>NC_132787.1:99207790-99515915 GCF_048418805.1 Vulpes vulpes | reverse complement strand
GCTGGAGCACAAGGAAGAGGAAGCCTCCTCAGGCTGACTCCCCAAGGAGACATCAGGGGGAAGTTTTTAAAAATTTTTAAAGAAACTTAGGTGGGAAAAGAATGCTGTCTGAGGGTGCAGAGGCAGGGACTTCTTAGCACCTGCGCACTAAAAGGAGATGCTTCATCATTCATCACATGTCTAATTAACATGTTAAAAAGTCTCCACCCCTGGGCCTGACTTTTAGCTTTGTAATGAGGGGGAAAGTGGGTGCATGTCAGCAGTGGGGTCCACACCTCGGCCCAGACTGGATTGGTCTCTGTTCTTCACCAGGCTTTGTGGTGAGCACCCTCCTTTCAGTAAGCACCTCGCCTCCCCATTCCTGCAAGATCTGCTGCTCAAGAGGCACAGAGCTTGAGCTTTTATTTTCTTCTTATGCAGGTAGCCAAAGAATGCTGGATTTTGTGGTCAAGGTTGGGGGGCACTGGAGTCCAGTCCCTGCTTTGTCTCCTGTGGGAGACCCCAGGAGTATTTGAGTCAGTGCTATTATTGTCCAGGCATCCAGAAAGGCCAGTCTGTTCCCTGGAAAACCCACGGCTGTTGGTTACTGGTTCCCAGAGCCACAGGGCTGGAGGAGAGGTGGTCAGGAGGAAACTGAAGCCCATCAGGAGTAGGCAGTGGGTGTAAAACCAGTCTCACTTCCCCAAAAGCAATTTTTTTTTCAATATGTGTAAAGAGCTTTCCAATGTTCATATGTGTTAATCCACTAATTCAACTTCTATAGATCATCCTAAAGGAATAATCCAAGTTCAGAAGAGTTTTTTCTAGCAATATGTGCATCATAGCTTTATTTATAAAGAGATATTTTCAAAAGAACCTACATAGCTAAGAACTGGGGATGATCAAGTAAACAAATCCATGAAGTAGAATAATACGTAGCTGCAAAATGTATTTTTAGGAAATTTTTAGGAATGTAAGGAAACGTTTGTGATATAAAGCTGTGTGGAAAAGTCAGGAAACACAGTTATACATAGCCTGAACTCATAGATTTGTAGATACACGATCCAGGAAATAAGTGGAGTGTTTCACAAAGATGGAATTGGGGGCATTTTAATTTCTTTATATTTCCATAATCTTTGTAATACGCAAAATCTCTTATAAATAACAACAATTTTGCTAACTGAAGAAATAATAAAAATAAAACAACTGTTTCTGTTTTTTAAGCGCTTGTAATGTGCTTGGCACTGAAAGAAAATGATTTACCTATATTGAAAATATTTTTTTGGGATCCCTGGGTGGCGCAGCGGTTTAGCGCCTGCCTTTGGCCCAGGGCACGATCCTGGAGACCCGGGATCGAATCCTACGTCGGGCTCCTGGTGCATGGAGCCTGCTTCTCCCTCTGCCTGTGTCTCTGCCTCTCTCTCTCTCTCTCTGTGACTATCATAAATAAATAAAAATTTAAAAAAAAAGAAAGTATTTTTTCTTACAAATCTGCTAAAGATAGTTTTTATCAAAAAGGAAACAGAGACTGAGAAATTAGTTGATTTGCTTCAGACCTACTGAAAGAACAAATTACTAAGGGTAAAAGTCATAAGCATTTGTAGCATGCTCAAAAAATGAGGAGCCGTCCATTTAGCTGTAGGTTAGAGTCGAGAGAGTCATGAGAAATGAGGGAGCAGAGGAAGGTGGGGCCAGATATGAAAAGTCTTGAATGTCATACTAAGGAAGGAGAGCCTGACCTACAGGTCATGAGGCACCAGTGCACAAATTAAAAAGAAGATGAAGAGAAAAAAGAAAAGAAAAAGGAAAAGAAGGGAAGACTGTGTGTATGCGTGTGCGTGCACACACCATGAGCACCAGCACACACACCTGCGTGTTCACAGAGGTGATGAGGTCCTAGGGAGCAGTGCTCAGGAATTTTGACTGACATTACGTATCAATTCTTACCTTCATTCGGCATTACATTTCCATACACCCCCTCCAGCATACACATTATTAAATTTTGGAATGTGTTCTTGGAGTTTCCCAGGATAGAAAAGTACGGGCAGCCCAGTGCTCCAGGCAGCTGAAAGCAGAGAACACAAGTGAACGTCGAATTATCTTTAGAATCCTCTTCCTTTCTTTTATAGCATGATCAAGTCCTGCTGCCTCTTGTGCCACAGGACCTCCAACTGCCCTGTGACTAATTCCTCCCCACCCTCTGGGGGTATCAGGACCCGGGCTCTAGGCTTTGGTTGACGGTACAAGCCCACTTTCTCCTTGACATGTGCTTTCAGCCTGAGGGCCGTGGCATC
Source organism: Vulpes vulpes (assembly GCF_048418805.1). Classification (NCBI taxonomy): domain Eukaryota; kingdom Metazoa; phylum Chordata; class Mammalia; order Carnivora; family Canidae; genus Vulpes; species Vulpes vulpes. Next base: position 99,513,642 of record NC_132787.1, on the reverse strand, counting down.
TCCAGCCTGCACACCGCAGGGTGTTGGGGTGTGTGCAGTGTGCAATCCCTTCCCATATTACTGAGTCTCTCACTCTGCGTGGGTCCTGATTTCCCCAGAGCTCCTACCTGTCCACACCTCCTGAGTGGAACATCAGTCCTGTACTCAATAATTTGGTTCTTTTTTTTTTTTTAACCAAAAGTCATCAAATGACACAACATTTCAATGTTCTTCTTTCTACCTATAAATTGTGGGCATCTATCCATAAGTATTTAAGTTTATGGCTACTTTCATAACACTCTGTGTCAGGCGCAGTTCTCAAGACTTAACTTACAGTCACACCAGTAATCCCTGCCATAACTCGTCAAGCTAGAAGCTATCTCCAATTTATTTATTTATTTATTTATTTATTTATTTATTTATTTTATCTTCACTTTACACACAAGCAACCTGAGAGGGTTTCAGTGACTGGTCTGAGAGGCGATCATTAATTAGGTGCAGCCAGGATTTGAATCCCAGGGTTTTGGTTTCAAAGTCAGTGTTCTTAATCATTGCACCGTGCTGCTGTGCACGATTAGAATAGAAGGGATTCTGAAAATGGTGGCGTGGGGATCATTATCATGATGCCGTCACCGCTTCCCTCCAGGCCTCCACCCATGGGGCCTCAACCCTCAGGCTTTGATATAAAATTCTGACTGATTCTAGGCAGATGTGTGGATGGTGATGCCATTCCATTAACTGCTAGATTTTGTGTTCTTTCTCTCCCTTTTCTTCGCCTCTGCTACATAAAAGATCCTCTATTTCCCCCCTCTTGTGTTTATGGTAAATTCTTCCCTGGTGATCTCATTGGACCTAGGGTTTTCGTACCCAGCCTCTCGTTGATGATTTCCCTTCCCAGCCTCCAATTTGCTCCCACAGTTTTAGTCTAAATGTCCAGTGTCACATGCACAGTCCCTCCTGTGTGTCACACAAAGACCCCAAACCTAACAAATCCCTAATGGGGCTCCCATTTCACTTGCCAGTCTTGTCAATGGCACCACTGCCATTCTGTGGCTGACTCAGAAATCTCAGAGTTAGTGGTGACTCTTGACTTTCCTGCCTCCAGCATCTTGCAAGCATTCCCTTTCTGTTGATTTTTACCTCCTCCTTTCTGGAAGCAGCACTTTCCCGCCCACACACCTTGCCCTGGCCTATCCTTCTCCTTCTCTGGCTCTGGGATAGGATTTGAGAACTCAGAAGTCATGGGCTTCCTGAAACACTGTACTGCTTCCCATTTCTCCATGCTCACCGATCTAATTCTTTAGATATTACTCCTCTGCCAAGATAATGGAGCTGGAAAGTGGAACAAGAGCCTGAGCAATTTCTATGAAGGAGAGAACCTCATAAACTTGCAGCGCATGAGCCGGCAACGCAAGTGTGGAAACCCACTGAGTCTGGAGAAGTAAGGGCTCAGGTCTCACTTTCAGCCAAGCTGCTGCTCAGCCTCAGGCTAATAATACACCTGCTCTCCGACATCTGAGTGTGAACAACTCCTAGCCATCCTTCAAGGTCCAGATTAAATGCAATCTCCTTCATGAAGCTTTTCCTGCCATAACTCCCTGGCTCTCTGACTCCCTGAGTAACTTGTTCACTTCCCTAACATGATACCGAGTGCTGACCACATTGTCCGTATTTTTGTGTACTCATCTCTTCTTCTCGATAGGAAGCTCTAGATCAAAGTCTGTTTCATCTTTCTTTTTGATCCAGAGTAAGCCTCGCTACAAAGGACCTCACTGAGGTTGGCTGAATAAATGAATAAATAAACAGTCTGCCCCAAACAGTGTTATGATTGTATGAAAAAATTTCCTTCGCCTCCATGCTCTCGAGTAGTCTTCTCTCCTTCTTGACACTGTGCTTGTCCATGTGACTTTGTTTGGCCGGTGGGAGGGTTGACAGTGCTTGGTTATTGAGGCTCTCCTCCCTTGCTCCACTGGGGACTCCGAGGCCACCATGGGAATGGCCCAAGCCATCCTGCTAGATGCTGAGTGGTGAAACAGAGGACAGGCTCTGAGCCACCACTGGTCAAGGGACATGCACCCGACAGAGATCAGCTGAGCTGGCCCAGATGCTAAGAACGGTCAGCTGACCCACCAAATGATAAGATGATCAAAAGGTTCTCGTCTCAAGCTACTTAGTTTTAGGGTGGGTTTTTATACAGTAAAAGCTAATTGGAGAATGTTAATTTTCAAAGAATTGGAGTGTAGTCAATACGTAGTGAAATACTTCCCAAATAACAGCCCTGGACTCAAGTCTAGGCTCTGTCACTAGCTGTGTGACATTGAGCAAGTTAGTTCATCTCGTGGGTAATGGCAACTACCTTTCAAGGTTGTTGAAAGAATATAATGAAATTATTTTCATGAAGTACCTACTAAGACTAGCACACAGCACATGGTCCATATATGTTGGCTATTTCTCTTGGTTGGCCTTTGACTTGAGGATGAAGCTCTGACTCTCCCCTCACAGGAAAGTGCCTCTCTCTCCTCCTCCCTCCTTCTCTTTTTTTTTCTCCTCATCGCTCTTTCTCTCTCACACACACTCCTCTCTCTCTTCCTTCTTCCCCCTTCTGTCTGTCTGTGTGTCTCCCCCCACCCCTTCCCTCTCCTTCCCAGTATAGACAATTCTTTGCTATTGACATTTATTTACCAAACTGGCCAAACCAGGCAGTACAAAATTTCCCCAAATTAAGTCCCACATTGGTTTCTGGGGAGTTAATTACTAAAACAAGTGCATAAGTATGCCCTGGAAATTCTAAACTAATAGGTGTTTCTGCTCCATAAATACTTCTCATCCTCAAGACCAGCAAATAAATAAAACAGCAACGAGATTGGGAAGACAATCTAATTGTTCTCCATGTGGGGTCCCTTCCTGCTGCATTCTCTGAGTGTCCATGAAAAATCTTAGATGAAAAGATTTGGGGCATCTATTTCTGTCTTGTCTTTTCTCAGGCAATCTGGGGCCTCGGAGTTAGACTATTTCTTGGTTGCTGGCTGCAACATTTCACCAACTATTTACTATTTATTGTCTAATTAGTCTTGGTGTGTGTCTTCATCGTGCTTTTACTCTCTGAAGAGGCAAGTATAGGAGTGACGCTGTGGCAGCAGGGCTGTGGTGATGGTCACACATCGGAATAGTAACTATATAATGTGTTCCAGGCACTGGGCTAGGCATGTAATATGTTTCAATGACCCAGGACATTTAAAAATAGTGACAATACTATCTAAAAGAGACCCCCTCTCCTTCTCTACTCTGTCCCAGTCACTTGGCCTCATCCTCAGCTTTTTCTTCTCCCGATCATTTCACGTCCTCTGAATTTATATTATTTACTTATTTGTTTTTTCTTTATTGTCATCCTCCCCATGGGACTGTAAGTCCCATGAGGGAAAGAGCTCAGTCTACCTTGACTATTGCTGCCCAGAGCTCTATCTGGCACACAGCGGGCTTTCATTTGCTGAACAGTGTGGGATCGACATTAGAGCAAAGGGCGAGCCATTACTGGTCTCTCTCACTGAAAGCGATGAGAAGTACTCCAGGATTGCTGCTGTGTTGATTATGTAACACAAACTCCCAGCACCGTGCCAGGGACATTATGTGACCTCCATCAATATTTGATAATAGGGGAGTCCTGAGACTCCTCTGGAAAACAGCAATATTCACGGCAAACAAGTAATTCCTGATATCTGAGTTTTCCAGGCTATGGAAGAAACTCAGTAATTAAGTTCCCTTGGATGGATGTATTTTAAGTAGCAATTGCAAGGAAAGTCAAATAGATGTATAACTGTTCTATTTATTCATTCCTTTGCATTCCCAAAATAATTTGGGTTGGTGCAACCTACTTTTGCTAACCCAGGGTTATCACTGGAAATATAATTTGTAGTCAGGATGCTGAATTCAAGGACTGCCATGTCTTTGTCCTCCAGGGACTTGGAGCCCTTGGTAGGCAGATCTTGTCTGATTGATCTTTATACCTTTAATGACTGGCTCAGTGTTTATTTACAGTAGATGCTCAGTAAATGTTAAGTTGGATAAATGCATATATGGATGGACATTCCTAACATCCTTTGTTGTGAGTAGTGATGCCCTCAAGGACCAACCAGCCATTTGGCAGCTGACCTTGCACCTGCTAGCTCCAGGCTCTAGCGCTTTTTCATTGCCATGGCCTCATCTGATGTGTTTTCTCTGTTTCCCCTCCTGACTCCAGTCACGTCTCATTCCTCTTCAGTTTGCTCGTCCACCAAGGATAATGACCGCAATATTTAACAGCTCTGCCTACAACAGTATCTTTCCTCTTTCTGACTATATGCTTTTAATCTTTTCCAGATAGAGGACAAAAGGACACATTTGTTAGTGTTTATGGCAGATTAAAGAAAGCTGTAAGTTCTCTGACACTACTCCCTTCAAGAGGAGGGGGGTCTGCATCCTCGCCTGTTAAATCTGGATGGCCTTGGTGACTGCTTTGGCTAAGAGAATATGGTGGAACTGGCTATGTCAATTTTTCAGCACAGGCTTCAGAGACTGGCAGTGGCTTGGGCACCTCTCTTGAACCCTGAGTCATCAGGTAAGAAGTCCACCTACCATGGTAGAGGGACACTAGGAGAGTCTCAGAGCTGGCATGGGGAGAGGAGAGGGATTCATCTGAACCACGCTCTCAGCCAGCTCACCAGGGCCCCAGGCAGTAGAGATAGGAGACTTCTTGGATCGGCAGAGCAGGCCAGCTGCCACCTGTCTACCACCAGGGAATTCAATGGATGCCACAAGTGGCTGAATTGGTCTGTCACAGCTTGCCAGGATGCCTAATACATAAAAATCATGCAATACAATGAAGCAACTGTCATTTTAAGTCACTACATGTTGGGGTAGTTTGTTATGCAGCAATAGGAAAGCAAAACAGCATTAATTATAAGATAAGATTAAATGAGTCTCAAATAGTCACTTAATAAAATAAGTATGTTACATTTTATGGCAAAGGAGGCTTTGCAGATGTAATTACCTTAAGATTGTGATATCAGGAGATCTTCCTGGGTTACGCGGATGGCCCAATGCAATCTCGAGTCCTTACGAGGAGGGGGCAGCAGGGTCAGAGTGAGAAAGGGGATATGGTAACAGAGGCCATGATTTAAGTGATGTTCTCTGAAGAGGGAAAAATATACTGAAAAAAGGCAAAGGCATAGACTCTACCCTAGAGCCCCTGAAGGGAATGCAGCCCTGCTGATGCCTTGATTTTACCCCATGTTTCTGGAATTCTTGTGTTGAAATCTTAACCCCAGTACTTTAGAATGAGACTCTATTTGGAGACAGGGTCTTTAAAGTGGTAGTTAGGATAAATGAGGTCTTATAGGTGGGCCCTAATCTTGCATGACCTCAGTCCCAAGAAGAGAGAGAGGCATCAGCAGAGAATATGCAGAGAAGGAAGACCACGGGAGAACACCAGGTGAAGATGGCCTCTACAAGCCACCAACAGGGGCCTCAAGAAAACAACCCCGCCGAGACCTCTGTCTTGCACTTCCAGCCTCCAGAACTGTCCGACAACACATCGTTGTCTTAAGCTTCAGCTGCCTGTTCTGTGGTGCTTTGCTGTGGCAGCTGGAGCCAACGGGCACAAGGGTCTGTCCCAGTCACAGCAAGTCATTAGCTGCAGAGCTGAGACTCAGCCTCAGGGACTCTGGCTTCTTGGGCTCTCCCTGCTGCTTCGGGTCCCTGTCCTTCCTCTTAGACTGTAGTGCACGGATTATGAATTCCTGGATCCTCATCTCAGCCTCCTTCCATCACTATCTACACTAATCTTGGATGAGTTACTTAAATTCATGCAAGGTGCCTGTGTCTGTAGCATCTTTCTGTGCCACAATCAGGATCAATGATAACGGTGAGACAGTAAAATTAGGTTGTACCAACCCAAATTATTTTGGGAACGCATATAATCAAATGAGTTACCACCCATGGGGTGCTTGGCATGCAGTAAATGTTCAGTGTACCTCAGGTATTGTTTCTGATCTCTGTATCCCAGATTGAGAGAGGACAAATGGAGTTTTCTAGCAAAATACCCAAGATTTTGGGAAGAGGGAAAATCTGGTACAAGATCACCAATGAGAAAACTGCACACAAGGGAGAATGTTTCTCTCCTGGTGTAAAGTGTTAAATTTTGCAGCAAAATTTCTACTAGACCAGCTATAGAATCAGTAATCATTTGCAGGGGTGGGAACTATTATTCATCAATGTCACTGTCATCAAATAAAATGTAAGTGCCTACAGAGACACAGTGTGGTCTAAGGAGGCTTGCGAAGAACCTGTAATTACTACCCTGCCGTTTAAATCAGCAAGAAAGTGGGCGCTTCAGGCAGGAGCTTCCGGTTGCAGATTTTGTTCATGATTCTCATGAACCTTGAAATGTCTGACCCAGGCAGTCCCCCGCAACTCTCTCTTGTCCAGCAACGTCCGGAGGGTGTACTCTTCCTCCAACATGGATACTCAGGGCTATGTGAGGATGTTCTCGGCCCCCAGACAGCCTGAGGATATTTCTTACTGCCACTGCAAATCTGTGATCTCAGCCCCAGAACCCAGAGAGGCAAGCCCAGAGAGGCAGAAAAGGTCCAGACTCCTGTCTGTGCAGCTCAGGAAGCTAAACCCAGTCTTCTCGTATCTTGATGTTTTGTCCTTTCTGCAATAAGTCCCTGTGCTCGTTACAGTGAGACATAATCAAAAGAATGAGTTGCACAGGCCTGTGGCCACACTCAGCTGCTCCAGAAAACCCATCAAAACCAGCCACGTGTGGCCCCTGCAAGCCAGAGCACATTAATGCTAAAATCTGGGACGTTCTGCATCAGAAAACACATATTTTTGAATAAAAGAGCACAAAATACTCTTTATCTCTTTCCTCTGGTAATTTTCAATTTTTGTTTTATTTAACTACAATGAGGATCATCAAATCTAATCTTTTTATCAAAAAATTTTTTACAAATCCTCAAAATAGCTTTATGAGCCCTGTCCACATATCCACAGAGTGTTTTTAGTCATAAAAGGCCTTAAGTGCCAAGCTAAGGGTTTTGGTTACATTAAATCATATGATTATTTATGACTCATGCTAGCTGTTAACCATTCATTCATTCATTCATTCAATGTGTGTTTTGAGGATTTATTGTGAAACAGATGCTGTGCCGAGTCCTAAGGATTCAAAGATTAATAAGCTGGAGTCTCCACCCAGAAAGGGATTTACAATATGGTAGAAAAATAGTAACAATTACTATGTTTGGATAGTAGTCTATGATATGCTTCCATAAGCATCTCATTTGTGGAAAGTTTTCTTAAAAATGATGGAATGGGTGAATGTGAGCCAAACAGAAGCTTCAAACCTCTTCTGGGCCTTGGAGACCTCCTTGCTTGCCTGGCCCACCTCTCCCTGGGCAGTGATGGTAAGATCACAGAGCAAATAGGAAAGTTCTTCTGAGGAAGAGCCAGCAGACAGCCTGGGTGTCTATTCTTTGAGGGTTCACTCCAGGGTCGAGAAGCTCCCGATGGAAGCAGAACTTCTCAAGGTGGAGCTCCTTCTAGGACACTGGCTTCTACTGCTGGCCTGGCTTCCAGGCTGGAGGAGAGGAGACATGGGAGGATCAGAGCCTGCATGCGGGAGAGGAAGAGAGGGAAGGTGAACACAGTGAACAGGTGGACTTAGAGAATCTTCTAGTGGAGTTACAGTTGCTCCACTTGAAACTCTTGTTTCACTATACTAGAAACCTCCTGTGACAGGTTTCTAATAACAATCTCTGTAGTATATAAATACTATTTACTCATGACTTATAAATATTGTTTTATTTAACAGAATAATCTGAGTAGAGATACACTCTAGGGATAGGACTTTATAATATCATGAGCACTGCATTATGGATGAAGGATTTATGAAGATACCTACAAGGCTTGAGCAAGAACATTGCAGAAATAAATATTCCTTCATGCTTAACATGGACTCACTCAGTTATTTATTTATTTATTTATTTACTTACTTACTTATTTATTTAAGAAGATTTTATTTATTTATTCATGAGAGACACACAGAGAGGGGCAGAGACACAGGCAGAGGGAGAAGCAGGCCCCATGCAGGGAGCCTGATGTGGGACTCGATCCCAGGGCTCTGGGATCATGACCTGAACCAAAGGCAGATGCTCAACCACTGAGCCACCAGGTGCCCCTCACTCAGTCATTTAAACAAGGTGTTTTTTTTTTTTTAAAGTTAAACAGCATGAACTGGAGTAAGATGGTAAGACACAGCCCCTGTGCTCCAGGGGCTCACCGTCTAGTGGTAAGACAGAAAAGCAAACAGACCATTACACTTTGGTATGAAAAGTGCCAAGGCTGAAAGCCCAGAGTCCCATGGGATACCTGAGTTAGGGAATGAAACTCCATTGGTCAGAATCCAGTAAACACTCCAAGGCCTCATTATGTGCAAAGGCCAGGAGGCAAGGTCTGTTCTAGGATTTGCTGATGCAGTAGAGGATGGTTGGGGTGCTTACAGGAGATGAAATCAGAGAGATGAGGGCCAAAGGCCAAGCAGCTTTGAGGGCTCACTACTTCTGGAAGTTCCCATGCAGGAAGCCTGCTGAAAAAAATCCTTAGATTTGACAAACTTTCCTTAGATGTACCTAAGTTCCCTGCACCTCCTCTTCCTCCCTCCCTCTCTTCCTTCCTTCCTTCCTTCCTTCCTTCCTTCCTTCCTTCCTTCTTGCCCGCTTGCTTTGCTTTCCTGCCTTCCTTCCTCTAATTTTTTTAATCCCACTTATTATAGAAAAACTAATTCTTAAAGTGGCCTCTGCAGTAGTTGGGATAAAGTTAGGAACTCTAATTCCAACCTACCATTGTGTGATGTGAGTGGTCATTTCTCGTTCCAGGGCCCAGTTTCCCTATACGTAAAGCATGGGAAGGGTTAAGTTTGTTGTAATTGCCCTTTTAGACCTAAATATTCTTTATTTCTCTCTTCAGAGCTTAAATCTGCTAAAGAATTTTAAGAAGGGAAGGATTTTATTGGGAAAGGTGTATTGAGTAGCTCTTTGGTTTGAAGAGGTAAATTTTGGTTTCAGAGTCTCATTAAAGAGATTGAAGGAGGAGGGAGATGGGATCACTGTTTTCCTTCTGCCCAGTGGCACACGGTGCTGTTGTGCAGGAATCCCCATCTGTGTCAGAACATCTCCAATCCGGTCCCGGTGCTGAATGCCAGCCTCTGAAGCCTGTGGAATCAGGCTTCTCCTATAATTTGGCTCTTTTAAGTCTAATATTTCCACATACTGCCACCTTGTTTCTTTCAGAATCATTAATTTCAGTCATTTATTAACTACCTACTATGTGCCACACACTCGTTAACTTTAAATACATTATCTTGTTTACTGTACTCCAAAGTATGTGTTCTTACCTTAGTTTCACACATAAGGAGAATACTGTGCCTCAGGGAGATGTGGCCACAGAACTATAAGGAGGGAACTGGGGACTTGACATCCAGTGGGTCCAATTCTACAGCCCCTACTTCTCTCCTCTGAAGCATGGCCTCAGTCACTAGCATCCAGGGCCTCCTTGTTCATTGGGCTCTCATGCTGGCTTCCAGGGATCAAGAGCTCAGGAGCAAGCAAGACATTTTTAGGTCTTTTTCTGGTCTCTGTCTATGAAAGCTGAGCTCCCAGAATCCCACTGTCCACATGCCACTCACTTGTTACAATGGCCTGAGGACATTGACACACATGCCCTAACTTCCCACTGAAGGTACCACCTCCTCAAGGAAGGGCCACCTTTGCTTACCCTATGCTTTCTGCTCTTTATTATATACAGAGTCAGAACTGTGGAAAAGAGAATGGCCTTTCCCCCTGATGGCTCCTTGGGTTTTCATCTCTCACTCCCAACTAATGCCATACCCCCTACAATGAAACTGGGAAAACTGAATAGAGGGCTCTGAGTCAGACTGATTCTACTCCACTAGAACTGTGGGGCTGAGAACTGGCTCTGGGTGGTCCCAAATTCTTAGTGGGAAGTAATAATAAGTCATTTCCTCCCTTGCCCCTTACTGGATCATATCCTTAACCATCATCTTGAAAAGAATCAATCATGAGGAATACCTTTTCATCTTCCATGGCCAGTAACAGGTAGCTAACAATTTAATCAATAAGTATGTTTCAGACTTTGAAAAAAAAAAAAAAAACACCTGACTATTTAACACTTAATTTGAACTGGAACCTTATCCTGGACACATTGGCCTATATCACTTTATTTACTATCATGACTATCATGGCCATCTTCTGTTCTTTCCCTCCATCCAACTCCAATTGTAGCCAAGGAATCAGGCAGCAGAAGGCCAGTTGTCTGGCTACACTTCACAGAATTGAATAGCCACCACTCTATGAATTCAAACTCAGATTATTTAATTTCAAAACTCATGCTCTTGGCATGTAGTTGGCTCCCAGTATAAATTAATTTGATGAAACCGATTTTTATATTTAGAAGAAGATGCTGTTTTGGTTATAACCTGGTATAGCTCAATGACGAGTATGTGGCTTTAGGCAAACAATTTAGCTTTTCTGTGTCTCAGTTTCCCTATCTGTAAAATACTGTCAATAATAAACCCCAGTGAAATCTCTATGGTTCTGTGACAAGGCAGTAAGGCAGGTGGTCTGAGTGGATCAATTCTCTCTTCTTCCATAACTTGTGAGATTTGTCAACTAACTAATGGGTTATTTTCAACATGTGCTCTTCACGTGTGATACATTTTTTCCAGGAGGGTCATTACTTGAATTATATCTCCCCAGGAAGTGGAAGTTATCTCCGAGAAACCCTTTCCTTTTATTGATAAGGATTGAAGATCTCTGATGGAAAAAAGAGTGCCAAGTTCATAGAACATTCTGGTGACCTCTCCAGAATGCATTTCAATGTATCTCCTACCCAAGAAGTGGCAAACAGCTGGGTTCAGTCTCAAAAAAATTATGCAGGTCTCTGAAGCTTCTTAGTCACTGAATAACTAGCAACTTCTTCATTGCAGCTTCCTGGGGGCAGAGACTGAATTTCAGTGAAGCTTCTCCTTGTGTTACACAAAGTAATGAATAAAAATGGGAATAGCCACCTCTGGAGGATTAGGTGTGCTTTATGATGCAAAATTTGTTTTCTATGAAGTACTTGAACAAAAACCATCAAGTAAAAAGTCATCTGCCTGTAATGTCTGTTTCGAACTCAAGCTGAGATAAATGTTTGTCTAATCTTTGGAAACAAAAATATTTTGTTTTAAATTCTAGCTTCACCACTTATTTGCTATACAATCTAGTGCTTGTGGGTAGCATAAACAGTCTGACCTTAGTTTCTTAAGCTGTAAAATAGTAGCAATAATTGTTACCTACCTCATAGAACTGCCATGGCATCAAATAAAAAAAATCGGTATAAAATATATTGGAGGAAATTGTAATTTTATGTTTTATATAAAATGTTCTAACAGCATTTTGGGATGCATCTCCTCTCTTGGGGATTCACTACCTCTTCTGGATTCTATTCTGACAGATCTCTATGCACTTCTCAGAACTGTCTTGTGCCACGAGCCTTCTGTTTCTTATTCCTTCACAATAGATCATTTTTAAAGGAAGTAGAACTTAGGCTTACTCTTCTCATCCAGTGATGGACTTAATGGTTCCTGAAGCTCTGGTAAAGAGGGGCAGCTGAGAGATTCATCTGGCTTTAAATATGAACTTCAATAAATTCATATTTAGGAATGAGCTAAAAACTCCATTTAAAGAGGAAAGCCATTGTTAATGGCACCAGTGTATCAAGGTTTCTTTTATTGAAGTAGTTTAAAAGTCAAGGGCTATACACTGAGAGGAAATAGACTCACAAAAACAAGCCCCTCCACGTGTCCCTGGGTCAGAAAACATTGTGATAAAAATTGCTACTGTCAAGTGAAAAGTTCTTGATGAAAGAACGCTGTCTCTCAGCTCTTGTGATCAAAATCTTTCCAGTCTGATACATTCTCATTGCAAGCATGTCTGCTGCTCTAGTCTAATAAATAGGTTTTCTCCCATCACCTTTGCAATCAGCTTCCCTTGTCCCAGGAGGCAGAGGCTGACTGGGACTGGCACTGTCTCAAAGCTCTTCTTTCTTTAAAATGTTTTCATTTCTATAATCTTCTGATCCCTCATCCAACCACTCACTCATCTGTTCATTAAAATGCTCATTAACTTATTCCTTAATTAAGAATATAGAAAATATCTACTGTATTCCAGATACTACCCAGTATGAGTACAAAGTGAATAGAGTGCCCTTCTCTCAAATAACTGACATAATTGTGGGGAAAGCAGATAGATCAATCCCTAGGTACAATACAATGCCATAAGTGCAATGCTGAGAATGGAGTACAGATTAAAGAATATCCAAGAGCATCAATGGGTGTCAGGAAGCCATCACAACTTAGAGTCTTCAAGGATAAGGAGTTTTAAGGACTGAGAATGGCATTGGAAGCAAAGAAAAACCCAATATGCAAAGGGCATGGGTGGCTCATTCTGTTAAGTGTCTGACTTTGGCTCAAATCATGATCTCTGGGTCCTGGGATCTGTGACCAAGCCCTGAGTAGGGCTCTCTGCTCAGTGGGGAGTCTGCTTTTTCCTCTCCCTCTGCCCATCCCCCTGCTCTATCTCTCAAATAAATAAATAAAAACTTAAAAGAAAGAGTACAGGTCTGTGAAGGTGCATGACAAGGTCCAGAAATGGTAGAAAACCGAATGTTATAGTAGGTAGGACATGGAGAGTGCACCACTAGAACTCCTATAATGAAAAGGACTGGCAATACCAAGTCTTGGCAAAGACATAGCAGAAGTAGAACCCTTTTACATTAACTGTAAAATGGTATAGCTACTTTGAAAAACAGTTTCATGGTCTCTTCCAAAACTAAATTTTCACATACAATTCCACTCTTAGGTACCTCGCAAAAGAAATGGAAACATGCCTTCCCACAGATTTTTATACCAATGTTCAGAGCATGTTTTCATAATAGTGATAAATTGGATGGAATCCACAAGTCCAGCATCTGGTGAGTAGATGAACAGAATGGGCTCAACATCTATACAATGAAATACTACTCAGAAATAAAAAGGATTGAAGTATTGGTGCATGCAGCAACATGGGTGAACATGAAAGGCATATGGGAAGTGAAGGATGCCAGATACAAATGGATTAAACCACATGATTCATGTGAAGGTTGCAGAAAAGGCAAATCTGCAGAGGTGGAACTCAGGACAGCAATGGCCTGAATAGTCGGTGGAAGCTGGGGCTGACGGCAGCCACGCTGGAGGTGACTCTTGGGGGTGATGGAAATGTTCTAAAACTGGACCGTGATGATGGTTGCAGGACTTGATAAGTTTACTGAATCTCATCACCAACACATACTTATAATGAGTGTATTCTGTGGTATGTAAATTGTACATCAGTAAATCTGGGTTGTTGTTTTTTTTAAGCCCATAAAATGAAAAAAAAAATCATTTTATCTATATACTTGCCAGGCCTTTCAATGCAACCACATTACTGATAGGTATTTGGAAGGTAATATCTTGCTTGGTCCAGATCTTAAATCCAAAATGAGCCTCCTCTTTGTCATCCATCATTCCATCTTCCCTATTGTAGCAAATTTAATCACATTGATGGTAAAAGGTTGAAAGAAATGGAAGTTATCTCTTCTGTTTAATTGTCAAATAACCTTCTTGTTTTTGAATTAAAGGGCTTTCTCTGCAGAAGCATTCAATCAAGAGTTTATAAGAGAAAGAAAGGAAGGAAGGAAGGAAGGGAGGAAGGAAGGAAGGAAGGAAGGAAGGAAGGAAGGAAGGAAGGAAGAAAGAAAGAAAGAAAGAAAGAAAGAAAGAAAGAAAGAAAGAAAGAAAGAAAGAAAGACTACTCAGTCGGCGGTCAGGCTTGAAGACTCCAATTCTGGCACTCATCAATTTTGCCAAAAATCTCAGCTTTCCTAATATAAAACCAGAGGTCCTGAAACCACATTGCTTGAGATGATTTTGTGGCCCAAGATAGGCTCGGAAACACAGGAGAAATGGCTTTCTGACCACTGATAAAGTCCTTTGGCAATGGACTCCTCCCAGGAGGTCTGAAAATAACCATCTGGGCTTAACATATTGAGGAGAAGAAGAACTTGAGAAGCAGGGGTGGGGGGCTGCTCCTTTAGGCACCAGGGAAAGGAAGCCCCATCTAATGTGAATTAGAACTACCAGCTACTAGTTTACCTTTCAGCTTTTGACCCTCAGAAATTTCTTATCATTTTCATTAAAATTAACGTTTGTAATTACGAATTTTTTCAAAATATTAAAATAGAACAGATGTGTAGCTGTCATGTATATACTCACAACCAAGATCTACTAAATGTTAACTTTTAGACATTTTTGTATCATATGTGCCATAGACTGAATGTTTGTGTCCCCCTAGAATCCATCTGTTGAAACCTAATCCGTCAATGTGATAGTATTTAGGGCATGCGAGGACATGGCAAGACAACAGCCATCTGTGAACCAGAATGTGGGCTCTCCCCAGACCTGAGATCTGCTGAAATCTTGATCTTGGACTTCCCAGTCTTCAAAACTGAGAAATAAATTTCTGTTGTTTATAAGTCATCCGGTCCATGGTATTCTGTTACAGCAGCCTAACTGGACTGAGACGAGGTGTCCTGTTTAAAATAAATATAACTAAAGTCCACTTCTCGGACCAAATCTTTCACCCTCTCTCCCCAGAAATAACCATTATCCTAGAGTTGATGTGAATGGTTTAAATATATATGTTTTGTATTTTACGGCATGTCTACATCTGTATATATCACATGTAGTGTTCTTTTCAAAATTCTTATAAATGACACCTTATTCTGTACATTTTAAGATCTTTCATAAGTCATAACATTCATGCATTAAAGTGCCCTCAGCTTGAGTGTTCTGTGCATTTGGAATGTGGGAACTGCTAGAGCAGAAAGTTCCCTCCCTGACCTTCACAGACTATCCCTACTCCCCAAGGCTACAAACTACTCTAACATTTATCACAAGACAAGAATTCCTTCTTTTATTGTGCTTTGCTTTATTGCCTTTCATAGATAACTGTATTTTTACCCAAATGGAAAAATCGCTATCGACCACATCTCTCAGTGCTATATTCCCATCAGCATTTGCTCACTTTGTGTCTCTGTGACACATTTTGTTAATTCACACAATATTTCAAAGTTTCTTTCATTTTCATATTTGCCGTGGTGATTGGTGATCAATGGTCTTAGATGTTACCGTTGTAATTGTTTTGGGGTGTCATGAACTGTACCCATATAAGATGGTGAACTTAACTGGTAAATGTTGCATGTGTTCTAACTGCTCCACTGACTGTCTGTTCCCCCATCTCTCTCCCTCTCCTTGGCCTCCCTATTCCCTGAGACACAACAGGATTGAAATTAAGCCAATTAACTAATCCTACCATGGTATCTCGGTGTTCAAGTGAGAGGAAGAACAGCACATCTCTCATTTCAACCCAAAGCTAGAAATGATTAAGCTTAGTGAGGAAGTTACATTGAAGGCTGAGATAAGCTGAACATTAGGCCTCTTGTGCCAAGCAGCTAAATTATGAATGCAAAGGAAAAGTTCTTGGAGGAAATTAAAAAGAGCTATTCCAGTGAACACAAATGATAGGAAAGAAAAACAGCCATATTGCTAATATAGAGAAAGTTTTAGTGGGTTGGATAGGAGGTCAAACCAGCAACGACATTCCCTTTAGTCAGAGACTATTCCAGAGCATGATCTTAACTGTCTTCAATTCTATGAAAGCTGAGAGGTGAGGCAGCTGCAGAAGAAGTTTGAAGCTAGTGGAGGTTGGCTCATGAGGCTTAAGGCAAGAAGCCATCTCCATAACATAAAAGTGTGGGATGAAGGAAGCTGCAAGTGCTGATGTAGAAATTGCAGCCATGTTGTCCGGAAGATCTGGCTAAGACAATTCATGAAATTGACTACACTAAGCGACAGATTTTCAATGTATATTGAACAGTCTCCTATTGGAAGAAGATGCCATCTAGAACTTCCACAGCTACAGAGGGGAAGTCAATACCCAGCTTCAAAGGACAGGCTGTCTCTCTTGTTAGGGGCTAATGCCATTAATGACTTTAAGTTGAAGCCAGTGTTCATTTACCATCATGAAAATCCTTGGATCCTTAAGAATTATGCTAAATCCCTTCTTTCTGTGATATATAAATGGAACAACAAGATATGCCTAGATAACAGCACATCTGTTTACAACCTAGTTTACTGGATATTTTAAGCCCATTGTTGAGACCTACTGCTCAGAAAGAAAGATTCCTTTCAACATATTACTGCCTGTTGACAGTGCACCTGGTTACCCAAGAGCTCTGACAGAGATGTACAACAAAATCAGTGTTGTTTTCATGTCTATTAACAAAACATCCATTCTGCAGCCCATAGATTAAGAATAAGAAGTTAATATGAACTTCCAAGTCTTACAATTAAAGAAGTACATTTTGTAAGACTATAGCTGCCATACATAGCCATTTGTCTAATGATCTCCGCAGAGTAAATTTAAAACCTTCTGGAAAGGATTCCCCACTCTAGATACCACTAAAAACATTTGTGATTTGTGGAAAGAAGTAAAATATCGACATGAACAGAAGTTTGGAAGAAGCCAATTCCAGCCATCATGGATGACTTTGAGGCGTTCAAGACCTCAGCAGGGATAGTACCTGCAGATGTGGTGAAAACAGCAAGAAAATTAGAATGAGAAGTGGGGCTTGAAAATGAGACTGAATTGTTGCCATCTCATGATCAAACATCAATAGATGTGGAATTACTGCTTATGGATAAGCAAAGAAAGTGGTTTACTTTTCCTTATTTTAATAAAGATTTATTTATTTATTTATTTATTTATTTATTTATTTATTTGAGAGTAAGGGAGAGCATGAGCCGGCAAAAGGGACAGAGGGAGAGGGAGAAGCAGACTCCCTGCTGAGTGTGGAGCCTGACAGGGACCCAGTCCCAGGACCCTAGGCATCATGACCTGAGCTGAAGGCAGATGCTTAGCTGACTGAGTTACCCAGGTGCCCCCCCCAAGAAAGTGATTTCTTGAGATGGAAACTACTCTTGGTGAAAATGTCAAAATGACAACAAAGAATTTAGACTATTCCACACACTTAGCTGTGCAATCAGCAGCAGGGTTTGAGAGGATTGACTCCAATTTTGAGGGAAGGTCTACCGTGGGTGAAATGGTATCAAGCAGCATCGAATACTACATAGAAACTGTTCATGACAGGAAGAGCCCATTGATACAGCAAACTTCACATTTGCCTTATTTTAAGAACTTGCCACAGCCACCTCAGCCTTGGGCCACCACCACCCTGATCAGTCAGCAGCCATCGACCTTAAAGCAAGACCTTCCACCAATGAAAGGACTACAACTTGCTGAAAGCTCAGATGATGTTTAGCATTTTTTAGCAATAAAGTATCTTTTTTAAAAATTAAAGTGTAAGCCATCCATCTTTGCTGTTATCAAAAACCAATGCTCACAAGCTGGTTAAAACTCTTCTCAAGCTCACCATGGCCCATACTTACTAGTGATACTATTAATCCATACATGTTGCATCTTGATCATAAGTTAGTCCCATGAAGGTAACAATAAACATCTCAGGCTAATTTCAGGCCTGCTAGAATTAATTCCCAAATCAGAACCACCTATTGCCTTGTGTAGGACACCATAAACAGACCTAGAGCCCAGTCCCAAGATGAATACTGGGGTTAATATGAGTTACCCATCTCCCCCAATAACACCGTCAGAAGTAACAGCATGGCTATCCACCCGACTGGGAAGTTTAAGACCTCCAGGTCATCATCCACCCTTCCCATGACTCTGATCCCATATGGCTGTGCATTCTGTCCTCCCATTACATTTTCCATCCTTCCTCAAACTTCCCACAGCTTTCCTCTGCCCTCTTCACTCGCTGTCACCAGTAAATTCACTATTTTTAAAATATCTCCTAAGACTATTCACTGTCTTATTGTATCTCAAAACTGGGTATATCCAAAGTGCTTTGCCCTATCCAGAGCTCCTCTCAAGTGGGTGCTGTTTTTCACTGATCTCCATGAACTGAAGGATATAGAGGTAGGATAAGTGTGTTTGTAACTTTTGATTGTCGCTTTTGAAACATTCTAGCTTCTTTCAAGTGCTTTCCACCTCCACTCCAAAAGCAGTTTTCTTCCCATAACCTGATTACTTCCACTTTACTTGCTTCTATCTCCCACCTTCTCTTCCCTTCTCAGCTCCACAGACTCCCTATGTGATCTCATTCTGTCCCACATTCTTCCAAGATCTCATACCTTCACTTTCCTATTTGGCATTTCTGCTTAGATTTCTATTGAGCATCTCCAAAGTAACTTGCCTAAACAGAATTCTTGATAGCCCGTCCTCTGAAATAAATCTCTGTCCCACTCCCGCCCCCCATCTCAGAAAGTGTTATCATTGTTTAACAAATTCCTTGGGCTCAAAACCCTTGATTCCTTGTTTCTCATCTCCCACATCCATTAGGAAGCACTATTGGTTTTATTTCCAAATACATCCCGTAAATGTTGACTTTTTTCATCGCCACTGCTAACACTGAAGTCATATCCATCATCATTTCTTGCCCATGATTCTGCAATGGCACCATAGAAATCAGATTGTGCATTCTCTGCTCAAAATCCTCCAATGGATTCACATTACACTCAGAATAAAATCTAGGTGCCCTCCCAAGACATATGGATCACAATATGACCCAATACCTGTCTCAGTTTATTAGGGTCATCACTTGTCAATTTCTAGCACTAACTCCATTGCGGTCTCCCCACTATACCTTGACTGTATAATGAATGTTCCTGCCCTAGGACCTTTGCATTTGCTGTTCTCTCTTCCTAGGATGTCCTTCCTCCTGAGGTTTGCAAGACTGGATCTCATTTCATTCAAATTTTTATTGACATATCATTTGTTTAGAGAAGATTCCTTCAATTTTCCCATTGGAAAGAGACTATGTCCCCCCCAAAAAAAGAGAGACTACAAGACTATGTCCAACAATATTGACATTTTACTGTATTATAACTTTCTTCATCGCATCTTTGAAGATTTTATTTATTATATATGCATTTGCATACTTAGTTTTTTTTGCATGTATATTTCCTTCCCTAGAATTTAAGTTCGACTTCAGTATCCAGAAAACTTCCTAGCACACAGTAGATGCCTAATCACCGTTTGTCCAGATAATACAAATATCTGAGAGTTCTTCATATTCTAAATAAGAATTCTGTGCTAGTTCTCATCTAGTATGAAATATATTTCCCTAGAATGAGGCTTGTATTTTCACACTAATCATGGCATATTTCAAAATATAGAAATTCTTAATTTTATTGTGGTTGTATTACCTGCTTTTGCTACCATGCATTTTGTTCTTTTGGTGCCATTAACAATCCTTTCCTTTATTAGCACTTTCCAATTGGGTTTGTGTTATGGAACATTCACCCTGGGTGTTGCACCTGTTTCTACTTACAGTATCAGTGTCAGAGCAGAGCTGGGCCACACTGAAGTGCTTTTATTGCATCAAGCATGTCAGAGCCAACTGCCAGTATGTGGTTCTCACACATGCAGCATAAATACACAAGTGTGAGAGACAGTGGAATATAGTAGTAGCTAAAATTTGTTGTGCTACCATGTTCTGGTCAGTACCTAGATTTTATTATATAATCTTCACAACAACTCTATCTGATAGATATTTCATTACCCTTATTCTAAGAATAAAGGAACTAGGGGCCAGAGAAATTAAGTGACTTGGCCAATGTGGCTGAGAAGAGAAAGGGCTGGAGTAAAACCAATTACTGGAAGATAGAGTCCAAGCTTTTTTTTTTTTTTTTTTTTTTAAGGCTTTTATTAACTTATTCAAGAGAAACACAGAGAAAGAGGCAGAGACATAGGCAGAGGGACAAGCAGACTCCACATGGGGAGCCTGGTGTGGGGCTCGATACTGACCCCAGGATCACGACCTGAGCCAAAGGCAGATGCTCAATCACTGAACCACCAGAGTCTAAGCTTTTAAACACCAAACCAAGATAGTGTCTTTCAGGGTTCAGGAGTTCAGGTCTCGACCAGATATTTATGATGAGTAAGTCACTTCTTTCTTTCATTTTTCTTATTTGGAAAGTAGAGCTATTGATCTCTGTTAAATATCACAAAGTTTTTATGAGGATCAAATGAAAATGATATGATATATACAATTGGACTTTTAAACTTATCATGTACTAGATAAATATCAGGTCATTGTTATTATTGCAAAAGCACCAAGTAAAACTACAAAGTAAGGTGACTAGGTTGTTTTTTGTTTGTTTGTTTGTTTGTTTTTTTAAAGCACTAAAATGGGAACGCCTGGATGGCTTAGTGGTTGAGTGCTTGCCTTTGACTAGGGGTGTGATCCCATGGTACCAGGATCAAGCCCCACATCGGGCTCCTTCCATGGAGCCTGCTTCTTCCTCTGCCTATGTCTCTGCCTCTCTCTCTGTGCCTCTCATGAATAAATAAATAAAATCTTTTTACGAAAACAGCATTGAAGTGTATTATCTGATTAAAATTCCTGAGAGATTATGTACTCATCCAAAGATCCTACTTGTCTTTAGTAGACATGCCCTTTTGGGTTCTATCAGTAGAGTAGATTGCAGGCTGCACCTTGATTTACATTAAAATTTAACAAACAGCTAAATGTTATTTAGAGTCAAGTCTGGTGATTAGGAAAGAGAAAGCCAGCCAAGAGAAATAAGAAATAACAAGTAATAAAGCTCTGAGGTTTTCTACAATTGTAACCCAACATTGAATCACAAAGCACTGTTGAAAGGAGCATATTGCCTACACTCCTCCCCCCAGAGACCGACTTTGTTTATTCTGTATGACTCTGTGTCATGGGCCATTTAGCTCAACTCCTTTTCTCTGTAGAAGTTGCTTTGACATGGTCAACCCTCTGAGCACCTTCACCAGCCTTGGTGAGCAGGTCATTTCGGGAAATAGTCTGCTCCACTGCGGGGCAGCTCTGCTATTTAGAATACGTTCCTTTACATTAAGCCAGAATTTGTATCCTGGCAAGATCCACAATCATTCTGGGGAACCACACATGTCTTTGGGAAGTTCATACAGCAGAGGAATTCAGCCTCTGGGTTTTTGACTCGAACCTGGATTCTAAATCCTAACTCTCTAATTTTGTACAGTTGACTTTGGGCCACAAGCCACTCTTCTATAAGTTTCAATTTTCTCATCAGCATGGTGGAGGTGATAATGACATAACCCATCCACCGGGTGGTCATAAGTCTTTAATGAGAAATTGTGCACCCAGTCATAGCCCAACAGCAATTTTATGCAATTTAATGAGGTTCCTCTTCTTTAGGATCATTTACTACCTTCTGCTGGAAAGTTGCTATAGTAACCATCTGAATCTGTAAGTCAAGAAGCAACTTGTCTGCTCCAAGGGACTGCCCCTATTATGAAGTACTTAAAGCCCATTGTCCAACCAGTGGCAATCTACCAGTACATGTTAACAACATTTATTCTCTATTTCTAGGCCTCCCCAGTCACAGGCCCTGGACTAGAAGAAGCATAGTCCGTCTCTCTGTGGCCACCGTGCGAGACACTATTCTTGTTGTGGATGGACAAAGGGCATCTCTGTCTTCTTGTAAAAGTAAGAATTGGGAAGAATGGATCACAAAAATCACTGTAGTGTGCAGTGTTTATTTAAAATGAAAAACGGAACAGCGATAGGAATTTTGTCTTCGTTACCCCAGGAGATTTTAAGATCAGGAATATATCTACCTTAAACGTTTTGTTACAAAAAGGTGAACATAAAGCTCAGAAAAATGAAACTGAAAATTCTTCTGGAAGATTTTATTTAAATTGTAATAGGTTGTCAAGGGAAACTAATGGACCTGAATTATCAGATAATAGAAGCATTTTCTTTTAGTACCACCCATTGAAAGCACATTACATGTCAGGAACTGCGTTAAGTGCTTTCCATACAAGGTATGCATTATCTTATTTGTAACCCATAACCTGTTCCTCCTCAGGTCTTTTCCTGAGTAAACGTGGGGGTCATCTTAGAATTATCCCTTTCTCATACTCCCACTGTTCAACCTTTCATCAAGTCCTGTCCATCCTCTACCCAAAATATACAAAAAATGCACACATCTATCTTTTTCTCCAGGGACCCCTTCTTGGTTCCAATCCCCATCTTCTTTTTCTCATCTATTATGATTTGCCTCTTCATTTGTAGTTCGACTTCAACTTCTGCCCCTGCACTGTCTATGCTCAAGACAGAGGCCATATTATTAAAAAAAATGTGGATCAGACAAAATCATCTTCCCTGCTTGGTACTTTCAACAGCTTCACTTTGCCCTTAGAATAAAACCTAAGCTCTTCCAGGTCTATAAGGCCCTGCATGATCTGACTCTGACCCTGTTCTCAGCTCACCTCTTAACTTTCTCCTTGACCACTGCTCTTCAGCCCCCTGACCCTCCCAGGACCTTGCCAGCCCAAGGCCTTGGCATTCACCATTCTCCCTGCCTAAGTTTCTCTCCTCAGTGGTTCCTTCTCAATTCTAAGGATTCTGATTCAATGTCTTCAGAGAGGATTTTCATGATAGGACTATCTAACATGGGTCTTCCTATCACTGTCTATTAAAACACCTTGTTTATTTTGTTCAGAGCGTTAATCACAGTCTGTAATTATTTGTCCTTTATCTGCTTCCTTTTTATTCTGTGTCTTTCCCTCTAGAATGTAAAGTCGAAGAAGGCAGGAAACTTGTGTGCGCATGTAAGTTCCTAGCATGATACCTGGCATATGGGATGCATCCTGTATATGTATTGGTAGAATGGTAAATGAGCTATTTCTTTAAATCTATCTTATAACATAAATTTCATGTTTCCAGTTTTACAAATGAGACACTTAGTTTTAGTCAAGCTAGTAAGTGAAGGGCCAGGAAGCAAACACAGATCAATGTGCCTTTTTAAACTGAGCTTTTATTTGCCATTCTGTCCTATATAAATAATTGGTGGGGTGTGTGTGTATGTGTGTGTGGTTTCAAAGAGAGTTATCAGAGACCACAACCCTAGTTTGCCATAATTGTCAACCATAGATCCACTTGGCATTTATCCAAAATAAATGGAATTTAATAGAAATAAATATAAATTCCAAAAAAAAAAATAGAATTATATTAAGGCTAAGATGAAGCTCCATGTATTGACAAGTCAGAGGGAATCAGATTGAGATATTTTTCATTCTGGAGTCTAATTTTCATGAGCATTAAGTTTTGGGTCATTTTGTTTTATTTTCCTCTATCAGCACACTTGTTTATAACATTTTGTCATTTGGTTGGTTGGTTGATTTGCTTTCATAAGTAACTTTTCATTTCATTTATGTGCTATTTTACTTTAAAAAGTAGACTTTCCCTGCTACATTCATTCACTCAGTCATTCATTCAGGAATCATGAATGGAGCATGTGTTGTGTGCCAGCGTGTTAAGGGCAGGAGACCCAGACGTGCCCAAAAGCATTGTGGTAGCTGTGTTCTCTGTTCTGTAGTGGCTGCTCCAACAGAGTATCCAAGGTTCCTCTTCTCTAGCACAAAAGAGGTCCCAGGTGATTTAAGCAGGGTTTATTCCTGGCATAAAAATTCTAAAATCATTTTATAAATTTGTCAATACAAAAATCAATATTATATCTCATATCCTGAGGACTTTGAGAAGGAGATGAATAATAATGTTTGACTCATCTCCTTTAGGTTGATGGTGCTAACTTGCAAAGATACAAAATGCCATTGACTCTACAAGCAATAAAGCAGGCAGTTCTTATTAATTCAAGTGGAGTTATATCTCTACTGTTAAATTAAAACTCCAAATATGTATTTGCACCTCCTCATTCATGAGCACACACCTTCTGAATCATCAGAGGGGGCCATACGTGGAAAATTTGGATAGAAATTAACCTTTGGAGGAAGATGAGTGTCAGAATCCACTTTTACGAGTAATGTGTGCCTTTTGGTTAACATTTAGGAGAATATACACAACTCTGAGTGGGGAATTTGCTGAAATCAGAGCTAGGATGGAACATATTTTGAGCAGATCTCTTTAGAATGGCCTGATTGCTCACTGCAGCCCAAGGGTAAGATGACCTAACCCCAGTGAGTACTTTGTGGAACTGTAGACAGACCACTGACCAGGAAGGAAGAGACACAATCTATGAACCCAGACCTGTTTTAATATGTCTCAGTGACCCCATACAGATCACACCTTTCCTGAGTATCTCCAAATGGGGACAGCCATCTATCTCTGATCTGTTCTGAGTATGGTATCAGATATTAAGTAGAAAGTGCTCTTCTTGCTGTGTGAGAAGTGTGTTAACTTCTTTGGATCTCAGTTTCCTGCTTTGTAAAACGGGAACTGTATAGTACTTTGCAAGATATTACAGGATTAAATGGTGTGAAGCATTTAAAAGCCCTTGTCTCCCAGGAAGCAACTCTCTCTCAGTTGCTCTCTACATAGCAACTGATATTCACTTCCTACACTGCCTGACCCACTTCTCTGCTCTCTCCCCACAAAGACAGCTGAACTTGTAGCTGTTTACCATGTCCCAGATCGAAGGACCTGGATGATCAAAGCTAACTTTGGGGCTTATGTTCAGGAGCACACTTCTGGATAATGATGCACAAAGGTATGATTCAGATGTAATGTCCAGGATTCCAGTTTATAGGGAACTCAGTATTACCTCAACTACCCTAAAGGAGGTCTATATTACCTTTCTTTACCAGTAAGTGTGCAAGAATTATTGTCCTGACCTGGGATGACAGTGAGATTTGCTTCAAGGGCTATGACTTTGCCTTTTGGAGCAGCTTCTTATTGCTTCCACTGTGTGTAGGAAAATCCGCTGCCTGTCCCAGCACCTGATAACTACAGGGAAACATGTTTAGAGTGTAGAATCAGCCTCTGATGCAGTGTCGCTTGGGCACACCACTGCCTATTTCAGGACTCAGTTTCTCCAGCTGTATAATAGGAAGGTTGGAGCCATGTAACCACCCCTTCATTTGCAATAACCTTTCCCAAAGACCTCAGCTCAGGACAAGTTCCAGGACAGGGACTGAGGCAGGAAGGGATTGAAGGTGGAGGGGACCTGAGAAGGGGACAAAGCATGAAGGAGTTGGAGCTTTGTTTACTTCTTTCTCAGCCTGAGCGACTGATTTTTTTTTATCTTTGTTTTTTTGATAATAAATTTATTTTTTTATTGATGTTCAATTTGCCAACATACAGAATAACACCCAGTGCTCATCCCGTCAAGTGCCCCCCTCAGTGCCCGTCACCCATTCACCCCCAACCCCGGCCCTCCTCCCCTTCCACCACCCCTAGTTCGTTTCCCAGAGTTAGGAGTCTTCATGTTCTGTCTCCCTTTCTGATATTTCCTACCCATTTCTTCTCCCTTCCCTTCTATTCCCTTTCACTATTATTTATACTCCCCAAATGAATGAGAACATATAATGTTTGTCCTTCTCCGATTGACTTACTTCACTCAGCATAATACCCTCCAGTTCCATTCATGTTGAAGCAAATGGTGGGTATTTGTCATTTCTAATGGCTGAGGAATATTCCATTGTATACATAGACCACATCTTCTTTATCCATCATCTTTCGATGGACACCGAGGCTCCTTCCACAGTTTGGCTATTGTGGACATTGCTGCTAGAAACATCGGGGTGCAGGTGCCCCGGCATATCATTGCATCTATCTTTGGGGTAAATCCCCAACAGTGCAATTGCTGGGTCATAGGGCAGGTCTATTTTTAACTCTTTGAGGAACCTCCACACAATTTTCCAGAGTGGCTGCACCAGTTCACATTCCCACCAACAGTGTAAGAGGGTTCCCTTTTCTCCGCATCCTCTCCAACATTTGTGGTTTCCTGCCTTGTTAATTTTCCCCATTCTCACTGGTGTGAGGTGGTATCTCATTGTGGTTTTGATTTGTATTTCCCTAATGGCAAGTGATGCAGAGCATTTTCTCATGTGCGTGTTGGCCATGCGACTGATTTTTTATTTCAGTGAAGAGAGTGGTTAACTCTCAGAGCTAAATGAGATGTTTTATGATTTTTTTGAGACTGGGTCAAGGAGTGCTGCTTCAGCACCCACATTACACTGTAAGATACAGAGTTTTATAACAGCCTTTCTCAACCCTATCTTCCAACTTCCTGAATGCAGCTTTGACACCTGGAGAGCTCAGGAAGCTACTAGGAAAGTGACTGTGCCTGGCCAGTGGTGTTAGCAGTCAAGATAGGTGTTTGCTGCCCTGACGAGAAGCTACTGGAACCATCTTAAGTACATGTGAAACAGCCCCAAAGAAACTAACACAAGCAGGGAAGATTCTGACATAATTCAGTGGAAGCCAAAAAAGTGGGCCTTGATGTTACTGTGTGTTGTTTGTATGCAGGTGCTGATAGACCTGGGAATATTCAGACTATGTTTCCTTGAACTTTTCATTTTGAAAAATTCAAGACAGACAGACAAGTAGAATGATATAATGAGCCTGCCCCAGCCCCATATCCATCTCTAGGATTTAACAGTTAACAATGAAATGTTAATCTTGTTCTATCTATACCCTCATACACCTCATCATCTCCAAAGTATCTTTAAGCAATTTCAGGGATCTTTTTTTTTTTTTCATATTTAAACATTTCTGTATGTATATATGTGAGAAATAAGGACTGTTGTTTTCAATGTAGCCAGAATACCATAATTGCCAGATTTATCAAATAAAACATACAGGGCATATTGCATTAAATATAGTTACCAAAGCAGTTTCTATTTTGTTTATCAGAAATTCAAGTTTCATTGGATATTCTGTATTTTATCTGGTACTTCTGCAAAATATCATTTTTACAACTTAAATTATCAATGGTTCCACAATATCAACTATTCAGTCAACATTTAAATTTCTCTCTTTCTTTCTTTCTTTCGCCATGCTGTGCATTATATCCCTATGACTTTTTCATTTTATAACTGAAAGCTTTTGACCTCCTTCACCTACTTCCCCCCCCCCAAATTTCTAATTGTTATACATATTTTTTTTTGTTTATAGGTTGTTTTATTCTAGATCAAAAAAGAAAAAAGATCCAGGGGCACCTGTTGGCTCACTCAGTGGAGCTTGCAATTCTTGATCTCAGAGTTGTAAGTTTGAGCCCCATGTTGTGTGTAGATTGGTTAAAAAATAAAATCTTTTTAAAAATTTCTGAAGAATCTCCACATGTTGCAATTGGTTGATACAATTTCTGAACCCTCTTATATCTGCAGATTCACTCTCCACCACTATTTTTTCCCTTGCAACTTGTTTGTTGATGAGAAAAAGGCCATTTGTCCTATAAAGTTTCCCATAGATTGGATTTAATTGATGGCCCCTTGTGATGTCTATAAATCTGTAGTTGACTCTAGGAGCTTGATATTTAGTTTTGAGCTTTTAATTTTTATAAGTCACAGGAGGTATTATGTTTTTTATATTAAGGGTAGACAACATCTGGTGACTGTTTTTTTATATTAATGACTTTATTTATTTGTTTATTATTTATTTATTAAAAAGATTTATTTGAGAGAGAGACCATCAGCAGGAGGGGCAGAGAGAGAGGGAGAGAGAAATTCAAGCAGACTCTATGCTCAGTGCAGAGCCCGATATGGGGCTTGATCTCACGACCCTGAGATCAGGACCTGAGCTGAAAACAAGAGTCTGACGTTTAACCAGCTGTGCCACCCAGGACCCCCTGTGTTAGTGACATTAATTATTTAGGGGTTGTAAAATAGTGATACTTTAATCCTTGATTCTATTATTTGTAATTCGTCATCAGCTGAAATACTTCTATAAAGAGAAATAAGAATGATACTACCATTACCAATATGATTGCTGAAAAATATTTAAAAATTTTATAGGTTATTCTTTTTCCTCTAAAAGTAAATTCCACTGGAAATGTACAAATTCTTGTGTTTTAAAATTGCCTGCAATACTTTCTTATTTAACATTTTTTTTCTACCAACTGGAGCTGGTAAATTTAGTTCATTTATTCATTTTTTTAAATTTAGGTATAGTATTTTATGACTTTCATATTTTATTATCATATAAAATAGTTTCATTGCTTCAAAATCAAATCTACAGAACCAGATCTATTCAAGGAAGTCTGGTTTCTATCCCTGTCTACGCCTTTCCATCCTTTTCCTCTTCCTCCCTCTTTTCATAATTTTACAAAATTTTTATAGTTTATTTGTCCATATTTTAAACATTTTAAACTGATATATTTATATGAATATCTTCACATTCTTAAATTACTATTAGAATGCCACTCACATGCTGTTTTCATTCTTAGTTTTCTTAAAAATAACTTTGTAGCAAAAAATAAAGATACTTCTTATTTTTTCTTGGAAAAAAAATTCTGGTTTATTCAATTAGTCCTCAGTTTGACAGCCATAGATGGACACTTATTTCTTTGCCTTGGCTGACCTAGATAGCCCTGGAATGGGCTACAGAGCTCAGTGGGGCTCAGCTTGCTTAGGTGAGTTCCTTGGAATAACAGACCATTGACTGTTGGCACTGACCAATCATCGTACTTCATGCTCATGTTGTCACTTATTCTCATGTGGGTTCAGACACATTATATGATAACAGTATAATAATATAGTAATAACAGTATAATAATAATAATAATAATAATAATAATAATAATAATATGGAGGCTTATATGTTCTCTCAGTGAGATGCAGGATATCACAGTTTCTTTTTTCATGGCAAAAATGAGAGATTGGAATAAAAGGAAATAAGAAGGATGGATTAGAGGACAAAACATTTTCATAATTTTACTAAATTCTATATGTTAATTCTTCATAATGAATCATGGGCCATTCCCCAGCATTAGGAAACAAACCATATTAAAAATCACTTCTAAGTATTCTAATTGATTCTAATTTAACAGACACTGATAAATTAAAACATACTTTTTGTGAAATAAATTAAATTTAAAAAATAATGATTTTGGGTCCAGTGTACTCAGTGGAGTAGAAAAGAAGTATTCTAATTAATGCTACTGGGAGCAAAATTTAGTACAATATTCCTAGCAGGCAGATAATATTATTTATTAAGACGCTTAAAATATTAATGCAATGTGATTCAAAGATGGTGCAAAATGCATCTTGAAGCTTCAGCTTCTGGTTCTAATAGAAAATCTTTTGTCAGACTAATCCATTTGCTGAGACAAATTATGAAATATAACAAAAAGTAGCCATTTGATATCATCAGAGAGCAAACAAAGCAACCATGACCTAAGTGGGCCAAGAACCTGAAGAGGTGGGAAACGTTGCAGTGAGCACGAACTTTTCTCCCACTCTCCCCTTCATGGTGGGATTCCACTGGCATGAGGGAGATGTTGGTTCTTGGGTGGTGTTTCCCCATCCACTTTCTGAGCTCTGATATCCCTCTCCTAGAGCTACCATTTCCTTTGGTGAAAAGTAGGTGCAAAGTGGGAATCCTGAGGAGCAGGTGCAAGGAGTTAACATTCATACTAAATTACTACTGGCTCATACCACTGCCATCTGGGGCTAATATGATGGTGACAGAGGATGGATGCAGTAGACAGGTGCGAAAACTGAGCAAGACTGAAGGCAGAGAGGAAGTTCTGAGCAGACTATGGAGAAGTGGTTCTGATGAAGGAGAGGAAGAGGAATGGGGAGGAGGAGGAGGACAAGGAGGGAAAGGAAGAGAGGGAGACATTGAAGAAGTCACTGAGAGACCACTTCTAGCTGACTTCATATTCTGGTTTCCACCATCACTTTCCTGGCTCCCACCACCACCAATCCTACCGCTTCACTACCATCACCTCAAGGAGAAAGTTGCCAATTCTTCGGTCAGTATCCAGGACATTTATTGAACCTTAAGTCCTATTTCTGACCCTACAGTGGACTTTCTGTGGACCACTCAAGGTTTTGAGGAGTCACATCCTCTCTACTCTGAAATTCCATCTTTATCACCAGTGTCACCTAGTTCAATCCATTCTGTACTAAATGTTGGATGAATATGCTTCCAGCAGAGCTTTGATATGCACATCACTATAAAATACAGAAACACCACAAATATGCCCCTGTGCCTGTAGTATCAAGTCCAATCTCCTTACCTACCACCACACCTCCACTCCCTCCATTCTTGGCTACATTCCATCCAGTAAATAACCCATTGCTGATTGCCCAGCCTATGTGATTTTCCACTTTTTTTTTTTTTTTTACCACCAAATCTAGTATGGAAAACAGTAGCTTCTGCTACCTGCTGCATGTTTATTTTTTTAAAAAAGATTTTTTAATTTATTCATGAGAGATACAGAGAGAGAGAGAGGCAGAGACACAGGCAGAGGGAGAAGCAGGCTCCATGCAGGGAGCCTGACGTGGGACTCGATCCCAGGTCTCCAGGATCAGGCCCTGGGCTAAAGGCGGCGCTAAACCACTGAGTCACCGGGGCTGCCCCCTGCTGCATGTTTAGAAGCAGGACAATGAGGCTGTCTTTTTTCCCTTCATGCTAGGTGACCAACTATCCTCATTTGCCTGATCCTGAGAAAGTTCTCAGGATGTAGGGTTTTCAGTTTTAGACTGAGAAAGTTCTAGCAAATAGGGGAGAGTTGGTAACCTTACATCTAGTTATGGCTGTGAAATCGATGATTTCCCCTGATGCAACATGGTCTATCCAATCAGGGGACCAGGATTCTTGTCCTCATCACCTACAAGTTCCTGATAGGAGCTTGGGGCAGGGTTATCTGCAGAGCATGCTAGGGTTTAGAGGACATAGAAATGACCTCAGTGGGCCCAGATCAAGAGGTCTCAATGTGGGGACTGCCTCAGCAAATCCATTTTGAAGCATACATAGAATAAAATACCCAGACCTAGAGAAATTGAAACATTACCACCAGTACAAGACATCATCCAACTCAGTGTTCTGTATCCAATCTGTAAAAGATTTTAGCTCCATTGCACAAATGAATCCACTCAGAAAGGAAGGAAACAATCTTGCCCCAAGCCACACTGGTAGTTAGAGATAAAACAAAGTTTAGATTGCCCAGGCCCTGGCTCCCAGCCTCATCACTCCACACCCCAAATTTCCCACCCTACTCCCTCCTGTAGTGCTGGATTGAGTTGAGGTGATGATACAATGTAATGCCAGGGTGTTGAAGGTGTATCTGTTCTCAGAACTGGCCTTTGCACTGTCCTTGTGCAAAGAAGGACCTGCCATACAAATACCATATGGTCTCTGTATGTCCTTCAGTGGAAGGACGTTAGTTGTTTTCCTCCAACGATTAATTAGCACTTATAGATCTTCTCTTCTCATGCATGTAGTTGAGGTCATATGAGGGCCATGGCTGTATCCAAGAAGAGAATCATATTTCCCAGGAACTTGGGGTACATTTTAACACAGCCCAAAATTATAAGCACACAAGATATACCTGGGTAAGAATAAAATTACAAGAGAGTTCTGGATCCCTATGTTCAGGGATCTCTATTCTGTTTCTGGCTTCCCTGCTAACTGGCTGTTGCCTTGCACTGGACTGACCTCCACTGGATCCAGTCCTCCATCTGAGCATAAAGTGATGGTACCCACAGACCTTTGATGGTCTTGCCATTTTCTGATAGGCTCTGAGTCTGTGGTTCTGCTGATTAGCAGCCTGCAGAAATCCTTTCTCCACTGGCTTGCTACTACCTCCAATTCTGTCCCCTGTGGGCATTCTCCTAACTTGGTGGGACCCAGGTGTGATGCTGAGATTAATTCTGTTAGATGCCAACACTTCTTTGTGAATGAGTGACTCACTTCATTTTCTTGGCCTCTAGGTGCTCTAAAAAGTTCCTTGAACTCCCTGCTATGAAGAAGATGAATGAAAATCATTTCCAGACTGAACCATGGGCAAGAAACCCATGGTTTCTTGGGGTTTCTGGGGGAAAAGAACCAAAGAAGGAGCCCTCATGACAATAAAGGAGTAGAAGACATCTAGAGGTTGATGTAGAGCAGCCTTGAGCTGAGGAAAGAACTATGTCAGGGCCTGGGAGGCTTAGCATATGGAGAACCCCAGATATCCAAGGCAAAAGGAAGAAGAAAAAACTTCACTCAGAAGTCAGTTGTAATCATTGACACAAAACAATAGACACAAATATCAATGTAGTTTGATGGAAGAAATTCTCCAGGGAAGGTAGGGTCTTATTTTCTGCAATTCTGCTAAACACTTAAGTAACCTTGGGGGACTTTTTTCTCTTCATTAAACCTTGGTCTCTCCACTGTAAAAGGCCCTGGGAAAGTGGCCTATTGGCTGAGACTTGAAGGAATGGGAGGATGTGTTCTTGCTCAAGATGTTCTAGAGAAAACAAATGGCTTGAGCACAGTTGTGGACTTTGAAAAGACTCAAGCATGGTTGGCTTTGGTTATCACGGATGTACCTGAGTGCTAGCTCAGCGCTACCTTCACCCTTTCATGGAGGGAAGATTCAACCTAAAGCCAGCAGGTTCCAAATTCCTGTGATGTTCTGAAATCAGAGCACCCTGTGTTTCTGTTCACTCTTCATTTGAGATGCATATTCTCATCCCAAGCCTGATTGGAGACCCAAGGGTCCCTGTTTCTTTATTCTCCAGAAGTCAGTCTTAAAGGCTCTGCGAGAAAGAGAGGGGGCCTACACAGTTTGCCTACGAGATACCCACATACTTTAAACAATGCCAACTGGGTTTTGAAACAACAGCTATCATAAGAAGATTGGAGGAGGGTGGCTGGCAAAGAAGCAGATTTGTCACTCATGTATAAAAATGACAAACCAAATGATGTCATCACATCAGAGCAGAAGTGATGCACTTTCCCCAGATCCCTGCATCAAGCATGTGGCACAAAGTGGAACAGAGCCTCACTCTCTTCAGCTCCCCTGAGAAGTGACACTACCATAGTGTAAAGAGCCGTGCCCAGGTTTGGGACTCAGGTACAAAGGGAGGAAGCAAACCTGGAGCAGCAAGGGCAAGCCTTCTCAGGATGTGAGAAAAAACATCCTCCTTCCCCAGGAACTGGAAACGGGAGCTTCCAAAAGTCGTTCTCGTCCACTCTCTCCTCTGCCTGACTCACGTACTCACTGGGCAACACTGGGCAACACTGGCCAACAAGTGGTGCTTTGCAGCCCCCTCAGGGTTGTTAATATTTTAGAATCAAAATAAGGCATGCACACAGTTTTCAAAACCATGTCCTAAAAATGGAGAGGAGTTTGGATGGAAAGCCATAATCTCCCTTCCACCCCATTTCTTTTCTGACACAGCCTTGCCCTCTAAAGCCACTACTCCATACTGTTTCCTTTCGTCATTATTCTGGTCGTTATTTCCATAAGTCTGTATAATACAGTCAAACCTCTCTTTCTTCATTTGTCAAATTTAAATGTAAGCTATTGATTTCTTGCTATGAGAGATGAAGACTTAGTTCACTTATACCTCTCTCTACCTCCCTTTTCCCACTCCAAAAGAGCATTATTCCACCGTTTTTAGTTACCTTTATAAATTTAGATAATGTACGAACATATTTCTAGTCTATTTACCATTGATCCCCATCCCCACTCTTTATTTACTACAATTGGGTATTAGTGGTTCTTGATCTTACTTACTCTTCTTCCTCAGTATCTGGTGAACTATCTTGACTTTACAATTTTCACACTTGATTATATTGCCTCCTATTCTGCTACCAAAATGAAGTCTGTAGTGAGTCATCTAAAGACTGATTTTTAGATTTGAAAATGTGAATATCTTAATATTGGTTTTTTGGAATAATGAACGGTATGTTGTGATTGTGTTTCCCTTTTTGGTCAATTTGTTGGTTTGTTTGTTTGTCCCCCAAAGTTTCCACTTTCCTTTTGGATCACTCAATATCCTGGCAGGAAACAGAGGGCCCACTTGAATGGGCTAATTGAGAAGTATTTAATAAAGAGACTATTTACCTCATGGGGAGGTTAAAAGGAAGCCTATAGAAGCAATGAAGTGTTTAAAAGCTAGCAATATTGGACAGTAATTGCAACCCCAATCCAAAAAAGGGAAGGAGAGGGAGCACATATCAGGCCTGGGAAAGAGTACCCACAATGGTGGGAGAGGATTTGACTTTAGCAGAGAGTCCCAGCTCACTTGAAGAGAGTAAACAGGAAGGAAATCAAGTGCAATGGCTGTCAGTCTTCCCCACTGGCCAAACCCAACTGGAAGTCAGAGGGGAAGTGGGCCTACTGATATAGTTCATAAAACTCAGCGTCTTAAGACATGGAGCAGGGTGGAGAAATTTGGAAGGTGGAGCTGGAGGAGGCAGGTGAAACATATTCAGATGGCCTTTGAAAAATCTTTTCTTTATAATCTGGCTCTTTGGTCACTACTATCCATTGCCCCAGAATAGACTTGCACAGCAGGTTTGCGAAGAGAAGTAGCTAATATTCAACTTTGACAAAAATAGGCTCTGAATTCTACAGGAAATTCAAATCTTTAAAATCAAAGCTTATACATATGAGGCTTTTTTGAAGAAAGAAAGTGAATTCTGTTTTTGTTTTGAATGGTAAAGGTTAAGTGCTCTAGGATGCAGAGCATCTTTTTCCCATAAGGGTAGAGAGAAGAACAAAATACCAAATATTGCAGGATAAGTTTTCTCCACTGAAGCAATATAGTTGGTGAGGAAAGGCAAACTTGAAGAAAACAACTCGAAGTTAAAAGGTTGCGAATCTGGGAAAGTTCTCTGATATAAATCCAAGCACAAATAGACATTGCCTAGTTTCTATTTTTCGTTATTTTTAATTTCCCATGAGGTATTGTTGCAAGACTGCAAGCCTTATGATTTAAGAGGCAGGTTCAACTTGGTGCTTGAGTGGAAACTGCTGAGTGAAAAGTCTAGGCTGCTGCTGCTGCTGCTAAGATAAATAATATTTATATAATGCTCACTCTGTGCTGGTTTCAGACACATTGGATGTACCACTATCGTTCATTCTCAGGACAACTCCAGGAAGTAAAGAATACTATTATAATCACCCATCAACGAGGAACATGAAGCATGGAGAGATTAGGTGACTGAGGCTGGTCCTTGGTGGGCCAGGATCAAACTCAGGAAGAACGTTTCCAATGTTTGTACATTTAATCACTCTACTTTACTATATCAGAATGGGTCCACAGGCAGCCATACACTTTACAATCATCTGCAGAAGGCAAATGTCCAATTTCTGTTATACATGTGTTCTGGGAAGGGTAAAAAAATGTTTCGGTGTAAGCCAGTAGGCCAGAACAGGTATGAAAGTAGGGTTAAGGAAGATTGAGAATGACCTGCATGAACATAGTGACCAATTACAAACAGAAATGTAGAGTTTTATGTCAGCAATGGAGTGATGATGAAGAATAATCTTTATCTTAGAAGATGCCAACACAGATACATGCTGATGACCACAGGGCACTTGTCTTCCCCACAATTCTTGGATAATAAAGGTAAAGCCCCTACTCAAACCCAAATCAAAAGCAATTCCTAAGAATGACATCATCCTGAGGCATACTTTCAGTAAAGGAGGAGGGACAGAAAATATTGAATTGGCTTAGTGGTTTCTCAGGAGACTCAATATTAAGCCAGAAGTGACTGAATGTTTCTTGAATTGGTAAGACTAAGTTGCCTTCTACCAAAAGGGAAAGGTGGTTTCCCCAATAAAGTAAGTTTACTTGTAGAGAAATAAAACAAGTGGTATCTTTACTAGTGAGAAATTTTGACTGTGAAATTTTCACCTATTGTATGTATACCTACTTTATACCTATTACTTTATCTCTTTGCCTTCTCTTTCATAAAGCAGTTGGTAGCTTTGCTCCAAGCTTCCTTAGTACTTCATTCATATATTTCCAGAATTAATCCCATCATATGACATCAGAATTTAGGTCTTCTGAAATTATTCAGCAGTAATATCTTTCAGAACAGGGACTTGTTTTTCTTTCTTTTTTCTTTTTCCTTCCTCCCTCCCTCCTTCCTCCTTTCCTCCCTCCCCATCTCCCTTCCTCCCTCCTTTTCTGTTTTTTAATTTTTTTTTTCCTGGATACTTTCTTCTACCTAGTATTTGGCACATTAGATAGAAACTCCACTGATATGTTTTTCCACTAGATGAGAGTGTAACAGCTGATTGAAACCCATCTTAACCTTAACTTTTTCATCCTTGAGCTTCAAGAAAGATATATACTATCTGATTTATAGGAGAATAAGTACAGTGAACTTAAATAGCTGGTGCCTCCATCAAGATTGAGCCAGTCCTAGTTGTTGGAGGGAAGTAGAGGTGGCCATAAGGAACAGACAGTAAGTATGCTCCAGAGATCCTTGGTAATGACTTCAGAACTAAGCAGTTATTATTTTTTTCATCACTAGCTTATGATTCTGCTGAAAAAAAAATCTCCAATAAATAATGAAGGCTGAATGAATATTTAAGGTTTAGTATTAAAACATTAATTCAGTAAAACAAAATATTAATTGATGTAGAACTATTTTAGGACTTTCAGCTAACAATATCTGCATGTTTTACCTGTGTACATTTCTATAAAGTAGAAACCTAGAATTAAGGTATATATCCAAAGGACATAAGTCATAAAAGCAATTGCATAAGACTTATGCTTTCTGACTATGATGGAGTAGCTAGTCCTCGTCTAGCCCTCCCAATATAAGCAATCGTAATATTGAAGAAAATAGAAAAAGTAATTCTTTTTGGCATTAACCACCAGGCAGTGCAAGACTCCAAACCATGAGAAAAGGGAAACTCATGAGGTGAGCCCTGTAATTGCACAGGCTTTCTGCCAGTGAGAGATCCACAAGCAGAGCATGGAGTTCCCACTGATCCATAGATGTAGAGATCTTAGTTCAGGACAACTGAAATGACTGTCATACTGGGGAAGAGCACTGGAGAAGAGGAAAATATGGAATGGAGGGCTAAGCCAGAAGCCTGTGTATAGGAGCAGCTGTTCACAAGTCCTTAGCTGAGGGTTGGGCTGCACATGCATGTAGAATTTTTATCATATTTACTTGAGTGGTTGCCATAGATTTGAGAATAAAACAGATAGTCTAGTGGTCTGGAAGGGCTGGGAGACAGTGATATTTTTGTCTAGCTGAAATGGATAAAATCATTATCTCATGAACACAGCACATGTCTAGCTAGGACACCATAAAGGTCATATGTTAGGAGCAAGAGACATGTTTAAGAGAAAAGTCTATCTTAGACCTACCTTCAACAAAACTAAAATGAGGCCCTGATGAGATTTATAGGAGATGCAGAGTTTAAACGTTAAGTCCTACTGAGTTAGAAAAAGTCAAGGCAACAGCTTGAGTGCTCCTAAGATCTGGCCTACCAAGGCATAAAATCAAGTCTATCCAAGTTCAGTCTAATCAGCCAGTGCTTGAACTACTTAGTAGAACAAATTCAACATTTAGTGGACATAACAACAGAATTCAGAATCTATACTACATATTGCCCACAAAATCCATTAAACGATCAAGAATTACCAGGCATGTAAAGAAAAAAAGGAAATTTTGACATACAATCAAGAGAAAAAGTCATTAAAATGGAATCTTTTAAAAAAAAAGGAATCTTGGAATGCTCTATGTGTTGGATTTTGTATATTGTATTTTATATTTATTTTAAGATTTATTTATTATTTGAGAGAGAGAGAGAGCATGGGGGACAGGGTAAAGGAAGAAGGAGAGAGAAATTCTAGCAGACTTCTCCCTGACTCAGAGAGATGCCTAACGGAGGACTTGATCCCATGATCTGGAATCTTGACCTGAGCTGAAAGTCAAGTAGGACGTAGGATGCCCAACTGACTGAGTCACCCAGGCATCACTAATATAGTATTTAAAACAACCTTTTTTTTTTTTAAAGATTTTATTTATTTATTCATGATAATCAGAGAGAGAGAGAGAGAGGCAGAGACACAGGCAGAGGGAGAAGCAGGCTCCATGCACCGGGAGCCTGACGTGGGATTCGATCCCGGGTCTCCAGGATCGCGCCCTGGGCCAAAGGCAGGCGCCAAACCGCTGCGCCACTCAGGGATCCCTAAAACAACCTTTATAAAAAGTTTGAAGGGTCAATGGGGAATAACTGTTAAAATAATAGAAGTATAGCTTTAAGGCATTAAAATAATTAATAAATAAAGTATAAAAAAGATAGAAACACCTCAGCAGAAAAATAAAAACTTTCTAAGGAACCAAATGAATTTAGAAAAATAATAAGAGAATTTAAAAGAAAAAATCCTTGGATAGGCTTCACAAATAAGAAAGTCAATGAATTTGAAGACAGATCCATAGAAATTACTTAATTTGAAAGAAAAAAATAGAATTTCTTTAAAGATTTATTTGAGAGAGAGGTAGTGTACATGAATGGGAGAAAGGGCAGCAGGAGAGGGAGAAGGAGGAAGCTGACTCCCCACTGAGTGAGGAACCCAACACTCTGGGCTGGATTCCACCACTCTGAGACCACAAGAGCCAAAAACAAGAGTCAGATCCTCAACCAACTGAGCTACCCAGGTTCCCAAAGAAAAAACAGATTTAAAAATAAACAGAACCTCAAGAAACTATGGGACAATATAAACTATTATAAATGTAATAGGAACTATGAAAGAAGGATGGTATGTATAGGGCAGAAAAAAATATTGGAAGAAACAATAGCTAGGGCAGCCCCGGTGGCTTACAGGCTTAGCACCGCCATCAGCCTGGGGCCTGATCCTGGAGACTTGGGATCAAGTCCCACATCAGGCTCCCTGCATGGAGCCTGCTTCTCCCTCTATCTGTGTCTCTCCCTCTCTCTCTCTCTGTGTCTCTCATAAATAAATAAAATCTTTAAAAAAAGAAGAAACAATAGCTAAAAATTTCCCCCACTTGGCATATAGATCCACAAATCACAGTAAATTTAAGGCAGAAAAAATACAGATAAAATCAGATGTAAGTAGTTCAGTTAAACTGATAATAGATAAAGAGTCTTCAAAGCACTTAGAGAAAACAAGACACGTTACATACAGAAGAACAATGTATGAATGATAGCTAACTTCTCACCAGAAACAAAGAATGGAATCCAGAAGACTCTGGAACAATAGCTTTAAATTGCTGCAAAACCACAATCCATTGATCCAGAATCCAATAACCTGTAAAAATATCCTTTAAAAATGATAGTGTAAAGATATTTTCAAAAAATTAGGAGCTGAATATTTTTGCCAGCAGGATACCACTACAATAAATTTTAAAGTGTGCTCTTCAGTTGAGTTACAATGTTGCGTATCTGAAAGTAATGCAACATTCTGTGTCAAATATACTTCAATAATTTTTTAAAAAAATTCTTTCAAGAAATCAAAATAAAACATCATTAAAAAAATTCTTGAGGTCAAAGAAAAATGATCCCAGATGCAACCTGGGATCTACAGGAAGAAATAAAGAGTACAGCACATGGTAATTAAATGGAAATATATATTATATATATATATCAAATGCTATTTTTTATTATGTTTTATTATTCTCATAACTTCCATAAAAGACACCTGATGATTTAATGCACTATAAGAGAAAGGATGGGGGGGATGGTAAATGGAATTATATTTTTTTCTGAAGCTATTATACTTATGAATTAAGGAGAAGGAATTGAGAACAGGAAGCATCAGACATGAAATTAGAAATGGGAATTGGAAAACTTAATATTTGAAATGCCAAGTGTAAAGTGTGAAGTATGAAGTAGTGCAATGTGGACTCTAAACAGACGGATATGTTAATGTTGAATACTGTTAGCCTTGGGGCAAGATTGGGATAGGTGGGAAACCAACAGAGAAAACAAATGGAATACTAAAAAGAAAAAAAAAAAGAAGATTTTTGCAATAAGAAGGATAACCAGTAGACAAATGAATGAAAAACAAAACAAAGTGTGGATATGAAACAACCATACCAATAATTGTACAAAGGTAAAAGATTTAAGATGCTTATAAAAAATAGAAGAGTGTCAGAACAGAATTTCAAAAAGGAACACTCAGCCTATGTGGCCTATAAGATGTATTTTCAATTTGAAGGAAAAAAACAAATAGAGGATGCAGAAGATAATCCCATAAAAATGAGCATAAGAAGGATAGTCATATTTTTAAGAAACTAAATGGACTTCAAGACAGTATTAACTGAGGCTCCTTCCACAGTTTGGTTATTGTGGACATTGCTGTTATAAACATTGGGGTGCAGGTGTCCTGCCATTTCACTGTATCTGTATCTTTGGGATAAATTCCCAGCAGTGCAATTGCTGGGTCATAGGATAGCTCTATTTTTAACTCTGAGGAACCTCCACACAGTTTTCCAGAGTGGCTGCACCAGTTCACATTCCCACCAACAGTACAAGAGGGTTCCCCTTTCTCCACATCCTCTCCAACATTTGTTGTTTTCTGTCTTGTTGATTTTCCCCATTCTCACTGGTGTGAGGTGGGATCTCATTGTGGTTTTGATTTGTATTTCCCTGATGGCAAGGGATGCGGAGCATTTCCTCATGTTCTTGTCGGCCATGTCCATGTCTTCCTCTGTGAAATTTCTGTTCATGTCTTTTGCCCATGATTGGATTCTTTGTTTCTTTGCTGTTGAGTTTAATAAGTTCTTTCTAGATCTTGGAAACTAGCCCTTTATCTGACAGGTCATTTGCAAATATCTTCTCCCATTCTGTAGGTTGTATTTTAGTTTTGTTGACTGTTTCCTTTGCTGTGCAGAAGCTTTTATCTTGATGAAGTCCCAATAGTTCATTTTTTGCTTTTGTTTCCCTTGCCTTCATAGATGTATCTTGCTTCAACCTGGATCAAACTATTGAGGGTATTATCCTGAGTGAAGTAAGTCAATCGAGAAGGACAAACATTATATGGTCTCATCATTTGGGGAATATAAAAAATAGTGAACGAGATTAAAGGGGAAAGGAGATATAATGAGTGGGAAATATCAGAGAGGGTGACAAACCATGAGAGACTCCTAACTCTGGGGAACGAACAAGGGGTAGTGGAAGGGGAAGAGGGCAGGGGGTGGGGGTGACTGGGTGATGGGCACTGAGGGGGTCACTTGACGGGATGAGCACTGGGTATTATACTATATGTTGGCAAATCGAAATCCAATAAAAAATATACATTTTTTAAAAAGACTATTAAAAATAAAGAGACCATTTCATAATAATACAAACAACAATTCCTTTGGAGGACACAGCCATCATAAATACGTATGAATCTAAAAATAGCTTCATAATTCCGGAATGCAAAAATTGTAAAATTAAGATAAGAATCACACACATTAACAGTTATAACTCTACATGTCAACATTCCTCTCAGTGACGGACAGGATAAACAATTGCCGCCTTTACAGAAATTCAGAAATATCTTCTCAACTAAATTTACCTAGTTTAATTTTTTTCTTTGTCAATTGTATCGAGTAATAACTTATGTAAAAATAAACTGCATCTATTCAAAGTACTCGGATTGAGGAGTTTTGGTAATTGCGCATGTGTGAAACCATTGCCATGCTCAAGATGAGGAATGCTTCCACCACTGCTAGGATATTCAGTGTCCTTTCTGCAGTCCAACTCTTTCTTTGTCCCGCAGTAACCCTGGATCTGTTTTTGTTTTTTTGTTTTTTTTTATGATGATAGACTGCTTTTTATATAAATGGGCTTGCTCTGTGTGTGTGTCTGCGTGTTTATTTTTGCATGTGTATAAGAATAGGGATTTTTTCATGTGAAAAAATGAAAAATTTCATGTGAAAAATTTCATGTTAAATCTGTTACATCTATTATTAATTTGGTGTACAAATTGGCCCATGTTGGGGCAGTGGAACCTCTTGAAATTGGCTATTCTGTTATTTTCCCAAGACCCCAAAGGTCTTCCATAGCTTTTCTACTTTCTGGCATGATAAGTATCCCAGACTATGTTTTTTCTTCCAGATTCGTTCTGGTTTGCTGTGAAATGGTTTTTAGACACCAATATTTGAGTTGCGGTGCTCACTCCTACAAAGATAGTTACTGTTTTTAGTCCCTACCAGTGGACAGACCTAGAAAATACAGATCATTTTGTAAAGAGAAAATACAGCATGAGTTCACACTTATATCATTTTACATTTTAAAAGATCCAAAAAGATATGGTCAATTGATTTTCAACAGAATTCTGATTCAATGGGGGAAAAAAAAAACTTTTCTAAAAAAATAAACAGTTCAGAACCAACTAGATATTCATGTGGGGAAAAAAAATAAAATTTGACTTCTATCTCTCAGTATGCCTCCTAAAGTAGTAATAATTAAAAATAGATCATAGACCTAAGTATAAAAGATAAAAGTATAAAGTTCTCAGTAAAAAGGTAGGAAAAGGTTCTTAGCAACTTTGAGGTAGGCAAAGATTTCTAAAAACACAAAAAGCATTAATCATAAAAAATTGATAAAACGAAAAATGGAAAGATAAACAATGCAATTAAACATGGACAAAAGACTTGAATGGATACTTCAAAAAAGAAAATATACAAATGGTAAAATGAACACATGAAAGGAGTTCGCACGCTTCCTGTAAAGCACCAGACAGTAAACATTTTAATATTCACAGGCCATACAGTTTCTGCTGCAGCTACTAATACTGTCATTGTCCAGCTCTAAATAATACATAAATAAATGAGCATGGCTAGATTATATCTTTATCTATGGATGCTGACATTTGAATTTGCTACAATTTCCAAATATCACAAAAAATGACTTTTTTTCATTTTTTTAACTATTTAAATATATATATTAAAAAAAGTCTTAGCTTATAAATAAGCCTAACAATAATAGGTGTTGGGCTAGATCTGGCCCATACACAAGGCCAGGTTCAAGGTCATGTGCCCTCTGCAATCCACAGGTCCCTGCACTTAAAAGGGCTTCTTGCTTTGTTTAATGTTCTGCTGCTGTCATCTTGGAATTTTTATTAACTTTTACGCAAGTGTCTCCGTGTTTTTATTCCATGTATTCCATGTAGTTGGTCCTGCCCCTAGACATAGCCTGCAGATCCCTGCTCTATAAATCATTCATTAGCCATAAAACAAATGCAGCTTAAAACCACAATGGGAATATCACTTCACACACACTAGAATGGCTAACTCGTAAAAAGACTGACAGTGCTAAGTGTGGGTGAAGATGCAAAGAAATTAGAACTTTTGCATATTGCTGGTAGGAGTGTAAAATGGTATGATCGCTTTGGAAACTGGTGGTTTCTTAAAAGTTAAATATATACCAACCATATAAAACCCAGTTGTCTCAATCCTAGATATTTACCAAGAGAAATAAAAACATATGTCCATGAAAAGATTTACGTAGACATGGTCATTAATATGTAAATGGATAAACAAAGTGTGGTAAATTCACACAGTGGAATACTTATTTAGCAATAAAAGAATGGATTCACGGGGCACCTGGGTGGCTCTGTGAGTTAAGCATCTGATTCTTGGTTTTGGCTCAGGCCATGGTCTCAGGGTCCCGAGATCGAGCCCTGCAGTGGGCTTCTTGTTGAGCACAGAGTCTGCTTGAGATTCCCTTGGTCCCTTCTGCTCGTGCTCTCTCTCTCTCTCAAATAAATAAATTTTTAGAAAAAAAAATGGATATGTGATACCCTCAGCATAAATGAATCTGAAAAACATGATGAATCAAAGAAGTCAGGCACAAAGGAATATATTCTGTATGATTCCTTCTACTTGAAACTCTGGAACCAGCAAAAGGAATCTACCAAGACAGAAATCAGGGCAGGAGAAATGAGGAAACTTTCCTAGAATATGGAAATATTCTAGTCTTAATAAGGTAGTGATTGCATCATGTGTACATTTCTCTCTTCTCCATGTTTGCACTGAACAACCCTCACCATGATGAGCAGCATCAGAGTGGTGACCTTGGGGAGGGAGGATTGGCAGGTGCATAGCCCATCTCTGAGCACCAAATGTTCATTAACTGCTGTGGCTTTTGATTCCCTGTGTTTGTCATGTTTAGCTTTCACTCCCGTTTTTAAATATTAGCTGACATTTCTTTTTGATATACTGTCAGCCCATAATTTCTCATTCTACTTCAATTTTTTTTTTTTTACTTCTAATCTACCATGCACTGGGTATTGGTAAACATTATTTCCTGAGTGCAGACTAAGGGAATAGACTCCCCCATAAAGGAATGGAAGGACAGAAGGACTCCTTCTGAGTCCAGTGAAGAGATTTAGATGTACATTTTCACTTGCCAGCGATCAGTTTAGCTTCCCTTCCCTAAAATTTTTAGATAAAAAAATTCCAAATTCTGTCCTCTGAAAATTGAATAGCTGTGACTCTCCAAATTACAGTTTACACCTTGATGCCAGGAAAATACCAGATAGCTGGAATATCAAAAGGAGACACTTTCCATCCTGCCAAGTCTGCAGATG
This sequence comes from Vulpes vulpes, assembly GCF_048418805.1. Lineage (NCBI taxonomy): Eukaryota > Metazoa > Chordata > Mammalia > Carnivora > Canidae > Vulpes > Vulpes vulpes. The sequence goes on along the minus strand of NC_132787.1, from coordinate 99,469,147 downwards.
GGGGTCATTTGCACTGGGAAATGGTGTTTACAGTTTGCTTGGTGATTTTCAATCCAATTTCAGAGACTGGAGTGATAAGAGGTTGTTTTCTTGGGAAAGAGCTGTTTTTTCTTTAAAGGTTCACGAGAAATAAGCTCTTTGTTAATGAGATGGAAAACTGTGCATATGGCCCTCGGGAGCTGAGTCACTTTAAAGCTTGGATGAGGTTTGTTGTTGAAATCAAGTCCTGGTAAGGGTCAATCTGCTTAGGAGAATTCCAAGGCCTTTGAAGGCCTTTCTGCCTCTGGGGGCACTTTGAAGTTCACATCCATTTTCTGCAGGGTATGATCTTGATGTAAATAATATAAATTTCGGGGAAGGTGGCACTAGATTCCTGGGAGGTCCTTTACCTGAAGGAATAGATTTTCACTGGGGAAAGAGACGGAAGGAAGGAAGGTAGGAAAGCAAGAAGGGAGAGAGGAAGAAGGGAGGGGGCAGAGAAAGAAAAAAAAATAGAATCAAGAAATTTCTCAGGGTGCCTGGGTGAGTCAGGTAGTTAAGCATCTCCCTTCAGCTCAGGTCATGATCCAAGGGTCCTGGGATCAAGTCCCATGCCTGGCTCTCTTCTCATTGGGGAGTCTGCTTTTCCCTCTCCCTCTGCCCACCCCCCCACCTTTCTCTCTCTCTCCCTCTCAAATAAATGACTTTTTTTGAAAAAATAAACTTCTCATTGCATAATATTGTAAGCATTTCATAGACTTGTTCAACTATTTTAAAAGGCAGTTTAATCTTCTCAATAATCTTTTGATAAAGTGCTGCTAACTCCTTTTAACAAATGAAAAATACAAACAAAAACCCATGGAGCTCAGAGAGCTTGCAAATAGTATGGAACTAATAAATGTTGGGTCAGCTCAAAGCCCATGTTCTTGCTCTGCTTTTAGAGAAGAAAGCTCTGGACTCTCTGCTCTCCACCACGGAACAGCTGATCAACACATCAGACCCAGAAGACAGGGCGGGTAACAGATGCTACAGTCTGAGCTGGATCTAAAAACCTAATTACCTGAGTCTGTATTTTTCTCCTGCTCATTTTGAATAGAGCTCAGCAGCAGTGACATTTCCTATTCTCCTCCAGACACACTTCTATGAAATCTTTTTCTGGGGCTTACACATTAAAAAAAAAAAAAAAAGCTGATTTGAGCTTGGTGGAATTGTTCATTATTACAGCTTTTATGTATTGACACAAGGTGTGCCATTGTCTGACCCAGTTGAAGACTGCTAGACCATCTCTTTTTCCTGCTTTCATAAAATTTGACAAACTCTGCATCACGAGCTGACCACCCTTTCACCCCCATTAGTGGAAGACATCTTATTGCTACTTCTGCTATATTCTCCAACTATGGCCTCCCACTGAATGTGCTGCACGCTTGCCAAGCAAACATAGAACACGAATGAATTATACATCTTCTGCTTTCCCTTTAGTAAGATCAGAGGCCCTGGGAGGCCTCAGCGCAAAGGATTTCCCTTTAATTCTTAGAAGGAATTGACATTTTATCATGAAATTTTCCTAATGACTGAAAGACATACTCAATACATGCCCAATTATGACATTCACAGCTCACCGCAACCACCTTCTGCCCTCACCTTTCCATAGAACGAGTCTCCTTCAGGCCTCCATACTCTTTTTCTCTCTAAATCCAATACATCCTTCATCCTCTTGTTAATCACTCTGCTGATCCCTGCTTCTGGCACTCTGCTACAGAGTCTGAGACAAAACTTTCTCCTTCCCCATTCCTCCCCATCCCCACTGCCACCCCTGCAGGCTTTACACTGCTGTTCTCCAGGCCTTTTCCCTGAGACCTTTCTAATTATATTTTCTATAGAAATTCTTAGTTATAACCTATGTGCTGATAACTTCCAAACTGACCTTTTCAACATGGTTTCCCCCTACCACCTCAGACTTAACTTCAATGGCTGCTAGATGTCCCAGTAGATGTCCACACTTGACATGCCCATCAGAACTTGCCAATACCCTTCAAAACTACTGCCCTAAGCTTTCCTGTCTCAGGGAATGTCACTGCCCTCCACACTCTTCCTCAAACCAGAAACCTGGGAGTCATGCTTGAGTTTTCCTTCTCTCCTATTCCCTTTTTTTAAGGGTTCTCTTGATTTTACTTTCTAAATATGTTTAAAGCCTAGCCTCTTCAAGCCTCAGTATTTACTAACTGTATTATTAATTTATTTTTATTTTTAAAAATATTGCATTTAAATCTGATTTGCCAACATATAGCATAACACTGAGTGCTCAGCTCATCTTGTGCCCTCCTTAATGCAAAATAAAAATAAATAAATAAATGAATTATTAAAATGTCATTAGAACTGGGTCTCTCTCTGTTAGCATCTTCTCCAAGCTACTATCCCTTTGGCCACCCTGCAGAATTCCTTCACATACACATTAGCTATATAAGTCTCCTGTTAATGTCTTTGATAATTCTTCAGGACCAGTAGAATAAATTGGAAGCAGAACGAAGCATATAGAATCCTTTCTCATCTGCCTCTAGCCTACAGCTTCAGTCCCATCTTTATCTACATTCTGCGTCTCACTGAATGAGGTTAATATTTCAAGTTGAACCTCATCTTGCCATTTGGGGTCTTATTCATAGCAGTCTTAACGAAGTGTAGCATGAGACAAACTGAATGGAGTTGATCCCAGTGCCTACCGGTCAGATGAATCAAAGTGACTGACGTAGTGATGAACTCTTGGAAAAACTGACCAGAAATCAAGCTGGTATAAAAATGAGGCAGGGGTGGCTCTTGTTGAGAAACAAATTTCAATGGGTTTCTTGTATTTCTGCATGTCTTCTGAGCAACAATACACTGACAACTTTTGATGTGGATGACTTTTTCAAGCTTGTTTCCATAGCAATAATAGACCTTTCCAGAGCAAAGTTCAGGCAGGATTGCAGAGACCATTATAAAAGATTGGGGTTTCCTAAGTGCATGGTTTCTTTCCTGTAAACAACCGTTTGCACATTCAGGCACCACCTGGCCCTTTTCATACCACCCTGTGAGAACTGGGGTCTGGAAACTGGCCAAGAAGATGATGACACTCTGGCTACTGCTTTTGCTGGGAGTAAATAAGTCAGCCTTTGCATCTGACCCAGGATTCTCTTATTTTCCAAAGCATCCATAAAACTATAATAGGATAACTTGTTCATTTGTAAGAAGGGAGAAATCTTAGACCCTTAGCAGCTCTTGACGGTTTCAAAAATATCATACCATTCATGTTTTGTTTTGGTTTGGGGGGCAAGAGGAGCAAAGGGAGAGGGAGAAAAAGAGATTGAGAATCTTAAGCAAGTTCCATTCTTAGCATGGAGCCAGACACAGGGCTTGATCTCATAATCCTGAGATCATGACCTGAGCCAAAATCCAGAGTCCGACACTTAACCAATTGAGCCACCCAGGAACCTCCCATCCATAGTTTTTGACAAAATTATTTTAAGGAAACACTTATTTGAAGCTTTGGGTCCATGTTCTGCAAAAGGAAGGAAACAGAGAGGTGAGGCTGAGGCCATGTAGCACTTTTCCCTTTGGAATGGTTTTTGATCCATTTGCCTTAGTTCGACATGTTGGGGAAAAATTCAATAAGACTAATTTCTCTTTAATGTGGTCGTGCATTCAGTCTTTGAAAATATCCTCCATGTATGTCTTGACGGTCCTTTTATCTTGATTAATCATTCTAGTTCCTTCCATGGACCTTCATGAGAAATGATTTGAATCCATTCTCTGTCCTGGTTTGCCTTTCCCAGAGGAAGTTTCAGTTTGTCATTTTCCTGTACAGAATACGGCACTCAGAAACAGGGGCAGTTCTTCTGGTGAAATAACCGGTGCTTTGGTAAGTGTAACAATGTGCTGCCAGTGAAAGGAAAAAAAATAATTCTGCTGTAAACATTGAACAAAATATTATACAACAATCAAAATTGTATTTTCAAAGAATGTCTATCTATCTATCTATCTATCTATCTATCTATCTATCCATCCATTCATCTATGGATATTCCTACCTGCCTACCTACCTACCCACCAGACTATACTGGATTGAAGAGTATTCTCCTCAAATTCATCCTCTGGAATCTTATGATGTGATCTTATTTGGAAATAGGGTCTTTGCAGATTAAATTAGTTAAATTCGGTTCATACTGGGTTGGGGTGGATGCTAAGACCAGTGACTGGTGTCCTTAAAAGAAATCCATGTGAAGACACATACACACAGGGGGACTTCCCATGTGTTGGGAACAGCAGACATCACAGCGATGCATCTAAAAAGTAAGGAATGCCAAGGGCTGCCAGTTAGGAAGGGGCAAGGGAGGACTCTTCTCCAAACCCTTTGGGGAGAGTATGGTCCTGCCAACATCTCATTTTGGACTTCTAGCCTCCAGAACTGTGAAAGGACAAATTTTATTGGTTTAAGCCCCCTAGTTCAAAGTAATTTGTTATAGCATTCCTAAGAAACTAACATATTTTCTATCTGTTGGTTTTAGGGGATCCCTGGGTGGCGCAGCGGTTTGGCGCCTGCCTTTGGCCCAGGGCGCGATCCTGGAGACCCGGGATCGAATCCCACGTCAGGCTCCCGGTGCATGGAGCCTGCTTCTCCCTCTGCCTGTGTCTCTGCCTCTCTCTCTCTCTCTCTGTGACTATCATAAATAAATAAAACAAAAACAAAAAACTATCTGTTGGTTTTACAGACGGCTCTGACAAATTAACACGAACTGTGGCTTAAAGCAATACAAATGTATTATGTTAAAGTTCCGTGGATCAGAAATCCAAATAGGTCAGCAGGGCTGCATTTCTTCTGGAAGTCTAGGGAAGAATCTGTTCCTTGCCTTTTCCAGCTTCTAGAGGCTTTGCTCATTCCTTAACTCACACCTGGCAGCACTCCAGCCTTCGCTTCTGTCCTTTCGCCTCCTCCTGTGAATCCAACCCTCCTGTCTTTTTCTTATAAGGAGACTTGTGATTACATAGGGCCCACCCAGTATAATTCAGGACAATCTTCCCATATTGGGTCCTTAATCACATCTGAAAAGTTCCTTTTTCCATGTAAGGTAACTTACTGAGAGCCTGGAGATGTAAATGTTTGGATCTTTTGGGGCCTATCTTTATCTAGCTATCTAGCTATTTACACACATTTGTGTGAGAATGAAGCGTCCTTAAATGTCAAAGTAATTATTCCTCTATGATAATAAGGTTTGTTTTTATTTTGTATATAAAGTAAATACATAAGATGTATGTTGTGCCATTTTATGTGTCATACATAAAACGTACAGCATTTTGAATACTAATTAAAATGTTGACCTGAATGCCACAAAGAATAATCCACAATCTCCTTTGTGCTTCAAATTTCACTTAAATAAATAATATATTCATTCAGGGACTTGCTTCACCTTTAGGGAAGAATCCCTGGGCCTTGGACTAGGAGACCAGATTTCATGCCAGAAAGTTCAGCAGTTCTTTTTGGTTGAATGCCATTGGATAGATTTTCATTTTCACCAGACTGCTGATTTCTCCTTTACTTGTTGCACAAGTGCACTGATGTCTGCTCAGTGTCAAACATTAGTTTTCTAGGTGCCACTGATGCAGAGATGAGTAACACATTCTTCCCTCACTCTAGAAGCACACAGTCTGCTGGGGAGACACCTGGAGAACAAAGATGGTGCCATAATACAGTAAGTGCTGCAAGTCAGCCTGTTTCAGGAGAAGAAAGGAGGCGGGGATAGCATGGAAGGCCACTAAGGGAGATTCAGTGAAAAATGAGCGATGTCAGGTTTTTTTTTTTTAAGTGAAAATAAAACTAAACATTCTGGAAGACACAAACACAACTTCTACAGTTGTAATGATGACTCTACTAGAATTGCAAAGGCTTTGGAAGATTTCAAGTGTCATAATTCACTAGTTGGACACACACAAGTAAGAGTAAACCTCCCTCCTGGGCTAGATCCTCAAGGCTGGGACTTCTCCCCAGGCTCTCTTCATCCCTGACTCCTTCCTACACCTAGGGAGTTGAAAGCACTCACTTCCTAAGCTGTCTGTAAAGGAGGTGCAGTTTGGCATGTCTTGTGCCTGTTGAGGCCCACGTGGGCCTGGCTCTCTGAGGAGCTGTTACGCAAGAGTGGTGCCTGGGGGACATTTGGTTGACTCAGTGGTTGAGCATCTGCCTTCAGCTCAGGTTGTGATCTTAGCGTCCTGGGACTGAGTCCTGCATCAGGCTTCTCCTTCTGCCTATGTCTTTGCCTCTCTCTCTCTGTGTCTGTCTCTCATGAATGAATAAATAAAATCTTAAAAAAAAAAAAAAGAGTGGTGCCTGGGATGGCACACCATCCTCAAATTGTAGGTCACCCGCTTCACTGAGCATGTCTCTACCCCTGAGGGGTTCCTCTCTACCTGCTGAAAGGGTGAGAAGTTCTCTAGTGCAGGTGCAGCTGCGCATGCTGAAGGAAGTGACCCATGTATTCTAAATCTTTGAATATATGCTACAAACCACTTGAATTCAGAAAAATACATGCTATAACTTTGTTTCTGCCATGCAGCAAAGTATTTGAGTCAGGGGCCAGGTTACCTGGGTTCAAATCCCAGTTCAGGCATGTTTATTAATCTCTTTATGCTTTGGTACAAGCATAAAATAGAAATAGGCTCACTAAGCAGATTAAATTATGCAATCAATGCGTGTGAAGCGATTAGCAGACTTTTTGGCATACAGTAAAGCCCCAACATATGCAATCTAACATTCAATCCTCTATTCATTCAATCATAGCTGAATACACAGCCTTTCCTATGAGCAAGAGATAGTGCTTCATGCTTTATAGGAAAGAGAAGATTTTCAAGACCAGAGTTCAAGTTTTCCATGAACACAGAATTGAGTAGGAAAATAAAACACATACCCTAGAACTCGTGAAAGAGCAAAGTAAGCCATTTTACGAGGGAAGAAATTAAAGCAGGCAGGTGAAGTGATTTTTCAGACCTGAAGATCCCTCCCAATTATATCTACTCTCTGATTCTAGAATTGTATCAAAGACTGATATCCAAGATAAAGGAGGCATCCTTTTGAGAATGGAAAGGCCAGTGTAGCGTGGGTAGGGAGGGTGGTGAGAGGCACAGCTGTCAGGTCCTAGGAGGAAGTGGTGCAGGCAACAGTTTTAATGGTTCTGAAGTGTTCCTGATACACTCCACTATACTACTGATTTTGCAAGTGCCAATTTTGTGAAGTATGTTGTCCTAGCAGAAGAAATGTATAAATACAAGAAATATATAAATAAATACTTTCGTATATTTATGTGTGGAGCGGGAGAGAAAAAAGAAATTTGCCATGATTTCCATTTTCTTTGTTATCACCCCCCCCCTCCCACTGATTGTGTGTGTGCATTTCCTTGAGAATATCTGCAGAGTTTATAATATATTCTTAGGTCTTATTGTGGTTACCACCATAATCATAAATGATATACATAAATCTGTATTTCTTGAGGTATTTACTTTTATCAGTATGTTGAACTTTTTTTCTGAAAGATGAGGACATCAATATAATTACATTTTTTCTTAATTTCCTAATTAAGAACATTAATGTCCTAGTTTCTATTAATTTTAATGTCTCACATTGTGTTAGTTTATAATGTTAATGCCTTTTCCTGCAACAATAATTTCCATATTGTTCTTAGCTCTGGTTCTCGATTTAAATTGATCCTATATGAATTCAGTTCATCCATAAAAATGACATCAAATTTTTGACTTCTTTTGATTAATTTTTCAAGTTCAGTGACTTTACCAGGATAATTCTTGGTTTTAGAGCTATGTATCAGTTTTCTGGGAAAAAAAATAGTCTTTCAAGCTTCACATGAAGATTTTCTTTATTTTAGGGAAGTATTTTTACACTATGTATTTGAATACATTTTATTCCATTTATGCTATTCTTTACTTTTAAGAAAAACAATCATGCAAAAGTTCAGTGTCCCTTGTTCCTTTTTTTAGCATAGATATCATTTTCTCTCCTATGATGTTGATCTCTTAGTAATTTTCCAATTACTTTTGCATGATTTTTTCTTAGGCTTATGTTCTTCCATTTTGACTCTATTTTAAGCTGTTCTATTCTTGCTGCTTTTGAGTTGTTTTTATTTCTGTACTGGCTTTTATTATTATCTTCTCCCCCCCTCCTGAGGTATGGAGTTAAATGTTACCACCTTCTGCAATCCTGAAATTTCTTATTCAATCTGTTTTTTCTCCTATCTTGGGTATGTACCTAAGAGTAAAGTGTCTGGAACAGAGTACGAGAACATCTAACATTCAAGATAATGACAAAACAGTTTTCCCCAAGTGGTTCTACACAATTGCACAATCCAGAGCAATATAAGAGAGACCAAGTTGGTCCATATCCTAACACTTGGATTATGTGACCTTTTTTTTTCCAAATTGAATAGCACTTATATTTTCTACTTAGATCCTTAATTTTGATATTAAAAGTTCTCAATTCATAGGGGGTTGATTTTTATATGATGTGAGAGAATTCATTTCTCCTGCACCTGTATAAACATTTTTTATTAGCCCCATGTCCATTTTTTGAATAGATCTTCCCCATGCACATGTGTCATACCATCTCTGTCATTTATCAGGGCTCAACATCATGTCCCATTGATCCAGTTGCCTATTCCTACACCAACAGGAGACTGTCCTGATTACTTTAGCTCCTCAATAAAACCAACTATCTGTTGGGGCGTATCCCTCATTCTCTTCTGTCTCCTCCTCCTCTTCTTACTTTTCTTTCTAAATGTCTTCGCTGTTCTTACTTCTTTACTCTTTAACAGGTATTTTAGAATGCCCAACATGAAAATTTTTACTCAAAACAAAAGAGATACCTCATAAATCCAGGCCAGGAAATCAGAGAAGAAATTCAATAAAGCATTTTCTATAGAGAAATTCAAGAGGCACTTGATTATCTGGTTTAGCACAGGACACAAAGGATCATTGTGCAGAAGGCTTGAGAAAGCAGGTACAGGTGGTTATATTGTAAAGAAAAGCTGAGGTTTTGTGGAAGGGGAGGAGTGTGGGGGATGGGGTAACTGGGTGATGGGCACTAAGAAAGGCACTTGATGGGATGAGGCACTGAGTGTTACATGTTGGCAAACTGAAGTTAAATAAAAAATCAATTAAAAAACCATGTTTAATATTAATAAAGTCCAATTTATTATTAAAAAAAAAAGAAAAGAAAAGCTGAGGTTTAATGGTGGGGGGTCTCAGGTATAACAAAGGTTCAAATTTCATTCTGCCAACTGCAGAGGAGGGATCTCCTGAAGCTACCTGTGTAGGATACTTGACTGATGGTGTTCTGGCAAAAAATACTTCAGAAGACTTTCAGATATGTATTGGGGGTAAACAAGATACCATATAAAAACTTGCGAGTTTTGTCCAAGTCCCATTTTATTTACATTCTTGCTCCCTAACCCAGGATCCGTCTCCAATCCCAATCTGACACTGTTGTGGCAGTTCCATGTCTGATCGTGGCATCTGTTCATCCTGTCCGGTATTCTAATCTGCCCGCTGCTGAGATTAATATGTTTGGTCACGTTTCACAGATGAGGAAGCCAAAATTCTGTGAGCTTGTGTGGATCCCTGCTGTCTCCTAGCCCATGTGGGTAGAGTGGAAATTGGATTTTGCTACCAAAAAACAGGGCAGACAGCTGCTGAGCCCTGGGGGACCGTACAACCTGCCAGGATCCTTGCTACTCTCTATCTCTGCACAGCCAAGCCCACTTTTTGTTGTGTGTGAACTCAGCTATGCATGAAATTTAATAGTTTCCATAGATAAATCTGGTCAGCAATCTAAATACACCCAAGACTCTGAGAGAACAAAATGAGAATAAATCTTTTTATCAATACTCCCAAGCAAATTAAAAAAAGATAACAAGTCCTTTCCACAGTTACTTCATTTAAACAACCTGACGTCACTGCCTTTCTCAGAGTGATGATTCATCGGGAGACACTCACGTCAGTGGAGTTTGTTGACCAGTGAGGAAGAAATAACAGATACAGTGCGAGATTGCAAAAATCCATTTCTTCCTGATAAACCCACTGAGTTTCGACTTATCTAGCTTATGTAACAACAGGCAAAATAGGACAAACTCTCTGGCTTCTAAGGAAAAGGAAACTCAAGTGTTTCCCTCTGTGTGGTAAGCCCACAGGAACACACACACACACACAAATACATGCGTAGACGCATACACACACACACTGTGGTTACACAAGCTTCACACATTCACATAATACTCGGAAACACATTGTAAACAAAACAAAATATATGTATATATGTGCACACACATATAAGCACACACAGTGACACATGTATACAAGCAGGTACACATAGAGGAGAACACAGACCACAAGTAAAGCTCAAGTATGTAATACACCCCTTTAAAGTTCCAAAAGAAGATAGAAGTTGTAATGTTAAAAAATAGGAATAATGCAATCACTTTGTGATTCATTGCAAATGCATTAGTGAACTGTTTGATATAAGGTTTGTTAAACTCACGAAGAATTCAAGGTGATTTTTTTATTTGAGGTTGTCTCAAGAAGGCATCTGCTTGCAAATGCATTACATAGTAGAGGGATAACTCAATGTGCCAACAGAAGTTGAAAGATTGATGAAAATAATGGAAGAGAGGAGGATACAGGCCAGTGGCCACTATCTATGAGACCTGGCCTTTTAAGACTGTCACTTAGGAAAACCAAACTTTCAGGAAGTTTGCCCAACACTTTAGAAAGTATCAAGCCTGCCAGCAGTAAAAGAATACACAAACAACAATGCATTTGACTGTTACATTACAACACCCAAATGAAGAGTAAATGTGAGAGTGATGGGCTCTGGAGAGTATGACCATTTTCCCTGTGCTGAAAATAAAGTTGTTATGTCCTCTGCTTTACAGTACAGTTATAAAATTAGTTCTGGTTTTACATAACATGCAGAAAAGAAGGGCTTCAGATGATTGGGAGCATTCTCTTGACCCTACTGTTGATCTGGAAGTGTTTGAGGAACTTTCATATATTATCCTATGATATTGTTGAGATCAAATTTCCATATTCGCACAGAGCTCTGATTTAAAATAGAATCCAATGTAAACTCAGATAGAAAATTTCAAGCATGCTACTCTCCTCCCAAACTCTATCTTCAAAACAAAATGGATGAAGTTTTTTGGTTTTTTATACACATATATAGCCATCTGATTAATGATTTTTGTTTCTGTTTTTCTTTTTTTTTAAACAAACTGTCTTCACTTAGAGAACCCTTTACAGTAAGCCTGAGGCAAGAAATACAAAGAATGTATATACATCTGTCTTATATATTTTAAGGAATATTGAGTTTCAGCTTGAGGCACTAAGAAACCTGGTTTTGGTCTATTAGGAATCTTCAGGTTCTCAGAATAAGGGCAAAGGCCATTAGAGTAACATGTCTATCCTCATAAGACACTCACTCCCCTCCTCTCTACTCTCCATATAGTTCTGGATGGTTATGGTCTTCTGCTGGCAGAAGGATGAAATTAATGGGAAGAGATTTGGGAACTTATTGGCACTTAGCAATTTCTGTAATATTTATGAAAACCTGTCTGGGTAGGAACTGGTCTGGGATATCACCTAATCCTAAAGGATAGAGAAATATGCCAAATTGCTAATCAAATTTAGCAAACTTTAGGATTCAGCAAGACAAAGATTTCTGTTTTAATTCATCCTACTCACAGGACCTCTGGAGCCATGAGAGGGAGTTTAATTTAGTCTAATTATTCCACAGGATGCAAAGAAGGAGACTAAAATAGCCCCAAAGTACTCCAGAGGAGAAATGTTGAGCAGAGCCATGAGAGAGGTGATATATCAGAAATCAATCAGTCCACAGAGAGGCTGTGCTAGGCACCAAGAGAGAGACTGAAAACTCTATCCAGCCTACTAAGAAGCTTGTGATAAAGGTACAGTAGGGCAGCAGGAAGGATCCCAGGCAGTATATGCTCTAGAAGTTCTGGAGTCAAAGGAGAACTCCCAGGTAGGCTGAAAAGGTTTGCTGGAGGATGTAAATACTGGGAATTGATTGGTGAAAGGTAAGTGATGCTACAATGTTCCTAAGACAGTGAAGGTCCCATTTTAGCTGGCCCTAACACCAATTTGAGAGTATTTGGAAATACAAAAATAACACAGCCATTCTGGAAAACAGTGTAGAGATTCCTCAATAAGTTAAAAATAGAGCTACCCTATAACCCAGTAATTGCACTACTGGGTATTTACCCCAAAGACACTGATGTAATGAAACGCCAGGACACCTGCACCCTAATGTTTATAGCAGCAATGTCCACAATAGCCAAACTGTGGAAGGAGCCATGGTGTCTTGCGACAGATGAATGGATAAAAAAAGATGTGGTCTATATTATACAATGGAATATTGCTCAGACATTAGAAATGCCAAATACCCACCATTTACTTCAATATGGATGGAACTGGAGGTATTATGCTGAGTGAAATAAGTCAATCAGAGAAGAAAAATCATCATATGTTTCACTCATATGGGGAATATAAGAAATAGTGAAAGGGACTATAAGGAAAGGATGGGAACTGAGCGGGAAAAATTAAAGAGGGAGACAAACCATGAGAGACTCCTGACTCTGGGAAACAAACGAAGGGTTGTGGAAGGGGAAGTGGGTGGGAGGATGGGGTGACTAGGTGACAGGTGACTGAGGAGAGCACTTGATGGATGAGCACTGGGTGTTATACTATATATTGGCAAATCGAATTTAAATTTAAAAAAATGTAAAAAAAAAACAACAATAGATATTATGGTACAGGGGTACCAGTCGGAAAAGCATGAGAATCTTAATCTCAGGGTAGTGAGTTCAAGCCCCAGGTGGGTATAGAGAGTAACAATCAATCAATAAATAAACAATAGGCATCGGGCATAAATTATGTGTATAATTGTATGTCAGATGCTGCTATGTTTATTTTCATGGTATATAATCCTCACAACAATTCTATGAGAACATATATTTTTAGTCCTATGACATATTAAGAGCATAATGTTTCAATCTGTGAAACTAGCCCAGGATCACACATCTAGTCCTGGTTTGTAGGCATTAAGAAGACCATACTCAAAATTTCTTTCTTTCTTTTTTTTTTTTTTTTAAACAAGCAGAGTTATTGAATAGTGGAATATATTAGCCAAACCTTTGGTTCCTGGGAACATCCAAACAAATAGGTGGTGAACTTGAGTTGTGAGCTTTCCTGTACAGGTCAGGCTTTGAAACAGATGAGTTAAGGTTACTGACAATTTTAAGGCTCTATGGCAATAAACCTTTAATTAATAAACCAAATAAGTAAATAAATGCAAAGTTAATTTTTCTCTCAGCCTTTGAATAAACATCTCCTGGAAGAAATTCCTCCGCTCACTGGCGTTTCGAGGGCCATTTCTTTAGAAGCTGCTGGTGCAGCGCAAATTCCATTTATAAATTCTACCTCTATATAACTTATGGTTAATTTGTCTGCAGACCTTAAATCTGGCAGATTTTATGAGCTGAGACTCTATGCAAGTATAATTAAGAGACGTTTTACAATTTTAGGTTCTAAATGATAGCTTAAGTGCAGAGAGATTTTTTTTTAAAGGTGAAGAACAGAAAGTGCAAATTAAAAAAAAATTACCCTTCATCAGATACAAAGGAAATACATACTAAAGCGGAAAATTTTGGAAACACCGAGAAGTAAGGATGTTAAAATAGCAATGACCCTTAAGCCTGACACTCTTTTTTTTATTATTTTACTTTATTTATTTATTCATGAGAGACACAGAGAGAGAGGGAGAGAGAAAGAGGCAGAGACACAGGAAGCTAGAAGAAGCAGGCAGAGGGAGAAGCAGGCTCCATGCAGGGAGCCCAATGTAGGACCCGATCCCAGGTCTCTGATCACACCCTGAGCTGAAGATGGCACTAAACTGTTGAGCCACCTGGGCTGCCCAAGCCTGACACTCTTTACAATTTAGGATAGTCCCAACTTTTCAGTAACTTCCTTCCAGCTCTTCCTTACATAGTTGAAATAATATTTTCTAGAACAAGAGTCCTTAAACTCTTTGGGCTCATCTTAAAAATTGAAGATTGCGAAGAGTGTTGTTCATGTGTTTTGTTGATATTTTTTTACTATTTGGTATTAACATCAGCAGATAACTTAAACATTTATTTGTTCAAAATTCAATAATAAATCCATTACCTCTCAACACAAGTGACATACTTTAGTGAAAATGACTATAGTTTTCAAAAGCAAATATTTAGTGAAAAGAATGGTATTGTTTTATAAATCTTTTTATTGTCTGACTTATTAGAAAACAGCTGGATTCTCACATATGCTTTTGTATTCAACCTGTTGTAATATATTGTTTTGCCTAAATATACAAAGACAATCCAGCCTTATAGATACAAAATTGAAAAAGGAAGGACTATTTTAATAGCTTTTCTCAGATCTCATGATGCGTCCTATAGACTTTGGAAAGCTCCACTGTATACTTGTGAAAGAAGAGAGTAATGAAAATAACATCTTACTATTGTTGTGAACTTAATTTTAACTTCACATACTGCCTAAAAGAGTCTTAGGTACACCCAGTATCTTCTTTACTAGATTTTGAGAATCCTTGCTTCATATATATTCCGTGGGTCACTCAACAGTATATTTCAAACATTAAAAGTGATTTCAATTAAAATGTGTTATAATTGATTTAACCAATTCAATGTTGTTTGGGAATTTGGTTAATTCCTATCTATATTAACAAATATAATACTAGAATAAATATCTTTCATCCATAATTACACATATGAATTTCATACTATGTTCCTTTCAGGCAGATTACAAGAAGTTGAAGATTGCATTTTATGGTACTTCATATGTTATACCAGTTTGATTTCAAGAAAGATTTTACCAACTATTCATCAAAAAAGATATAAGAGCAGATATCTGAGTCCTAAGTAGCACTGAGTATAATAAATCAAATAATCTTTGCTCTGCTCTTAGGAAAAGAATAATTTATATTTCAAATTCTTTGCATATTAATGTGTGAAGCTGACTATATGCTTATTAGTTACCAACTAAAATACTGTACATAAAATATTATAACAGAGGGTTTCCTGAAATTAGTGTTGATAATCCATTCTTTCACTATGAAAGAATCTGATCAAATACTGCAATGATTTCCCGTAATAATACATTTTAAGCTCGTGCATGTGTGTGTGTGCATATGTGTGTATTAGTTTGTAAGGCTATTGTAACAAAGTTCCATAACAGAGTATCTTAAACAAAAGAAATTCATTTTCTCAGAGTTTTGGAGAAGTCTTAAGATGTGAGTCAAGATGTGAGTAGGGTCTGTTCCTTTTGAGGGCTGTAAGTGAGAATTTGATCCTTGCCTCCCTCCCACTTCCTGGTTGTTCTTGGCATTCTTTGGCGCTCCATGGCTCACAGAAGCATCATTCCATACTCTGCCTGTGTCTTCACATGGCATTTCCCTTGTGTGTGTTTGTGTCTAAATTTTCCTGTTTTGGAAGGATATTAGTCATATTGGATTAGGGAACTCCTCTAGTCCAGCATGACCCCATCCTAACTTAACCAATTACATCTGCAATGGCTTTATTTCCAAATGAAGTCACATTCTGAGGTTGTGGGAGTTAGGATTTCAACATAAAATTTTTGGAGGGACCAAATTCAATCTATAACAGCATGACTCACACAGGCTAACAGATTCAATGTAGCATGAAATTCAAAGATTCAGAGCGAACCCTAATTTTACCCCCATTCCCAGTAAGAAACTTTGTTTTCCTATGGCCTATCTATTTGAGCATAATAGTAACATAATTTTCACCACCGTCATCATCATCCGTTATGTATGTCCAGGATTTTAAGGATTACAAAGAGCTTCTGCATGTTTGACATCACTGCACCATCTAGGCTACTTAAGCAAGGCAGGGTTGAGATGACAAAACCCGATTCAGAGGAATCTGGGCTCAGATTGATTGCCTTGCCCAGGTCATCATGAAAGACAAAAGCCTCACCTTGTATTTGGATCAGAGCCAAGAGGGGCAGTTTCAATGACCACAGCTGTAGGTATGAGCCAGTCAAAATGCTCTTTCACAAAAACACACTTAGCATAGTGAGTGGTGAATTAATTATAGCTTAAGTAAAAAAATTCAGTTTCCTAGCACAATTGTCTAATCTTTTAAGAAAATAGCTACAATTTCTTATGTTTTATAATCTTTGTTGTTATTATAAGCTGTATGGTCAAAAGTTAGTTTCACAAGATTTATATTCAGGCAGTTTTGTTTGATCTTTATTTGAGGGTCTAGTTTCTTTCCATGAATTATCAGTAAATATAAGATAAATATATGTGGGCAAAATAATCAGAAATCAGAGGCAATATTTAATCTTACATAAGACCTTCGCTCCATCAGGCTAATTTCTTTTTTTTTAAGGTTTTTTAAAAATTCATTTATTTGAGAGAGAGAGAGTGAGAGCGCATAAGCAGATGGAGCAGCAGAGGGGGAGGGAAAAGCAGACTCCCTGCTGAGCAGGGAGCCAGACATAGGGTACCATCCCTGTACCCTGGCATAGTGACCTGAACTAAAGGCAGACACTTAATTGGCTGAGCCACTTGGCCACCTCCAGGCTAATTTCTAACAGCACTATTGGTTTATTATATTCCTGTGGTCACAGAAAATGTAAATATTCTATAAGTTTCACTTACTTTTTTGATCATGTGGGAAAAGGCAATATCAGTAGTCTTCCCATTTTCCATTCCTGTCAAAAACTTCTCATCTCTAGAATTGTCATTTACATTTGCAATATCATGGTCAGTTGAAATTGAAAGCTTATACTTTTTGATTCTAGTCATGGAGTCAGCTAGTGGTAAATCTATCGGGAAATATACAAAGGGAAGTTATAACAGCAATATTACAATGGCCAAAAGGAGCCCAGCTGTCCACTGTTAGAGCAATGGATAAACACATTGTGATATTCTCACTTAATTAGTGATTTAGGGCAGTGAAAATGAGTATGACTGAATCTCAGAAACAAATTAATCATTGAAAAAAGCAAGTCATAGAGAATGCATGCAATATGAATCTGTTTTTATGAAATTCAAAAACATGTAAAAGTCAAGATACACTGATCAAGAACATACCTTGAAGTGTTCAGACTACAAAGAAAGGCAGGACAATGAAAAAAATCAGAATTCAGGATTGGATTTTCTGTGTGGTAGGAACAAGATATGACAAGACAGGGAAATTCACTGAGAAGCATCCAGTGTACTCATAATGACCCATTTCCTAAGCCAGATGGTGACTATGGGTATTGTCATTGCAATTTTTCTTTTGTATGTATTTAATATTTATTAAAAATGTCCTTGAAGTGATAGTTCTGACATATAAACAATACCTGTGCTGGAAAAGTATAAGAGAAAATATAGGTTTGCTATTTGAATTAAGCATCCCTGACAGACAACATCACGGCATGCCTACGGCTTTGTTGAGCACAGTCAGAGCAGATTGAGAGAAGGTAGCTAGAAATCAGGCCCAGTCCCTGCCTTTGTGGGATTTAGCCATCCAGGAGGTGACGTTCACCTCAAAAAAAGCAAGGGCTTCAGGCAATCTCTGCTTTCTTCATTATGTGTCTGGATTCTTTTCTAATGATCTGATTTGTAAAAACAAAACAAAACAGTTCTGTCCATCTATGATTCATCAAATACACCACTTTGAAAGAGCTTTTCCTAGAGTCTCTGTTCATGACAATTGTCACCTAAAACTTCCTCCATCATGCTCCCAGAGCTGGTAGCATATACTGTGCTCTGTGCCTTAACCTGCAGTGCCATTTGCACTTTGCCTCTTAAGTCACCATGCTTGCTCTCTCAGCTCCACATTCCCCCCTCTGGCATGGCACCCTAGACTATTTGCTTTTGCTTCTGCTTGCAGATCTCCTGGACAGAATGGCATGTGCAAAGATCCAAGAGAATGAGAAGGCCTACACGCACTAACGCACTATTCTGTCCAGGTGGAGTGCACTACTTTTAGGTGTCTTTTTTTTTTTTAAAGATTTTATTTATTTATTTATTAATGAGAGATACAGAGAGAGAGAGAGAGAGCGGCAGAGACAAGGCAGAGGGAGAAGCAGGCTCCATGCAGGGAGCCCCACATGGGACTTCATCCCAGGTCTCCAGGATCAGGCCCTGGGCTGAAAGTGGCGCTAAACCACTGAGCTACCTGGGCTGCCCAACTTTTAGGTATCTAATAAATACCACCTAGCACCTCAATCCAGGAAGCCTTTCCTTACCCTTAACCTGGGGTCGATACCCCTCACCTGTACTCTCCAGACACCTTTACACTGGTCACTGTCAATAACATATACTTAACTGCAATGATAAGTGATTATCTGTTTCTTTTCTGTATCCCTAATAATTCTAGGAGTTCTCAAGGTACATGAATCTCGGGGTTTCATAAACAGAGAGGATTGGTAACCAATAAAACCAAACAGATGAAAAGGCAGTATTTTCAAATAAAAAAAAAATGAAGTGATTCATCTAATTCATTAATTTTCTTAATCTTAAAATGCAGGGTATGCATCTTTTTGGAGACAGTAGGAGTTGAACTGGCCTTTGAAGGGTACACTTGGATTAGCGGAAGAGCAATTATATACCCAAAGGGGAACCACATGAGAGAAAGCATAGATGGAAGAAATTGAAAGTTCTCTTGGCAACAAGGAAAGCATAAGACTGATGAAGTAGGAAGTTCATATTACTGTGGGAGAGGACAATGGGAAGGAAGATTGGGGTAAAGTAGGACAACAGTTGGCAGTCATTCCTGTGTAAAATAAAAGGGACACGAAGGATTTAGACTATCAGAGTGACCTGATGAAACTGTCACTTCTGAGTTAATAAGAGCAAAATGACTCAAAATTGAAACTGGAAATGTCAAATCTAAGCTGTGTTTCTGCCCCTGAATACAAATACATAAGTCCTAAATAGTACCTGCCTTCATCTTTCTCGAAGAGGATGCTTGGCAATTGGGAGGCAACAGGAGAGACTGACTCATTCCAATTACTCTCGAAAATGAAAGAGGTAGAGGAAGTAAACTGATTTAAGTGCTCAGGGAAATTGCGAAGTGCCTGTCAGATTGTGGTAATTGTGTGGCAGTCTTTTGTGAGCTGTGATGGGAGATGGTCTAGGTAAGCAGAAAACCCCAGCAAAGTAACATATTTTGCTCTACTTAACAGTTTTAGAAGCAGACAGTGTGATGATGATGTTTCTGTGCTCTGGGCAAGCTTCCACGGAGGAAGAAATGTCCTGAGGAGGGGGCCTCTTTCCCGGACTAGCTGGAAACCATGACAACATGGTCTGCCTCTCCCAAGGCCTCTATCTCACACCTCCCAGCTCTTCTTGGCTCTCATCTCATGGTGGCTGTCCCAGCATAAGGAAGCTTAGTGCAAAACCAAGTCAAAGAATGATTTGGGGGCTGAAGTGTGGATTTTCACCATGGAAGGCAATGCTGTTGAGAGCTTAAGCGACCTCCAAGTAACAGCACACTGCTCTCACTGCAAGGCAGAGATCAACTCCTTCTCATCAAAGAAATTCAACTGATGCTGGAGAACATGACTTCAATAAGGTTTAACAATGAACTATCAAACACCCCAGGAAAATTCAACCTCCTCACATTGGGTCCTGGACAATAAAATTTATAGCATGGAAGAGAAGTGCAGGATGTAGACTTATTGAGAGTAGTGAGTTTTCAAAGAGAAAAAAAGAAGAAATGGTCCTTAACTTCTCATCCCCAGTGTCTTTTATCACATTGGCAGCTGGGAAAAAAATCATCACTTTTCTGAATGATGAGTGATCCCAGGAAAGTAGACCAGGAGGGCCAGAGTCGTACAATTCCCTCCACGGAGAAGAAATGGCACTGGGACTGTGTGAGACCACCTAAAAAGGGCTGAAATGTCAGTGGTCTCCCTATGGCTGAAGGGAGAAGGCATTTTAATAACTGGATGAGTAAATAATAGCCTTTATTGGGTTTTACACAATTTGATTTACAGGTAAGGGCATGGATGGGGACAGAGGGGTAAGAGTATCAACTGCATTAAGGGAAGTCGTGAAAAGCTTCATAAAGGAGATGCAATTCGACCTGTAGGCCTAAGAGTCAAGTGAACATTCCAGACAGAATGTACAAAGGTATGGGTTTTGAAATGGCATGGCATGTCTGGAAAATCTCAAGTATGCTGTGCAAACCTGAGGTAAAAGACTGAATAAGAACTGAGAGGTGCACAGATGGCCCCATGGTGAGAGACCTTGTTGTCTTGAGATGACCTTATCCTGTTGGAAATGGAAGAACCACTGAACAGGTTAAAAATGATTTGCTCCCTGAGACTCTGACATTTCAGTGATCTTTGAACCCTGATATTTTGTTTTTTCTTTTTTCCCACCTTCAGCTCAGCTTCAACTCTGGCTGGTACTATAATAGCAGTTTATTTCAGTTGAATTGTCCAGGTCTTATTTGATGGTGTACAATAAATTCTTTTATAATTCAATTGAATTGTCTGACCTTTTGCTAATAATTGAGTGGGGATGGGAGAAGCCTGAAGATGATAAAAACATGACCCTTATTTTAAGGAACACCTTTTACAGTGCAGGAAGACATGTGTCCACAAAACTAAATCTAGGAGAAATCTAAAACAAATTAAGAAGTCCTGGAGTACAGACAAGGAACCACTAAATACTCTGCAGAAGATTTCTAGTCCAAGGGACTACACATAGCAATAACCACAGTATAAGAAAGGGCAGTTTTATATGCCAGACATGGTTGTCATATTAATCTCTGTATTTATTTATGTCTGCTCCAACCTTGTTCCACACCTGTAATCAATTGGAACGTGTACATAGTTAATGGGGTAAGTTGATGAGTGTCTGGAGCTCTGTGAGGAGGTGGGGCATGAGGACACAAACACAAATGATTTATTTTTGGGTCACATTGAGAGAAGAGCTGCAGCTTGAAAGTGAGGGAGTGGGAAGAGCAAGGATATGTTTCTGGAGCTCCTGACTCTGGTGAGGAGGCAAAGATGACTCAAGCCATGAAGACAGTGACCTATAGATGCCTCAAGATGTCTGGGAGTAATCCTCGGGAATTGGGAGTGGTAATTTGTAAAAGAATTTGGAATGAATCAACAAGATTACTGAGTGAACTCAATGGAAAAATGGAGATTATGTAGCACATCTCTGGCTTCCCTGATTTTACTGAGTCTTCGTGGATTCTTTGTCTTAGAGCTATAATTTATAGATAACTAACTGGTATCAATGTAGAGGATTTTCTCTCTCATAGATATGCAAATACAGTTTGTCCAGTGGAGAGGACAACTGATCTTCCATCATCTCATTGGGGGGATGGAGATACATATCTATTTGGCTTTGAATTCTCCTTTGAACTGGTTATAACCAATCCTATTGATTCCCTCATGAATTAAGTGAAATATTTGACATGTTAAGTCTATATTTATATGAATGTCCTGATTTTGGTTTCTTTAAAAATATACTTTAATAGTCATCATTAACTTGAATTTTATCGAATGTGGGTTCAAGAAGCGAATCACCTTTCTCCTTTACCTCACATTCCTAATGGCAGGAAAAGGACTCCCTAGTCCTCCTAATTCATAATCCATGTTCATGTTGGTTAACCCAGACATCTGGTGGGTGAGTGGGGGTCATTTCCTCACTCCAGGATGCTGAAATAAAGTGACTATTTCCCCTGCCATTCCTTCTGGGGAAGAACATGGGTGTGAGCTTAAAGCCTGAGACAAGGATTGCTTGACAAGGACTGAAATGGAAGTAGCTTATTTTAGACAAATAGTGTGCTCTAGCTGTCTTCTAATGTACTCACATCTCATATTCTCCCCATGCATTTATAAGTTGTGTCTAGAGAAAATTTCCAAACCAACAGAACACAATGGCCCATTGGGGAAGGAGTCTTAAGTATAAGCATTATTCCCCAAAAAATAAAATCCAAAAGGCAGTTCATTGAAAGAAATCTTTTTTGGGGACATTCAAAACAATGGTACCATCTTATGCTTGTATCCTGCTGGTAGATTTGATAGCCTCCTTTGTGGATCCAATGCATCAAATATATACTCCTATCCTAGTGGCTGTGATCCTTGATTGCATTTTTAAAAAAATTTTTATTTATTTATCTTAGAGAGAGAATTTGTACAAGTGTAAATGGGATGAGGAGGTAGCGAGAGATAAGAACAGACTGGGCACTGAACAGAGAGCCTGATGTGGGGCTCCACATGGGGCTCCATGTGAAGCTCAACTTGGGGGCCTCCACTGGGGGTGGGGCTTGATGGGGGCGCTCAATGCAGGGCTCTATCCCACAACCCTGAGATCATGACCTGAACCTAAATCAAGAGTCTGATGCTCAACCAACAGAGCCCTCCTTGATCACATTTATTCCTTGATGTATATCTGTCTCACTAAGTTGTGAGGCCCTTAAGAACAAGAGACTTATGTGATATTTTGAAATTAGCACAAGTTTGGAATATAGTAATTTTCTAATATGCATCCCCACATCTCTGGACAGCTCTCACAATTGCAGTTGTACAGAGCCAGAATCCACTTCTCTGTCATTTCAACCCTTAGGGTCCGAGTGTGTCCTTTGGAATTGTACAGATTAAATTCGTGGTTCCCCCGATGTCATGGAGATAAAGGATGAGAATAAATTGTTACAAGAGAAAACAGTTAGAACAACGGAAGCCACCAAATTAGAATCTTTCCACACATCCTCCAAGAATCACAGGGACAGACAGGAGAGTAAGTAAAACTTCAGTTAGACCTTGGCTGACGCATGCTTGTGAGATGGAAAATACTAAACTTCAATTTATATATAGGTTGAGGGATAAACTTTAGAAAGAGTGGATTGCCTTGGGAGCTGATGCCAGAGGTGAGGTCACATGGGAGTGCATGGAAGAAAGGTGTTTGTGGTAGGGTGCCAGATGCGACAGGACACTGAGCACCAGCAGAAAACAAGTCCCACTTGAGTGAGGATGGATGTGAGACTGAATATCAGAGCTACTGAGGAGTTAGCAACTCTGGAATCTAAGTATGTAGGAGGGCATAGAGATGTTCATTGCGCCATTCTACATGTTGTGTAGGTTTTTAAAATTTCATCGGAGTATGTGGTAAAATTATAAGAAGGCCATGAAAAGGCCCCCAAACAAGATAGAGAGAACACGCTGTGTATGTGAACATAGGAGAAAGGTCACTGGGGCTATAAAAGAAGGGGGTGTTGAGAGGGGTGTGGAGGGAAGTATAACTACCTACTCACCCAGAGTGGGGCTAGGGCAGACATGGTCACTCACTGACTCTGGACATGGCTCCTGGCACTAACTTGACCACCTGAGGCTTCCGACCTTTTTCAATCCAGGGATACCTGTCAATAAGAATACTCTGTGTATTAATCTGTCTTCATGTCTTGGGTTATTTTTGTTCTGGAATTTAGGAGGTTCCAGCTTACTTCACAGATAAAATTGGTGGAAACAGACATAGCAGTGACAAGTAAACATTTCAGATAGAACATAGGAGTCAGTAGGTTTTAGATTTTAAGTTATAAAATCAAACTAATGCTTCACTTTACATCTAGAACAAGTTACTTAGTACAGAGTGCTATTAAGTGCCCTTCTATAATCTCTTTTCTCTACCAGAGCCTATTCGCTACTTGAATTAAGCTAATATTTTTTTTTTGCACATGATTGGAGAAGTTATGCTTTGCTCAGGTGTAGTGTAGGGAAATAACATTTCTTGAGGACATACACAGAGCCGAGCATTGTGGTAGGTGCTTTATGTACCTTTTATCAAGATCTTGCCTGCTTGGGTGTCATGGAAACTGAGGCACCATCACAGAGTTGCAGGTATGTTGAGATGTGAATACTTCCCACCTTTGAGGTGTTAGAACAGTGACTGGGATGGCCAGAGTCCCTGGATCAGATACATCAGGCCACAGAGAGCCCATATTTTCTGTATGCATGACTGACACACATCTGGGTCTCACTATGTTACAGCATTTATTCCTCATGGTAAACTCTAAAGTAAATATTATTTTCACCTTTTCAAATATGGTTGGGTTCATAGGAGGCACCAAGTAAACTAGTAACTAGTAAACTAGTAAACTAGTAACTAGCTTCAGATCTCAGCAGCCAGTGGGTGGCAAAGCCAGGAGTACCATTGGGTCTGCCTGGATCTTAGGGCTGAGATTTTCTGCCAAACCATATTCCTCAGTTTACTAGGACCCTCATAAAAGCTCCAGATCCAGAAGGCTTAGGACATCTCTGCATCATCTTTGCAAACTCACAAAGGACAAGGACTAAGATTTGGAAGCTAAAGTAATAAAGGAACTGGAAGGATCTCCCAGGCAGCACCAAGTTCTGGAATGCGTGAGACTTTCTGGCTGAAAAGTACAGTTTCATCACAGGAGACCAGTGGGAAGAGGTTGGAGACGCAACTGGATTCAAATCCTGGATATCCTGAATGACAGGTTAAGAAGACTGGGTGATGAGGCATAGCTTGGGGAGCCACTGTAACTTCTCTTTTCCTTTAATTCCCCCTGCAAATACTTTGTACTGCTTGTGGGACTCAAATACAATTAGGGCCCCCTGTCTCGGGGTGGACCTGGAGTCGCCTTAATGCCACATAAACTCAGCAGGTTTTCCTGCTTGATGGCGGGACACCAATCCCTCCCGGTCATCCTCAGAGGTGTTATATTCTCTTACAAATTAGGTCAGTTTGCTTCCTCAGAGCTGGACCAGTTCCCATACTGCTACCATGGCTTGTCCTCTGCCTCTGACCCCAACAAGACCATTGCCTTTGATGCTACATTGTCATGTTTGCCTCTGAGCTGCTGCTTCTCCCCTCTTGACATTACTCACATCTCACTGCTGCTGCTGTTGGACTTTGCAGAGTTCCCTGTTACCACCTTCATTTTCCAGTACCTTCCTCCTCCAGACCACTGACCTACCACTGTCTTGGATTAGTCTAATCTCTGGTTGACTGCTCTGTGTAGCAGCTTGGCCCAATTGCCTCCACACAAATCAGCAGCAGAGAGGCAGTTGCCACCAATGCAGTTACCGTCACTACCAGGGCAATGGCCCTAATTTAGGTTCTTATGATCTTCTAGACAGACTCCGCAGCCGCACATGTTGGTTCAAGCAGCTGAAATGCTTCAAGCAACACCCACCTCACTGGACTATGTCTCCTCTCTAATCTTCAGGCTCTGCTACTAAGCCTCGCTCATTATGGCAGATTTCTCCTCCTCTCCAGACAGATTCCCTCCATAAGGATCCACATTCTTTCTTGAAATTTCATTCCACTGGGCTATTCCTGCCCAATTTACCAGATGTGTTTGAAGATGTGCTGGCACCCTAATCACAGCACTATTAATTTTCCTGGGAGGTGATCCAGCATCCATGTTCCCAGGAGATAAGAACAGCGAGGAAGTCACATCACTCACATGCCTTTTTTCTCCTGATTTCAAAAGCATGTCATGTTTGTTATAAAGATTGTAGAAAATGCACTAAAACAGGAGGAAGGAAACGAATATCACTGGTAATTTACCATCCTAAGGTAAATGCAGTTAACGTTCAGTGAATGTCATTTATATTTATTATGTGGCTACGACTGTGCCTGGCATTGTGCTAAGCACTGCCACTAAAACATAACTAAATAAATAAAACAGGAGTCCTGTCTGTATAATGTCTTATAACCTGTTTTTTCTTTCACAGTATTATTTTATAATAAGGCCTTTTTTTTCTTTTTAGCCTTTATTATTCTTTTTTTTCAGTTTTCTGAATTTCTTTCAAATTGTGAATTAAATCACATTCAGACATATGTCTTTCTCAGAATTTTCCAGATGTCTTTCTTTCTTCTGCAGTGCAGTATTTTGGTCCGATATTTCCCTATTCCCCCCTCTTCAATTTGTTCTTAGCTCGTAATTCAGGGAACTGTCATCCATGGTATTTGTCAACAAGTGGGAGGAATAGATGGACTCTAGTCCACTTCCACCCACTTGTATGTGGTTTGAGTCTTCCCCTCATGTTTGCTCTTCATGGCTGTGGCCCCTCTGCCTCCAGTGCTCAACCCCTGTCAACATTTGCTTGGTGTTCCACATTCCGTGGAGCTGATAGCCCTCCCCATCCCCAGTGTCTAGGGTGCTGCCCTCTGAGTTATTGGACCATGTTGGGTGCCTAGAATGGGCTGCGTGGCAGCAAGCCCCCTTCTTGGTGTGTTCTGAGAGCTGCTGTGTACAGGTGTATGAATGACAGCAGACGGTACTCCCTCATGGATCAGTACCCAAGTGGCGGATGGGCTGCGACTGAGCTTCCAGACAGGTTCAAACACTGGATAGTCTTTGAGTTGGGGGGTGGATAATAGGAGAAGTAAAAGTGTATTTCTGTAGGTAATCTCCATTTTAGGAAATGGAGCCCAGGTAAATGTTTTTCGGTGTAGTTCTAAACCCATTAGAGTTTATAGAAATTTCTCTCATTTCGGACATTAAATGGTCAGCCCTTCCAAGTCTCTGTCATTACCTTTGGTTTCTTTTCTCTGTCCTTGTCCATATTTTGGTTGGAAGTTGGGAGGGATGTTCTTACTCCACTGTGAGTGCATGTCTTACCTTCTCAACAATCAGAGTTGCTTTATTGAGCACCTATGTACCTGATATTTCCTAACTGCTCGATTTATGTTTTTACGTGATTCTAATCCTACAAAGTAAGTATTAGTATCCCCATCTTACAGATAGTGAATTTAAGCCTGGGAGGTTAATAAAGGATTTGCCTAAAAGCACTGAATTTGTAAGATGCACAGCCTGGATTCAAACCTAGGACTCTTTCACACCAAAGCCTTTGACATTTCTCCAGTCTTTTGACTCTTTGAGGTTAATGATATTATGTTGAGTTATTTTGGGAGTTTTGCACCTGTTATGACTCCAGAAAGGAATCAGGACTAAATTCATGCAAAATTTCTACTGATGCCTGGTGTTGCTGTATTGCAAGTGAAGAATGAGAACAATCTGGAACATGAATGCTATTTTCCCTCCCTCTCTCTACCCTTCCCTTCCTCCCTCTCTTCCTTTTTTTTTTTTTACCTCCCCCCCCCTCCCCCCGGTTCTTTTTGGCTCTAGGTTCTCATGCTACACTGAGTCCATGAGCCAATATTACCTATTTTTTGCATGCATGAAATTCCTAGCACAGTGGAGTTGGTTGGAAATAAGTGGGTTCAAAAGCAATGAAGTAAAAAACAGCTTCTCTGCCATCTGACAATGGAGTGTAGCCAGAACCAGAAGTAATTCACAACCAGAAGTAATTAATGGGTGGTGTTTTCACGTGTTCATGGGAACAGGGGGATAGGGAATTTCCAAGAAGCAGCAGAACAACTGCCAGGCTTTCTTTCACATGCGGTAGCTCAACTCTCTGGTGAAGCTAGTTAGTGCTCTGCAATATCAACAGGGAGATCTGTCTCATGCTCAGGATACATTATTAGGCCACTCCGGTCTCTTGACTTACAATGGCCCTGACAGGTGGATTGAGAAACTATGGGCTTACTCAGATTCCAGTCCTTCCTTCAGTATTTAACAAGTATGGTTGGTGAAACCCATAAATTTAAATCACCAATAAAAAGAAACTACCCATTTTTTTACATGAACTCAATAATACGCATTTTATTTGCAATTCCACTGATTTTCAAAGCCAATAGTAATGCCTATTCCAGACTAAAATCTGTCTGTAAATTAACTGTTCTAGATTCAATAACAAAGCCTGTCCCTGCACTTGAGCAAGTTATGGTTATGTCTGATTTAAAGAGAGAGAGAGAGGGAGAGAGAGGGAGAGAGAGACAGTGAGTTGTTGACTGATTTGTAAGCAATTTCCTTTCCCCCCCAATGGACCTTAAAATTTATTCATATTCTCAATATTTACATATTTGCAGTAAGACCAGATCCCCACAAGTCATACCGTTCCACATGCTTTACCTCATTCATTTTGCCAATGTGCATAGATAGATAGATAGATAGATGATAGATAGATAGATGATAGATAAATTCTCCCATAAAATTCAACAAATTGCATCCATATCCCATCACTATATGATGAGTGCCCATGACTGGTCTTAGCTGAGCAGTCTGGATTCTGTTTACACATTAATTTATAGTGACAACTCACAAAAGTTCCCTTAGTGAATCTGTCATTTATCTATCCCATAAGGAAAAATCAGATTGTCAGCCCTGATAGTGGAAATGTTTAGTGGTATCTGTCAGAAATCTAAAGCTACTGTTCTCAAGTAGACCTTCCAGAAAAACAAAAGCATTCATTCCTAGCGTCCACTAGGAGACCAAGACATGCTTTAGGTAGTTTCTCAGGGAGAAGCACTGTACCTGATGAACTTCAAGACAGCTGCTGCCTGTGAGGCATAAAGGCCACCAATATCCTAAAGAAATTTTTTTCTGGTAAAGATTTATTTATGTGTTTGAAAGAGAGAGTCGGGAAGGGACAGGGGAGAGATTCTCAAGCAGACTCCTGAGTGTGGAGCCTGATGTGGGGCTCAGTCTCACAACCCTAAGACTGTGACCTGAGCTGAAACTAAGAATCAGATGCTTAACTGACTGTGCCACCCAGATGCCTCAAGAAATTCTCTTATTAAATAGCTAATTGTTGATATATAATCCACATATCACAAAAGTCACTCATTTAAAGTGTACAATTGTCTTTTCAGTGTCTTATAGTCATGCATCCATGACCAACATCTCCTTTTAATCCCCCCAAAGGAAACTCACATCCATTAATAACAATTTTTCATTCCTGATACCCCAAAAGCCCCAGGTGACCACTATTCTACTTTCCATCTCTATGACTTGTCCATTTTGAATTTATACAATATGTGGTCTTTTATAACTGCCTTCTTTCACTCAATATCATGTTTTCAAGATTCATCCATATTGTAGTATATATCAGAAGTTCACTTTTTACTGCCAAATTGTATTCCATTGTATTGATACAACACATTTTATGTATCAATTCATACATGAATGGTCATTTGGGTTGCTTCTACTTTTTGGCTATGATGAATAATACCGCTATTAAAATTCATAAACAAGTTTTCGTGTGGATATATGTTTTCCATTCTCTTGGGTATATATTAGGAGTGGTATTTCCAGGTCATATGGTCATTCTATGTTTAACATTTTGAGGAACAACCTAATGCTTTTCCAAAGAATCATCTCACATTCCAATTAGCAATGGATAAGGGTATCTGTTTTTCCACATCATAACATTTATTTATTTATTTATTTATTTATTTATTTATTTATTTATTTATTTATTATAGCTAACCTAGTGGGTGTGAAGTGATATTTTATTGTGGTTTTGATTTACCTTTAAGTTGTGGATAAGGAATAATGAAGAATAATAATGTTGAGAATGTTTCCATGTGTGTATTGGCCATTTGTACATCTTCTTTGGAGAAATGTCTATCCAAATGATTTGCCTAATTTTGAATTGGGTTGTCTTTTTATTATTAATTTATAAGAGTTTTTATAAGTTATATTTATAAACCTTTCGTCAAACATATGACTTGCAAATATTTTCTCCCAATCATCTGTGGGTTATCTTTTCCTTTTCTTATGTTTTTGAAAGACAATATTTTTCACTTTTGGTAAAGTCCAATTTATGTATTTTTTCTTGTTTCTCTTAGGATGTGAGTGCCTTTATCTAATAAACTATTGCCTAACTACACATCATCAATATTTACTCCTGTATTTTCTTTTTAGGAAATCTATTGTTTTAGCTCTTAAATTTAAGTCTTTAGTCCAATTTGAATTAATTTTTGTGTATGCATGAGGTAGGGGAAATTTCGGTTTTTTGCATGTGGGTCACTGGTTCGTCTGAGCACCATTTGTTGCCTGTACAATAGATGTGAGTAACCTAAGTTCCTTTTACTATTGGGGAAAAGGTAGATCTATTAGTTAATTGTAGACTCTTTAAAGCTGACATTGAAATCTTAAAGCATATGAACCAAGTGATGGAAATACACCAACGAATAAATAATTTCTAAATCAATAGTTGCAAAAAATAAAAAGATCATCCCTAAAGAATACAGAAATAAGGTGGAATCAAAACAAAAGAAGCAAGATAAATAAGAAAAAGAAGAAGGTATTAATAAAGTTAAAGCAGAAAATTAATAGAAAATATAAAAATGATTTATGTAACAGAAACACTGGTTTTTAAAAAGGAAGCAAAGGTGTGTCAAAATTGATTTAGAAAAAAGAGAAGGTAGTAATAATTAATATTAATAATTAAAAGAAGCATATAAAGTTATAAATTTGACATATAAAATGATAAAAGAGTAAGTGATAAACTGAACAACTTTCTTGAACATTTTAAGTTCTCAGAGTTGACTTAAGAAGTAGATGATACAGATGGGCCTATAAACACTGAATAAACTGAAACAATAGAAAATTATCTTATTTGAAAGTAATGAGGTCCATTTTATGAGGCAATGTTATTGAATCTTCAAGGAATAATCTCTCACTTATTACTTTTTCTCAGCCTGAGACTCAATAAGTGTTTTATCTAAGCTTTCTATCAACACCAGATAAAGCAATTGTAAGAAGAAAAATTATCAGCCGATCATTTGTAAGTATATAAATATAAAATGTGTATATGTTGACAGAAAGATCAAATGTATCATAGAAATACAAAGATTATCCAGTATCAGAATGCCTTTTTTTTTTAAAGAAAGAACAAAAATTTTGCTTATTTCAATATGTGGGAAAATTATTTCAGAATAATTTCTATTTTGGGGGGTACCTGAATGGATCAGTTGGTGAAGTGTCTGACTCTTGATTTCAGCTCAGGTTGTGATCTCAGGGTTGTGAGATCAAGCTTTGTCTCCAGCTTTATGTTGGGCGTGTAACCTGCTTAGAATTCTCTCTTCCTATGTATTCCCCACCCCACACCCCCACTTGTGCTCTCTCTCTTTCTAAAAAAAAAAAAAAAAAAAAAAAAGAGAGAGAGAGAGAGAAAGAAAGAAAGAAAGAAAGAACTTGTATTTTAAAAATGCTCTCATTTGAACAAAAATAGATTTTTCTATTACCAGATAAGGGCTCTAGCAAAATGCACACAAAAATTATACTTGATGGAAAAACAAGTACGTCCATTAAAGTTATGGAAACTCTATGTTCGCCTTCACTTCAACTATTCAACACAGTTTGAGAGGCTATAACCACCCACTGTGTGAAAGAAAAAAAAATAGAGTAAGAGTAAGGAAGAGACTAGAATGCTATCATTGGCCAGATACAGAGAAATTCAAAATTCTACGAAGTACTATATTTAAGAATCTTAAGCTAGTTTTCCAGATATATCAGCAATAACCAATGTAAAATACTGAATATTTTTAAAACATCAGGACATCAGTAAGTTTATCTTATATATTTTTTACCTTCCTTCCTCTCTCTTTCTCTCTCTCTCTCTCTCCTTCTTCCTATATGTTTTGTTTGCTTGTTCTCTCCTCAGTCATTACCAGGAAAGTCTTCCTGAAATAAGCATTCACTGTGTTCTCCCCTTAGGGAATAGCACAAATGCCCAGGCTCAGGAGGGGCAGCCCTCACAGGAGAGCAGGCAGGGTGGCTACAGCAAAAGAGAAGCATCAAGGAGTCTGTGCTTTCAAGCAAAACTCTCTAATTCCTCCAGGGCCTTGTCTTGCCTCTGCCTTTCTTCAACACCTGAGATGCCTGGCAGGGAGTGGATGTGAGAGGAACATCAACTGAGTGAAGACTGTTCAGCTTCTCCTGTGACAATCCTCTGTGTAATTCTGACACTACTCTTAATGAGGATAAGCAGATGGAAGCTGGGAACACATTTCCTTATGTGTTTAATTTATTCCTAATAACCATATTGCAGAGATCTTAGGCAAAAATCAATTAATTTCCTTTTTGTTTATGTCAAAACTCTGTTCTCTATTGAGTGTCCTAAAATCATTGGACCAGAAAGTTTGTATCGATGTCTCACTTTGTTCAGAGAAGCCAAACTCCATAAAATCATTTCTGCCTGTGCGACATACATTTTTGGGAATTTCCTGTGAAGTAAAAGTTAAAGATATCTCAATAGTATCTAACATAATAAAAAGCAAAATTTAGGCCAAGGGCATGGCCTCACTCATAATGCCAAAATGATATTCAGTAAATATTTACCTGAAAATAAGTAGATTTTACATGTATTTTTCAAAATAGAAATCTCATTATGATTGAAGTAGATAAAACTTTGGTTGAAAATGTAATCAATTATTGGCTTGACATCAATAAAAATAATACTGAAATAGACATATATAGAAGTAAAAATCATTTAAACCTTATGAAATCAGGATAGGGATGTGTGTGTATATATATATATATATATATATATATATATATATATATATACTCTGAGTTTTATATCTAGGGATCATTAGCCAGCTAATTGCATTGGGAGAGAGAAGTGAGGAGGATCTGGGATTTTATTGAGATTTGCCCCCAGATTTTGGTAGTGGAGGGGATGCTAGTCCAATTCTATGTGGAATAATAACTGCTAAACCTCACCTGGACTCTATGTCTCCAGATGTTGCCGATGGATTGAGGGTAGCTGTCAAACTCAGATTCACCCGGCAAAATGAGAGAAACTTACTCACAGTGATATTTGGACACATGGCAAGAGCTAGATGTGTCTATAGGCAGTAGGATCCCTGCCTCTGAATTAGCGTTTCAATTCCAGGGATTAAATCCCTGGTTTGGGGGAGACTGACAAGGACAATGGGGCCTATACTATAAGCTATACTTTGGGGAAGGTTAATCAAGAAAAACACTTGAGTCCAGGAAAACAAGACTGGGGCCACTCACCATACCTGGTACAAGGTGGGTGTTGAATAAGATAGCTGCCTATTTGGGACATCTGGGTGGCTAAGTGGTTGAGCGTCTGCCTTTAGCTCAGGTTGTGATCTTGGGGTACTGGGATCAAGTCCCACATCAGGCTTACCACAGGTAACCTGCTTTTCCCTCTGCCTATGTCTCTGCCTCTCTCTGTGTCTCTCATGAATGAATAAATAAATAAAAATCTTAAAAAAAAAAAAAAAGATAGCAACCCAGTTGCCAGATTTGTGATCAAGGTCAAGGACAGAGTAAAAGATATGGAGTTGGTGTTATGTATTAGATTGTGAAACTCAATGATACATGATTTTGGTTGAATATGGTGTGGGGATTAGGGAAAGTGGGAGAGGGAGAGTCTTGTGGCCAGGACCAAGTAGAGCCTAAAATATTGTAGGTTAGAGCTGGTTATGAGGATTCGACTTTGTGCAAGCTTTAATACTAAATGCATCAGCCTGACTCTTTCTACAATTTCTAAAAAATTCTAAGATTATTTCCTTATTGACCTCTACATTTAGAAGCTAGGAGGCAGATTTTGTCATAAGGAAGAAAATATATTTCTGGCAAGATAAAGATATTGGATTACTGGTTGTTTCTGTTCTGTTTTTTTCCACCCATTGAAGGGTGGGGGTAGGTCTGGTCTGAGGAAGAAGTGTGCAGAAAAAGGTGTGTCTCACTTGAGGTATCTGTGAGGAGGTTAAGTTTCTCTCCAAATCTTAAAATGCCAGGCCCACCTCCTCATCGGTGATTTTTGGTAACAAACATTTATCTCCAGAAACAGAAATGAAATGTCAGAAGCAGCAGACTTTAGCTATTTCTATTTCATGGATGAGTACCTTTCTATTTTATCACCTAGTATAGAATGGTTTCATCACTTAAAAAAAATTAGAATTCTCTTTTTCCTCAGGCCATTTAAACTTTTTTGGCATACCTGAGAGACACCCCCCTCTTTCCCTGCCCCATCTGTGGCCCACATACCGGGTGATCACTCACAAAGGACTCATTTTTGAATTTACTTAATGTACATGTAACAATTGATAAACTAGAAGCCCATTTTCAAAGCCATGGAAACATTCTCCTATAATTGACTCAATTCTGCATTTTTTTTTAAGATTTTATTTATTTCTCCATGAGAGACACAGAGAGAAAGAAAGGCAGAGACACAGGCAGAGGGAAAAACAGGCTCCATGCAGGGAGCCCAATGTGGGACTCGATCCCTGGACTCCAGGATCACGCCCTGGGCAGAAGGCAAGACACTAAACCACTGAGCCACCCAGGTGTCCCTCAATTCTGCATTGTATACCGGGAGGGGGGTCTGAGTTTAGATATTTGAAAAAATCAAAGGCTCTCTTGGGACATTTTTTGAAGTCTGGCCATTAGAGATGGGATGCAATGAATGAGCTGTGTGAGACCACTGTGGAGACCACAGTGTTTTCAGTGAGCTCGGAAGGCCAGCTGGGTGCCTGTCTCTGCAAAAGGAAGCTGCTTGAGGATCTTTTCCCTTCTCCATGTTCTTCATTGTAACTTAATCCACCAGTGGATTCCCTTGCATTGAGCCAGTTTCCTCTAAGTGAATTAAAGTGAGCGCAGGTTACTAGCATGCCCTGCACAATGAAGAATCCGATGTGTGTCTCTTAAAACTGTGTACACCTACACTGGTTTCTTTTTTAAATCTAGCCCAGCAATTTATTTTAACTTGCCAGTGTAACCTATTTGAATTTATGGTGATTGGTATATTTGGACTTACTTCAAAATCTTGCTCTGTCATTTTTTTTGCCTTTACTGATTTTATCTCATTTATCTCCTTTTACGCATTTTAAGAATTATTTTACTTGTTTGTTATTTCTTTCATCTCACGCCCCCCCCCCCCAATTTAGAATTTATGTAGTCACTGTGATTTTATCATGCACACTTTTAAAAGTCGGAAGTTAATGAAGATCTTATATTTCCCCCTGATGCTAAACAATTTAAGAATATCAGGACTTTTCATTGTGCTCTTCCAAAAATTTAAATTCTACGATTTTCTTTTTATGGTGGCTATTATTATTTTTTTAAGATTTAGTTATTTATATTAAAGAGAGTGTGTAGCAGGGAGGGGCAAAGAGAGAGGGACAGAAAATCTCAAGCAAATTCTGCACTGAGTGTGAAGTGGGATGCAGGGCTTTATCCCATGATCCTGAGATCATAGCCTGAGCTGAAACCAAGAGTTGGACACCTAGCCAACTGCACAACCCAGATGCCCCAATGTAGCTATTATTATATATTAATATTAATGTTATCATTATTAACAATGACAGCATTCAGTAAGTTAACCTACCTATTTACCAATTCCTTTGCTCACACTCCTTGTGTTTCAGAACTTCCTTCAGGGATAGTTTTTCTACTTCTAAGAAATCCTTTACATCCTTTAGAAATTCTTTTCATGAAATCTAAGGTACATCCTTTAGAAATTCTTTTCATGAAATTCTCTGGTGAGGCACTCTTTGCCTTCCCTTATCTAATGATGTCTTCATTTTATTACCTCTGTTTTTGAAAGATTATTTGTTGGATATAGAATCCTGGCTGGCAATTATTTTTTCTCAGCTCTTTGAAAGTAGTATTCCTCCATTTTCTGGCTTCCACTGTTATTCTTGATGAATTAGTTATTTGTCAGGTTAATTGATATTCTGTAGGTGATCTATCTTT
The DNA here is from genome assembly GCF_048418805.1 of Vulpes vulpes. Taxonomy (NCBI): domain Eukaryota; kingdom Metazoa; phylum Chordata; class Mammalia; order Carnivora; family Canidae; genus Vulpes; species Vulpes vulpes. The sequence goes on along the minus strand of NC_132787.1, from coordinate 99,433,485 downwards.
ATATTCTGGCTTTTTAAAATATGTGTTCTCTTTGGTTTTGACATTTTAAAGTTTTACCACAGTATGTCACTGAAGTGTATTATTATTTTTGAGGGGCACTTGGGTGGCTTAGTTAAGTGTCTGTCTTCAGCTCAGGTCATGATCTCAGGGTCTTGGGATTGAGTCCCACATTGGGCTCTCTGCTCATTGGGAGTCTGCTTCTCCCTCTCCCTCTGTCCCCACCTCCCTCATTCTCTCTCTCTCTCTCTCTCTCAAATAAGTAAATAAACTTTAAAAAAATTATCATTTTTGAAACTATTTTCTTCTATTTGTGTCGTTTAATTTTTCTCATATTTTAGGCCATGTTACTATTTGCACACACGTTTTTTAAGTTTTTTATTTCCTTGTGGATTGGTTTTTTTATTATTAAGAAACATCCTTTATCTTCAATGCTTCTTGTAATAGTGTAGCTATACTAGAGTGATTTTGGTTAATGTTTGAATTATTTATTTTTTCCAGCCTATTACTTTCTTCTCTTCTCTTTATTTTCCTTTTTTTTTTTTTTTTTTTTGGTAGCCTTTCATTTTTTTTTCTAAATTTTATTTATTTATTCCTAGAGACACACAGAGAGAGAGGCAGAGGCACAGGCAGAGGGAGAAGCAGGTCCATGCAGGGAGCCCGATGTGGGACTCGATCCTGGGTCTCCAGGATCATGCCCTGGGTTGAAGGTGGTGCTAAACCACTGAGCTACCCAGGTGGCCCCCTGGACAGCAGCTGCAACCCGGGCTGCAGGCGGCACCAAACAGCTGTGTCACTGGGGCTGCCTGGTAGCCTTTCATTTAAACTGTGTTTCATATAAGCAGCAAAAGCAGGTTCTGGTCTTTTAAATTTAATCTTACAGCATTGAACTTTAACTGAAATATTTAGTCCATTTACATTTATTATTATACAGGCATACTGGATTTATATCTATGATATAAATTTTCCTTTTTATTCCTTATATATACTATTCTTATATATATAAGAATATTTTTATATAATATTCCATATTTTATATAATATTCTTTATACTTATTTTTACCTTTATATATAAAGTGATCAACTATTTTTATTATCCATTCCCATATCTATTGATTTGATAGCAGAATGCTCTTTATTCTTTTTTCTTAGTGATAACTTTAGACACTATAATATACATCTTTAGTTATTAAGATTTCATTTAAAATAGAACTTTTACTATTTCCTGAAAATGCAGAGCTTGGTGCTTTGTAACTTTCACCTTCTTTTTAAAAAACTTGTCTATTTTAATACTTTCTACTTTAATTTCCATAAGATATTATAGTCAATATTTATTTAGATTTGCCATATAGTTATCTTTTTCATTGTTCTTCATTTCTTCTTCTATCTTTACTACTTCCTTTTAGGAGCATTTTTCTTGTGCCAGAAGGACACCCATTAAAACTTCCTCCAGTGTGTGTCTGCTGGTAATGACTTCCCTGTATGCCTCTGTCTAAAAAGTCTTTATTTAGCTCCTTTTTGAAGGCTATAGGATTCTAGATTAGCAACTGTTTTCTCTTAGCACTTTGAGGATTCTTTACACTGACTTCTGGTTTTCATTATTTCTATTGTGAAGTTAATTATAAACCTTAATGTTCTTCCTTTGAGGGTGACACCCCTTCAGACACACACACCTTTGGTTACTTTTAAGCTTTTTTGCCTTTATTTTTCAAGAGTTTTTACTGTATTCAAGTTGATGTTTATTGCTTTATATGCCTCTTTAGTTTGACTTTGCTGTTAATTTTTCTCAAACACTTCAAATAATGTATTTTGTATTTAATTTTTTATATTTTCTAGTTAGCTGCTGAAATTTTCCATTTATCAGCCAGTTTTTGAACATATTAATATACATTTAAGTGTTATTAAATGTATTTCCTGATAGCTCAAATAGATGGAATATCTGTTGTCTGTTGACCATTATCTGTTTTCCCCTTGATTTTTGATAAATTCTTATCCCTAGCATGCCCAGTTAATTTTTTTATTATATGCTGGACATTGTGCATGAAACATATAGAAATGATTTAAAGCTCTCAGTGATAGTATTGTTCTCTAGAAAGGATTTACTCTTGCTTCTCACAGGCTATTTGGAAAGGAGTAGATCACCTTAATCTAATCAGCAAATGAGCTTTAAAGTTGGGCTTTAATTTTTGTGGGTTGGTTTACTTATAGCTCATTTTCACTCCTTTTTTTTTTTTTTTTTAAATTTTTTTTTGTATTTATTTATGATAGTCACAGAGAGATAGAGAGAGAGGCAGAGACACAGGCAGAGGGAGAAGCAGGCTCCATGCACCGGGAGCCCGACGTGGGATTCGATCCCGGGTCTCCAGGATCGCGCCCTGGGCCAAAGGCAGGCGCTAAACCGCTGCGCCACCCAGGGATCCCTCATTTTCACTCCTAAATTCCTAACTCCTAGCATCTTAACTCCATCAAGAATCCTAGCTAAAAGCCTAGGGTACTTAAGCAACATCTTCCTTTTTGGTGGGCTAAACTTCATTTTTTTTTTCTCCTTTAGTTCCATGAAATGGCCCAAAGCTCTGATTGGATTTTTAGCTACTTTTGTAGATGAAGAAAGGAAGAAGGAAAGGAAGGATGGAAGAAAAGAGGGAGGGACAGAGGAAGAAAAGGAAAGAGTAAGGGAGGGATCCCTGGGTGGCGCAGCGGTTAGGCGCCTGCCTTTGGCCCAGGGCGCGATCCTGGAGACCTGGGATCGAATCCCACATCGGGCTCCCGGTGCATGGAGCCTGCTTCTCCCTCTGCCTGTGTCTCTGCCTCTCTCTCTATCTCTCTGTGACTATCATAAATAAATAAAAAATTAAAAAAAAAAAAGTTTAAAAAAAAAAAGGAAAGAGTAAGGGAGGGAAGAAGGGAGGAAAGAAGGAAGGAAGGAAGGAAGGATGTTTTCCCTTCCACAGTATTATTATTTCTAAATTTCACTTGTTAATTATCTAATATTTGTAGAACTGCCTTCAAGGATGAAGATATTATCTGAGGAAGAGTCATGTAGGGGACATTCAAAGGAGCTGCTGAGAGATTGTGCTCTTTTATTAAGAACATTATAACCTTGGTACAATTTGCCCAATTACTATGTGATCTGACTGATCTGTCCATGTGGTGTTGAAATAAAACAAAAAGACACAAGTAGTATGGTATGATCTGTTGACATGTGCCTAAAGGAATCAAGAAAGAACCCTTATTTTTACACACATGAGTGAAAGGCTTCTTGGAGCTAAGGGAATAGCCAGCTATTGACTGTAACTGTTTCATACCAGGGTTGGAGAATTCATTGTCAACACTTGCAACAAGGTGTGAAGTACAGAAAGGTTTGAAAAAGCATCCTGTGAAAAGGTAACTCTATCTGGGCAGATATAGAGGCAGGAGTGCCTACTAGTTCAGGAAGTTAACTTCAAACACTCATTCCTACCCTATTTGTCTAATAACTATCCAATTCGTTAATAACTCCATTGCTTTATGTTCACAAAACCCCAGCAATTGTTGTCACTTTCTCCCATTTAAAGATTTAAAACATTGAGGCTCACAAAAATCAACTATCTCAATCAAAGCCAAATAGCTAGTAAGAATTGGAGCTAAGAATGAGCCCACACAGTGTTCACCAAAACTCTCCCTTTCATTGTTATAAGAGCCATCATCCCTCCCAGTTTACTGCTGGGGTGATTCTCAGCAGTGAATACATAATTTTAATCTCTGGCAAGTGTTGAAATACTTGGTTTTCTGTCTTAGTACTTCTTATGGAGGACTGAGAACAAATGGCTGCAGGAAACATGATTGAAGATTGGGGGAATGAATGAATTTGAACAGGTATCAAAATGAACATATTTGCATCCAACGTTAAGAGAAAGGAAGGGAGAAAAGGATGCAAGGAGGGAGGAAAGAAGACATATTGAGAGACAAAGACAGACAGAGAGAGAGAGAGCCTGATTCTTGATTCTCAGGCCAGATTTCTTGGTGAACAGAAATCTTTCTGTTCCTTCTCAAGATGGTTTATAGCTTCATAGCTCCACGAATCCAGTGTGCAAGCCCATGAATCACAAAACTCTTTCTCGCTAAGGTTCTGTCCCTACAGAGAAATCCCACAGTAACTGTAGTTTTGAAAATAGAGCATTTAAATCATCTTTCCAAAAGTGCGAATGGAAATAGTCCCAGAGCACCCAGAACTCTCCACAAATGTTGAGACAAAGCTAACAGAAAGGATTACTAGGGAGAGTAAATGTGAGAGACGTGATTCCCCTTCCAGTAAATGCTTCTCTGGGAGAGGCACTTGTTAACTCCCACTGAAAAATAGGCCTGCTGTCCAAGTCAGCAGTGAATTACAGAAGAAATGGTGCAAAACTTCACAGCCTGGAGAGAAAACCCCAGTTGCACTGAAGTGGAGCTGTGAAATGATTCCTATATTTCAAGGAGAATTATTTTCTTTTTGCTAAGTCACTGAACTAAACAATCACAGTTCTAAACTGTGAAAAACAGGAAGAAACACTTGGAAGATTTATAATACACATTAGTACTCTCTGTAGCATCATTAAGACAGTAAACACAAGCTCATTTCTGAAACACCCAAAATTAATAAAATAATTTCACATGAATTGTCTTTGAATTTTGCAACAACCTCTGTGAGAGAGATATTATTATTTTACGTTGTCGATGGAGAATGGAATGTTCAAGTAATCTTAGGTGATTTCTCTGTGGTCACAAAGATGAAATGAAAAGCAGTAATGCTGGCACTGGGGTTCCTATCTTCTCAATTTTCATACAGGCTTTTAAATCCTCATCACAGCTCCCAGAGAAATATCTCAGAAGTCACAATCGCATTACCATAATCTTGAACACATTTATTCTTTACCTGGATCCTTTACTAGCATTCTTTTGGTATTGTCCTATTTTTGTAGTAAGTATCAGAAAATATTTACCATGTGTTTATGTATCTATTATTTTATAACATGGGGTACTCCCACTTCAGAATTTAGTTTTTTGTATTCATTTGAATATATTAGAGTCCAGGCTTTGACATTCACTAGCACTGAACAACTCAACATCCCAAGTCTTTTCTTATATGTAAGTTCTGAATAGTAAGATTTGCCTTAGAATTCTACTGCATCTTCAGGCCTGGTGAATAGTGAGTGTTCAATAAATGGCAGCCTTTATTTTTGTTTCTACCCTCATGCATGTGAATCTGCATTGCGTCACACAAATGAAAGGTAGTTAATGTAGCAAATGAGAAAGTAGAAAGAGATGAGATGGTAGAGGGAGGCAACAGGGAAGAAGCAGCATGGCTAACATAGTTTCCCCTTCAGCCTGTTGCAAGCCAGGATGGAAGACACACAACAGAATTCTCATGGACAGCGTTCGGACCCTATCTCCTGCACCCAGTACTTCTCTCACTCTTTTTGAGATCTTCCCCTCAAAAATGTGTGGCTCAGAGATATGTGTGTGTGTGTGTGTGTGTGTGTGTGTGTGTGTGTGGTAATTCCTATAGGACTACAAGCTCAATGAGGCAAAGAACATTTTTTTTCCCTCTTGCCAGCAGGTAAAAGAGAGTACTTGTCTTATTTTGACAGCTCAATACCTACTTCTCCTTCTCAATCATTCCCCAGAATCACCCCTTCCTCCTCCCATGGTATCTCAGTAGAAGGTAAACCCATGTGCCACAATTGATTCTGTAAGCCTGAGAGCCAAACGCTTCTTCTTCCTGGGGATAGGTCTAGGGCTTCAAGTCAGCCAATGAAATATTTTCTCCTGAAAGTCTGAATTCTGAGTGCATGTCCCAAATCCAAAAGAAATATTAGAATGTATTTCTCCCACAGGCAGTGTCCTGATCACACTTGTTGACTGCTGTTGTTTTGCTGCCAGCCCTCCAAATAGGCACTGGTTTTTGCCTCTGATACACTCCAGGCATTCCCATCATAACCTACTAGCATGTGACATTTGCTTAGGGAGTCAGATTTGGTCTCTAGTGCTTGAAGCCAGCGACTTGAAAACAAGAAGATGTAAGTACTATTTGAATTACATTTCGTTTTAAAAAAATCACTTATCAGTTTACCAGAGAAGTATATATACTCCCCCACCTCTCAGCTCAAGTTCTACAAAGTACTTACTGTGAGCTCCTATATATTAAGGATAGTCAATACCACAACCATTTAGTAGTAGATGGTGAAAAACTCTTTCACATACACATTTCTGATATCAAAACCTCTGTAAAACTAGAGGATAAGATGTTGAGTCATAACTCAATAGGGATGTTTTTTCCAGAAGTTAAATTAATAAAGTGTGGATATATTGCTTCGTCAACAGCTGGTCTGCTATAGCACAGAGCTCAGACGAGCTCAGGCTTGTTTAGAAGTACCATTTTTTCAAACGGATTTTCAAAAACCTTTCAATAGTGCTTTTAACTATAGTTTCATAACAGTCGAGTCAAAGCTGAAATCCCACACTTAACCATACTCAGTGTTAAGAAACTTTTGTTTATTTTCTTAGGATTCTATTTTCTCTGACTAGATACTCTAACTTCTAACCTAGATCAACCCATGATGATAGTTGATTTCTCAAAAAAAGATGAATGGAAACATTCCTATTGAAACTCTGTGTCTTTCCTGGAAAAACAGCATAAATATGTTGTTTGGCAAACAGTCTCTTCAATATTTGTAAGAGGTGCGGGATACCGAAGCCATCACTTTGCCAAACAGTACATTATTTTAAGAAAAGCCAACACCTTATTGGATTGGTCAGAGATAAGGCAATACTTTCAGGAAAAAATTATAATTTGAAGAGTTGAAAAATATAGGGTAAAATAGAATGTTACAAGTACAGCTGAACTCAATTTAAGGAATGCACAAATCAAATCTGATGATTACTTTGATGTTTACTCTGAGGGTATAACAGAACCTGGCTAAAAATTTCAAAGTAAATAATGCAAGAGGAAAATATGTTTATAACTTCCTATTATACCTAGAATGATATTCTGAAAGTATTACCAGGCTAAGAACCAGGATTTTCTGGTTCCGGCCCAGGATTTATTATGTGCCTCAAATTCCCCATTTGTAAAATAAGAGGGTTGCACTTTCTGATCCTTAGTTTTCTTACATTTATAATATTGATATAGATATATAGATATGACACACAAAAGATATATAGATATAGATATATAGATATGATACACAAAAAGACATTGTTTTTGATAGTAGAGTTCCATAACTACTACTGAGAACACAGTGTGGATCAGACACTGTAATGGGCTTTATATTTACACAGTAGCTCTTGGCAAGATTGCACAAAATCCAGAGGAAAAATACTGCCAAGTAACAATTACTATAGAAGAAAATGTTCTGATTGCGGATATAGAGGTAATCATAGGGTGTGGTGGTAGGAAGATCACTTGCCTGGGCTGGGTGTCCAGAGAATGTTCCTGGAAGAGATCATGTCTGTGCTGAATTGCAATGTATGTTGGCCAGGTAAAGAGGAGGGACTGGGGCATACTAGGCTGAAGAAATAGCTTGAGAAATACACAGTGTGAAAAAGTATGCTGTGCACTGGAAATGAGATGGAGCCTCAGCACTTCCCAGTATAAAATGCAAGGCTAAAAGTGGTGAGAAGCCAGAAAAGCTGAGAGGGAGGAGGTTTTCTAGCATGTAACATGTTTTATTATTAAGGCAATAAGGAACAGTTGAAGGATTTTTATAGAGGACAGTAAAATGGTATTATTTGTATTTGTATTTTATTTTTAAAGTATTTTATTTATTTGAGAAAGAGAGCACAGAAGGAGAGTGAGAAGGAGAAGCAGACTCCCTACTGAGCAGAGATCCCCCCAACCTGGGGCTCAATCCCAGGACCCTGGTACCATGATCTGAGCTGAAGGCAGACACTTAACCAAATGAGCCACCCAGGCACCCCTGTATTTGTATTTTAAATCAATTACTGATGTGGAGAATTAATTTGAGGATAACTAGACTAGAAGTGGAAGGACCACTTAGGAGTCCTGATGATAAAGTCTGCACCAGGAAATGGGTGGGAGGATGACATGGAGGAGTCCATTTCTAGAAGGTGGAGTGCTCCTACAGGGAAATGTAGTTGGTAGGTCTGTACAGAATTGATAACTACATGGCACATGGAGAAGAAATCCAAGCAGATAAGACCAGTTTTGCTGGCCTGAGAAACCAAAGAATCAGATTTCAGTGCAGCCTGAGATGTGAATGTGATTTTTAGGGCAGAGCATGAGAGAGGAGAGAACATGCAAAGAAAAAACACCAGAAACTACCGCAGGGATTCCCTTGAATCTTTGGCTGAATACTCAGCTTAGTTTGTTCAGAGTTCTACTCAAGAGACCAGTAAGCTGAGCAAAATTGAAACTAACACAAGGCTCAGAGATGTTCAACTTCCAGCCTACCAAACTAGAAAACTGTACTGAATGCCAGCATCATTTGTTATGGACCCTGGGAAAATCACATCTTATTACACTTTAGAAGTAAAAATAAACTAGCTGTATGATAACCTTAAGAAAGCTTAAAATTGAGTTTTGAAAGGATGAAGTTAACCATTCAGTAAATCAACTGCCTGCCAAAACAAATTTTAATACCCTTTAAAATAAGACAACAAAATCTAGACACTCTCAAAATTCAAGAGCATAAAAATTCTCAATGTCCCACAGCCAATCCAAAATTATGTAATCATCTCAATAAATTAAGAAAAAAAAAAAAACATTTGACACATTTCAACATCCACTCTTGACAAAATTCTCAGCCAAATAGGAATAGAAGAAATCTTTCTCCACCTGATATAGGGTACCTAAAAAAACCAACAGCTAAAATCATCCCTCTTAATGATAAGCCAAATCCTTTTTATTAAAAAATAAGAGCAAAACAAAAATTCAGCTGTCACTTCTATTTAACATTATATTTGAGGTCTTACCCAATGCAATAAGGCAATCGAAGTAAAAGGAATTCATATTGAAAGGGGACAAGTAAAACTCTCTTTTCAAATATTTAACCATGAACCTGAAAACCAGGAGCACCAGGATATAATTTACTAATTTACTAGGTTTTAAAGAGGAAAAAAAATCCTTTAGACATACATATAAAATGAACAATATTAAATTGTAGTATTTAGAGTGTACCCTAGTACAATGTAACTATAAGCAAAGACAAAATAGCGATCGCCATTAAAGGTACAATAGTGCCTTGGCGCCTGGGTGGCTCATTCCATTAAGTGTCTGACTCTTAATTTTGGTTCAGGTCATGATCTCAGGGTCATGAGATTGAACCCCACATCAGACTCCATGCTCAGGGCAGAATCTGCTTGAAATTCTCTCTCTCCTTCTCTGCCTGCTTCTTCCCCCTCCCCCATCAATCCATAAATCAATCTTTAAAATAAAGGGAGAGTAGTCGTTAATTTTGGAGGAAGAAAGGAGATTCAAGGAGACAATGGAAGGGCTTCTGAGTTGGTTGACAAAGTTCTATTTCTTGACCTGGTTGGTGAGAGCAAGAGTATTTACTTTATTTGTGTGAGTTTATGTATCTGCATGTTCTTTTACAAATAGAACAAAAATGCATTTGTATTTTATTGATATGTGATCTTTTAAAAAGCAGAAGGAATATTAGTTTAATTATAGTTGCCAAGTATGGGGTATTTAACCAGTTTTTTTAATTTATTGTCTCTAAATGATAATACGTGATGTTTTAAGTACATTTATTCAATATTTACTTGACAAATAAATTTTGAGCACCTGAGATGCAGTTAGAGTGATGACTGAACATATTAAACATGCTTGTGAACAAACTGAGGGTTGCTGGAGAAGAGGTGGGTGGAGGGATAGGCTAAATGGGTGAAAGAAGATTAAGGAAGGCACTTGTTGAGATGAGCACTGGGTATTGTATGTAAGTGATGAATTGGTAAATTCAACTCCTGAAACCAGGATTACATTATATGTTAACTAACTAGAATTTAACTAAAAATTTGAAAAAGGAATATCTTTGTCTTGCCATAATTAAAGACATGTGAATTAAAATAATACAACAAAAATAAATAAATAAGTGCATGAATGAATGAATGAATGAATGAATAAATAAATAAATAAATAAATAAATAAATAAATAAAACATATTATGTGCAATGGGGCAGTGCATATTAAAGTGTTATATGAACTCAGAGCAAATAACAACTACATGCTTGGAGCATCTCAGAAGATTTACACTGATGATGTGATAGTTGAAGTGTGTGTTAAAAGACGAAGAGAAACTTTCCAGGCTGATAAGAAAGAGATGTTCTACATAAACATGGTTTGAAATGTCACTGTGCTTTTGGAAAATATGACATTGTACGTGTAGTTGGAACTCAGGGTGTGTAGGCTGCCAGGGGAGATGACATAGCTGGTGAGAAAAGTTTTATTGAAAAGGAGTCTTGCATACCATGCTAAGCAGTTCTGGAGCTATGTAGAAGACAGAATCTCCAAAGGATTTGAGTCAGATAGTCATCACTATAAAGAGAACACCAGTATGAAAAATGGGCCAGGTAGCCATTTAGAAAATTCTTATTGTTATTTAGGTGAGTGGTCACAGAGTTCTGTGCACCCACAGCATCAGGGAGGATAGAGAGGAAGATGGTTTTGTGACCTAGGGCTGAGTAATAAGTGGACTGCAGACTTGAGAAGGGATGATGACATTTTTAGTTAGAGCTAACATGGGCACATTTTGAATTTTTAGTTTCCATAGCAGTGATGAAAATGGGAAGACATGATATGTTTGGACGAAATTCTTGTATTACTGTATTGGTGCTAATATGAGGGACTTGTAAAAAGCATGACAAAGATAATAAATATACTCTTCTAAAAATATATATATGTGAAAATATATCATCTTTCAGAAAGACAAAAACGCTGGTCTCTCCAAGGTATCTTCACATTTTAGTAGAACATGTATGATAGAAATAATTAAAATACTCTGATTTTCATCTATTACAAAAGAATTATCTGGTGAATTCAGCAGCTGCCTGATTTCTACACTAAACGGAGTCCCAAATAATGTCACGTGGTTCAAAGAACTTGACCATCCGAGGGAAAAATGCTACAAGACAGCATGGTATCAGAGATAAGGAATCCTCAGAACTTTTAAACTGATGGGACTAGAACATAAATCCATCCGACAGTTATTCAAATACACTTTCCTTTGTAAAGTCTCCTTTGATTTTCTTCCATCACACTATCTTAATTCTTGTATTACTTCATTTACTGAATGTACATTAGCATTTGCCATATTCTACCTTTTATCCCAATTATTGGTGTTCATGACCAGTTATTCTATAAGAAGACACATATTTTATAATTATATGTATATGTGTGTACATATATATATCACATATACGTAAATAACTAGATATTATGTATAGAGAATAACTAGATATTATGTATAGAGAATAATGATGAGAATAATAATTTTTTTTTTGAGGGAAGGAAAAAGAATTTATTTTACATAACTGATTGAAAAATAATTCAAGAAATAGTAAATAAAACTTAATATGGTCTCATGCGCCCTGAAGGAGGTGGTGCCCGATTTGGAGGTGTGATTGCTATGTCCAGATAGTCTCCTATTTGGAACTTCTGTGACTGCAGGGTCATGGAGTCATCAGTCCCCTTCCTCCCAGACATGGTGCTGCCAATCTCCTTTACTCGATAGCCAGGCCTTTTAGGATCTGTAAAAACAATTGCAAAATTGAAGTGTGTGCCCTTCTTTCTAGCTTCTGGGTAGACTTACTAAACTAGTCAGTTCTTTCAATGTTGCATCCATCCAAGAATAATATATAAATAGAATAATAGATATATAAAATAATAGAATATAGAATAATAATGATAATAATGATAAGCAGTGTCTAAAATATATAAAGGTTTATTCTGTGACCAATACTGTTCTGAGCTATTTACCTATATCTTAATCTACTTAATAGTCATGAGACTATTGGTTGAGTATAATTGATATAATTATGTATTATTGGTACCTATGCAAAGGTACCAATATTACAAACTTCATTTTACAGATGAGAAAACTGAGATAGAGCAAGGTTGAGGATGTTTCCCAAAATTGCACAGGGAGTTACCATCTAAAGAGAGTCCTGATCCACAGCATCGGCATTTAACCACTACTGTGTCCTTTCTCATTGTCTCTGATCTTCCACAACACTTTAAAGAGTGCCGAATGCACAGGGGAAATAAACAAACATTTAATTAATAACTGAGCCATTAGCAAAGGCCAGAAATTATGGAGTCTGTCCTCACCAGAGAGAAAATTTACAGGAGCCTGGAAGCCCTAGGTTTCTAGCTTTCAGTTGTCTTCTGGATTTCCCTGTGACACCCAGTATCTGAAGTATAGATAAGCAGATCAGAGTTTCAGATCTCACCTGCAGCAGGGGGAAGCAATGAGAATAGGAACAGGAGATTGGTAAGAAAAGTTGGAAAAAGATGCTGTTCTCTGCTAACATGACCATATGCCCCAAATCATGAAAATGGGAAGACCTCTTCAATCTCAGGCAAGTCATTAAAAGAGAGAGGAGCACAGGTGGCCCAGGAAGGCATGTCCTTCAGGTAGTGCATATACAAATGGAACTATCATTGATGGGACATCTCAGGACAGGTGGTTTCCTTGCAGACACACAGATCTGCCTCATGCCTTTCTTCTTCCAATTCAACTCAGTGGGCTCTAAGCAGTTATACTGTAGTCAGAAACCAAGTGGATGAATTAACTTTGCCTTCCTAAAAGCTGACCCCTGTTATGGAAGTGTAGAACAGAACATTGGAATTGGAGAGAAGCATGGAGATTATCTGGTCCACATCTTGGAAAGGAAATCTATCTAGAATAGGAAGTAATGACTAGGTACTTGGCAGAGTGAGTGTGCCCTTGCTGCTGAGACTCTAGGTGTACAGATGTACATTACTGTCAGAGGGGCCACATCCAAGCACACTGTCACACCATCCTGTTCCTAGTTACCCATCATAACTGGCACTTAGATTTAATGGCTCTCTTCTCCTTAGATAGAGAAAAAAAAATGTTAATTTGAAAACCACTTATGTTAGTGATATTTTTAGACAAATCTGAAGTTTTTGTTGTTTACACAATGAACACAATGAATTCCATCATGTGGGGCCCAGCTTTGTGTTTCAACCATTGTCTCTCTCTTACTTTACAGTCTTTTTTTTTTTTTTTTAAATTCTTTTTTGGGGGGGGTTAAATTTTTATTTATTTATTATAGTCACAGAGAGAGAGAGAGGCAGAGACATAGGCAGAGGGAGAGAAGCAGGCTCCATGCACCGGGAGCCTGACGTGGGATTCGATCCAGGGTCTCCAGGATCGCGCCCTGGGCCAAAGGCAGGCGCCAAACCGCTGCGCCACCCAGGGATCCCTTACTTTACAGTCTTATCCATTGTATTCACTCCCTTCTCTCCAACACACACTTTCTTACCATATCCCTCTACTGAGTGTTGTCTCCATTGCCTTCCCCTTTTTAGGATTGTCAGGACTCATTTTCCTGTCAAAAGCCAACTGAAGTGTTTCCTCCTCTGAAGAGTTTTCCTTGCTGAATGCCTTTCTCCTTCTTGAGTCTTCAGTATCTTGTATCTGTAATAGAGCACATCAGAGTCAAACATGTGCCTTTTTAGAGTTGTCTGCCTCTACTAGTTTTTTTTTTTTTTATTCTATCTTAGTGCATAGCTTGGTTTATGGAATATGGTATGATCCCAGTTGGTGTTTGGTGAATTGCTGGGAGATTGTGTAAGATAATGGAAAGAGGACAAGATCTGAAATTGAAATGTCTGTTCAAACGCTATCTATCTTCATCACACTAGCTATGTGATCTGACAAGTTACTGAATCTTGCTAAGCATCAGACTTTTTATATGCAATATCTTCTTAAAATGGTTAACACAGAGATTGATGTTTCAGACTAACCAAAATGATACCTGTAAAAAAGCGTGTTGTAAGCTGTAACGCTCTATACAAATCATTGTTGTTAAAAGCTCCTAGTTAATTTGGGATCGTGCTTGATCAAGAAGGGTTGCTTCACAGGCAAATATGGAACTTTATGCTGTTATTTCAAACCAAACAAGCTGGTTGGCTTTGCTTCCTCAGACCCCCCACTCACCATATCACAGCTGGATAGAACTTGCTTTCTGATTCAATGCCTTTTTATAGCCACTTTTCTCACAAGCCAACAAAACAGAACACACTCTTCCTACTGCTAATCAATGCCACATGTAGTACAATGAGCAATTAAGCCCAGAAAAAGGAAGAGGACATTAATAATAGAATGCTTGATTACTGAGAGATTAGAACCTGAAATTGTGTTTGCATTCTCTGTTGGAAGGTATAATTTAATTAGCCAACTTGGAAAGGTTTTAGATGTGACAGAAAACTAATATTCCACTTCTGCAATTTCATAACCTTTTTCTTTCTGAAAGAAAAAAATATATATAGTTTCTGAATGAAGTCTCTAAATAGGCAGATGTTGACACCTCCAGTTATCTACACCCTCCAGTTATCTACACCTTGGACCCTTTATTATGCATGTAAGAGCTCTCACTACCCTGGTTTCCACTCTGCTGCCTGGCCATAGCCAAATAACCCCAGAAGCGTGCCAGGTTGGATGCTCACCTTTCTGCCAGTTGCTCCCCAAGAGAAATATTTGTGAATGATCTTTCCCTAATAGCTATCACTTGGCTACAAAGTCCACCATCAGTCTAGTTCTCCTACACAACAATGACCTTGTTATTCTTCCCTTCCTCTTCCTAAGCCATTCCTAGGTGCTGACTATATGCCTGGTGTAGGAACTTTAGGTGGCCTTTGACTAAAAGTGCACAGTAAAAAACCAGCTTTGCTAAACTAAATTTCTACTTAAGTGGTGGAAATGGTCCTAAGTCTGTGTCCACACCCAACATGTTAGGACTCTGGGTGGGAAAGGCCATGGTTAATTTACCTTTTAGGGAGTGGAATGCAAAACCCATCAACTTCCCTGGAGGGTAAAACATGAAGTGACTCACTTCCTGGAAAATTTCACAAATCACAGCAAGTTGGGTTTGAAGAGACTAGTCTGGATTGGTTGTTCCCAGAAACGATGGGACCAAGAGTTCTCAGTCTTGGCATCTTGCTGATGAATAGGAGAAGAGTCTCAATACATTTAAACTCTTGCTTATAATTAATTTCATTTTAGGAAAAATATCATATGGGAAAAGTTGCTGAAAGAACTGTATCAAACCACTACCCTTAGGGTGTTTCCTTACCTGAGGGTAAATACCAGGTAAGCCATCTCTCAGGGAGCTGACTTGGGGAAGATATTGGGAAATCCCAAGCTTTCATTATGAAGGCCTGTGAAGAAACCCCAGAGGGTTTAATTTAGTTCGCCTTGACCATCTTGATTGACAAAGATCCCATAGAAATTATCTGACTATAGCAAGAATAGTCAGAACTGTTCATCTATAAGAGCATTCAAATAAGGAGAATATGATTCATGACATAGAGGGGCAATAGTAGGTTGGGAGCGGGGTTATCCAGTAAACTGGTAGGTAGATAAAATACAGAATACTCAATTAAATATGAATTTCAGATAAACAGCATTTTTTTTTTTTTTTAGGATCAGTATGTCCTAAGTATGCACAGGACATACTGAGCCTAAAAAATTATTCATTGTTTACCTAAAATTCAAATTTAATAGGAAATCTTATATTTTCAATTGGGAAATCTGGCTGCCCTACTTGGGGGAAATTCTTCTGTCCCAGAAGGAGGTTGGAGACTCTTGTACTTGTTCTCTACTAACACCTGAGGATGGATTCATACATTCTGTTGTTATCAACAAATTTAAAGTCACTTAGGGATCAGACTTTCTGGTTTGGAATTCTGTATCCCCAACACTAACTATAACTATGGGCAAGTTAATTTTTCTGGGCTTTAGGTTCTCCATCTATAATATGGGAATCATATTAACTGAACCTGTCTCATACTGTTGTTGTGCAGATTAAATGAATAAATGCATGTGATGTCATCTGAACAGTGTGAGGAACATAATACTCACTAAATATTTGTTAAAAAATTTTAGCTATTTATTATTATTATTATTATTAATATAACTAAGAGCAGTAAGTAAAAGAACTTTAGTATAGTGGACCATTAGTGTTCTTGCACAAGGATACTGACCTCTGCCCTCCCAATGACCTTGGCATATCGATACAGGAACTTACAACAACAAACTAAATCATGGTAGCATGATACCATGCTCACATTTGAAAGGAAACTAGTGCTTCTATTAAGGCAGCAGCTACTTCTAGTGCAGAAGAAGTCTCACAATGGAACAAGAAAACAGAAACTATAAACACAGCTCAGCAGACATGGCATAGAGTGAGAAAAGGGTAGATCTAGACCTTTCTTTAATGGTCCCATTCATTAACCAAACTTCTAGAAAATCTGAAACACTGAGGCTCTTATTTCTGTCTTTTATTTAAACCTGTGCAGATGACTGAGTGACATTCTCAGCTCAGGCCAAGCCCAGCATTCTTCCTTTTTCTCAGTTCAGGTGAGGGCCTTTGCTTCCCATTTGTCCTTTGAGGAGCTTCCACGGCATCTATTCCTAGCTCCTAGCTGGGTAGTAGGACATACTTTGCCCAGTCTCTCGGTTTAATATTATTTCTAAAGACAAGCACATATGGTCTTTGGGCTTTTAAGAATTTTAAATTTACTCTCTAGGGAGGACTGAACAACAGAACCTTGTCACAGCCCCACTGTAGAATGACTGGAGCATCAGAGCTGACAGCTGTGCCATGGACCTGTCAGCTGGCTCTGTCACCAACCGTGATGTGCTGTTGGCCTGGCTGGTTAATCAAACTAGGTCTTAGTTTCTGCACCTGTAAGAGGAGCATAATTCCTTTCCCTGTGCTGCCCACCACAAAGGGTTTTTGTGAGCGTCTAATAGAATAATATATGTAGAGGAATTGTGCAACGGTTCAAATACCAAAACATGGTTACTTTTATTGTTATGAGCTCTCACAGCCTGTGAGAGACTGAGAGGTTGTGTGTGAGACGTTGCCATATGCTTTCACACGTTAGATTTGGGGCACTTATTCAATGTGAGAGCAACATTCAAATTAAAATTTTAAATTCAAGAGTGAACTGTGCTGTTTCTGAATCAAATATTTTTATTTCTGTGGCCTGAGTGCAATTCAGGATGTTGCCCTTGAGAGAATGCTACTTCCTCTAAATGAAGTTGCTTGGCTCATACAGTGAGATCTGAGTAAAAAGTGGCTATATGCTATAAAAGTGTAGAATCTCTCTTGGTACAATTTCCAATGAGTCTACTAAGATGATCCTCTAATATTCCTGTGGCCAGGGTAGCATCCCCAAATACCTTCTTTGCCAGAACTCCCAGGAATGCTAGAAAGAAAAGCAGAGCTAAACCAAAATTTTAATTGAAAGATAAAGTTTAACTTTAACTTGATGATCTGTTCACAAAGGCTCTCAAAACTTACTTTGCTTCTTTCCTGAGGTGCTAGCTTAACTGACACGATGAGAGTTTATTTCATACTCAGCAGCCGCTATCATCATGTCCCAAGGGACAGCACAGTGGGCTCCTGCCTCTCTTTGGGTTCCTCCAACCAGTGTAGCTCAGCTGTGCTAGTCTTTTGCATCTCTTGCCAAAAATATTCAGATAATTTACAGAGCTCTTCTCATGTCTATGAGGTGGGAGAGACTGTAGTTTCTGTTGCCAGTGCTTTCTTCTTTGAAGAGTCTTATTGGTCTCTTTTGGAACACTTCCTTTCCTTCTATTTCCTGAAATCTTCTGTCACTTTTTTATACTGTAGCCATGGGAAGAAGGAAGGAAGGAGGGAAGGAAAGGAAGAAGCAAGGGAAGAAGGAAGGAAGGGAGGAAGGGAGGGAGGAAGGAAGGGAAGGAAGGAAAGAAAAGGAAGAGTAAAGAATAAAAGAAGGAAGGGAAGGAGAAGGGAGTGATGGACAGAGGGAAAGAAAAGGGAAAGGAAGGAAGACTTGTTAAAAATTTTGACATTCTTCTAGGCCCACATTTCTAAAAATATTTTAGTACTAAAAATGTATATTTTTAAGGTGTACAACATAATGATTTGATAAATATATATATATCCACAAACAGCAAACATCTAGACTTATGCATCTTACATAATTGAGACTTCATACCCTTAATCAACATTTCCCTATTTCCCCACATCCCACCACTCAGAACTACCTGTCAATTGTCTATTTCCACGTATCTGACATTTTTTAGATTCCATATATAATATCATGCAGTATTTATTTTTCTGTGCTGGGCTTATTTCACTTAGCATAATGGCCTTTAAATCTCTATGGATCACCAGTGGCAGATATTACATGAGAAACTCATGATCCAGTTTTTTGTTTTGTCTTTATTTATTTTTATTTTTTTTACAAAGTCATGAAGCTAATAAAGCAGAAGACAAGCCGAACTCTTGTAACCAAACTAACATCTATTTCCACTTAGAAATCCTGATCTCCTTGTAAACACCACAACACTTATCTCATGTTTGCAGCCCCTGAACTAGAGTGGAGGAAACGGTGCATCAATTGAATTGAATGCATAATAATGATAGTTTCTTCTACTTGATCTACGCCATTTCCTCATGTCCTGCTAATTGTTTTTTAAGAATGAACACAATCGGCACCTTCCTTAGGAAGTTTAATTTACTGACACAGCATGTGGGTAGAGCTCTAAGTGCCCAGATATCATGCTGAATGTCACAAGATACTGATAGATCTCCACAAGATTGGAAAATATTACTCACAAGAAATACTCTTAAAAGATAAGGCCACAGTGGCAGGCCAATTCCTCTACCGGTCATGTCTGCAGTTGATGCGATGGTGAAGAGTGGCTGCAATCGGAGAGAATCATGAAAGGAGGCAGTGGGATAAAGTCTGCACCTGGCTGTCATGAGTTTCGTTTAAGAAGATGTTCTTTAGTGCCTTGCCATCATTCCATGTGCTAGAATTATCCGTGTCTCATCTCTGTATTGATCCGGAGGGAATGAATGTGTAATAGCTATCTGAAAAGATGGTCCTTTGAAGATAACAATGAAATCTTCCCTTTCTATTTATTTCATTCAACTATGCTTGAAGTTATTCTTTACAAGGTGCTATCCAAAGATTGACTAGCAAAGAGTGCCTCTAGACAGGGCAACCTCGCTGTCACAATTCACTGCTTGATCTAATAGAAAGGCATGCAAGTGCTTTGATGTTGCTTTCTCAAGAAGAAGCAACTAGTCCTGTTATGCTCAGAGATACATAAAACCTCCTTAAAATAGATGAACGAGACTGGAACAAGACATTGGAAAAAAAAAAAAACAGCGCTAGGTATTTTCATTTAGTTTTACTAAATTTCTTATTTCTGAGAAGAAACTAAATTCTACATGAAGGGCTTGTTATGAATGTCTTCAAAAAAGTTTATTTTTAAAGAGCTATTCAGCCAGGCAGTCCGAGTAGATGCTTTCAAAAGCCTAAGTTGACTGGTTCATTGGTTAGGATCCAAAACATGAGTTCAGATGAACTAGCAGAGCTTACACAGCAGGATCCCTTCCCTGCCTCTTCCTTTGGCTCCACTCTTAACTCCCCTAATAGCATTCCAGGGTCCCATGGCTGCTTTCTCAACTTTCCCCTCTCTGTCTTATTTCTCAGTGGTGAGGCAAAGAGTGAAAATCCATCTGTTGTTTGTCTTTAAAATCTGCTATTTAGGAGCCCACCTAAGGAGCACATAAGAGTCTTGTTGCTTTTCTGGATCAATGTCATACTTCTCAAAATTCTAATAGGATTCATTTCATTGTGCAATGAGACCCAGACATTCTCAGGAGGCTTGCACCATGGTTGGCAAATGAAGCTAAGCACAGAAATATGGGCAGTGTCTGAATTCCCAATTATGGAAAAGAGTACTGAGGGAGATCAGACTTTCTGAGGCATGACTCCAGACCTGGAATTAATACACTGTGTGATCAGGAGTGAGAGCCTTCCAATTTCTCTGAAAGGAGAAGGCCGAATAGATTATTTCTAAGGGTTATTCTAGCTTTGATATTTGTTTCTATTTGTGAGCTTCTTGGGCCAAGTCAATAATGTATTTATCTTTCTCAAATGACAGGACCTAACAAATGGAATACTTTCAATAAATATTTATCAAAAGAATGAAGGAAAATGGAATTTCAGGGGAGCCTGAGTGTATGAGTTGGTTGAGCATCCAACTCATGATGTCAGCTCTGGTCATGATCTCATGTGTGGTGAGACTGAGCCCATGTCAGGCTCTGTCCTCAGCAGGGAGTCTGCTTGAAGATTCTCTCTCTCTGCCCCTCCCCTCACTCATGCTCTCTCTCTCTCTCTCTCTCACACACACACACACACACACACACACACACACACACTAAATACATACATACATACATACATACATCTTTAAAAAAATGGAATTTCAGCAAGTGCTGATGGTTAGCACCATCTCCTTCATTAGCAACCCATGGCCTATTGTCTGAAAATATAGCTTCAGTTTAGAGAACTGTTAACATCCCTTAAAAGATCTGTGATGGTTAATTTTATGTGTCAAGTGGCAAGGCTATGGTGCACAGTTGTTTGGTCAAACAGCAGCCCAGATGTTATAGTGAAGGTATCTTTTAGGTATGATTAACATTTAAACCTGTAGACTTTGGGTAAACACGTTACCCTCCATAATGTGAGTGGGCCTTATCCAATCAGTGAAAGGTCTTAAGAGCAAAGACTAAGGTTCCTCAAAGAGAAAGGAGGTCTCTTTCCAAACTGCCTTCAGACTTGAGCTGCAAAATCAAGTCTTCCCTAGACCTCCAGATGGCTGGCCTGTCCTGCAAATTTCAAATACGTCCCCCAAATCCCATTAGCCAATTTCTTAAATCCCCCTCTTGCATCCTCCTCTCTCTAATCGGATGTGACACACTCTATTAGCCTATTGGTTCTGTTTCTCTGGAGAATCCTAATACAAACCTCTGTATATTTCTGATAAGAGAGGAATAGCTGGTATATGTTCTTATTTGGACGTCCAGAGCATCCCGCTAGCTTTAAATCTCATCTTCAACTCCCGTAGCTCCTTGCTTCTATATCTACTTTCTGATTTACAACTATGTTTTAGAATCACTGATTCCAACATTTTCTACTTCATATATACTTCTTTGTGCAAAATTGACAGGTAAATGTTTATTCTAGGTTAGGAAAGTCTGGCAAGATCCCCCCTTGCACACCAGTGATGGTGTGTTCAAGGATTATAAAGTAGGGGGTCAGTGACCTATGTCTCTGTGGTCATACAAGATTTAGTTCCACATCTGCAGCATCAAGCTGTATATGAAGTATAGTATTTCCCCATCAACTTTCCTCTTTTCTTGCTTTTCTCCACATTTACACCAAAGACCCTTCCAGGCTAATTTCATCTACCTAGCACATACACTTGTAATTCCAGACAGAATTTCCATTCACACCTCTCTTAAGAGCTTCAGACTCCCTAGGGACCCCCAACACTTGAATGGAGATTGGTCACTTCTTAGCACTTCCACGGTGAATGAGGCTCTCTGTATCCATGATTATTATATTGTTTTGTTAACTGTTTACATCTCACGCCCTGTCACCAGAGTGTGTTTTCCTGGCAGGTAAGGTCAGATTTGACTTTATATGTTCAGGATCTAGCACAAAGTAAGGTTTATTTAATGGGAGTGAGATAGTTATCTGATTGGCTATATGAATTTATTATATCCACATGTTCTGAGCTTTTTTTTGGCAAACAAAAGATTTAGTGATTATGCATTCTAGGTGGAAATGGATTGATACATTTAATGAATACAATTCACACAGATATGACAACTCTCATCTAAAATGTAAAAAATGGATAAAATACATGAGTGATTGTAGCTGTAAATAAAGTTCGTAAGTCATGCTAAATCCATTCCCTTTGTGCTGCTCCAATAAATCTAGGCATTTGAATGGCTACTGTTTTAGATAAATAGTCTATTATGGAAAGGGTATTTTGAAAGCTATACCTAGCTTCCTAGGAATAACCTCACAACCTTGGAAGGCGACATTTAGCACAGCACTAGTTGCTTTATGCACATTATCAAATTTATTCTGACAACAAGTCTAGAAGGTAGGTAACCCGCCCCTCTCGGAAGTCGAGTTTCTGCAGTGTTAAAAGGCTCACAAATGTTCTGACAGCTTCTAGGTGGCAGATTGGGCTCTGAACTGTTTCCTGCTTGACATCAAAGACTGAGATATCCTATTCTCCTCAGAGACACCTTGAAGATACAGTTGGGGCTATTGTTCTTTCACAGCCATTGGCTCCATGGGGACGTGGATTAAGCATCCGTTCTGTTTTCCCTCCATCCCAGCACTGGGCATAGTGCCTTGTGTTTGGAAAGCACTCTGAAATCCTATCACACATTTCCAGCCCTGGCAGATCAAGGGCCATCTTATCAAAGTTGCTTACTGCACGATCTCATGTGTATTATTTATTTCCTATGGTTGCTTAATTTTGATTCTGAATAATCCCTTCTGAGGAAGCCTCTTATACATGCCTGTGTTATCATTATATTTTTCTGTTTACATGTTATGTGAACCCCAAAAATCTAGAAAGGGGAATGGAAGGTAAAGGGTGGGAAATGCATTGCCAGCTGGCAGATCATGAGATCCTTTGTGGGTCGTGGTTAGGGAAGATGGAGCCAGTCCCTGATCCCTTACAAAGCTGCCCATTCTGAGCAGAGAGCAGGCTTCCCTGAACCAACTTGCTTTGGATCTGACAGATTAATAACAGCTTGCCCACAAGTGTTTCCTTACATCCTTTCACACTTACTATTCTCTCGGCTGGAAACATCCTCCCTGAGATGTTCATGTGGCTGGTTCTCTCAGTTCATTCAGGTCTCTTCAGATGGCACCAAATCAGAGAGGTCTTTGTGGGCCACACTTATTAAGTGGGGTCCCATCATTTTCTCATCCCTTCTCCAGCACTGCCTGGGGTTTGACATACTATATGTTCACGTGCTGACTTGTTTCTTATCTGAGTACTTCCACTAGAACGCAAGGCTTCTAAGTGTAGACTGTGTTTGTGTGTATCATCACTGTATCCTCAATGTTTAAAAGAGTGCTAGCACTTAGTAGGTATTCAATAAATATTTTTAAAGTGAGTGAAATAGTGAATCGTGGTCAATTATGGCAACCCTAAAATCAGCTCTTTGATGCTTAATATCCCCTCCCACCACACACACACACACACACACACACACACACACACACACGCAGGGCCTTATTATCACCACTACGGATCTCCAGGATGGCAAATAATACTTTTCTTTTTAGCCTTAGACTGGTCATTTGTAACCATGGAAAGGACCTTAAATGACACATTTTTGAGAGATGAGAAATGGGCTATATTGTTTTTCACTTTCTTTGATGAACACATTGCATATTTTTTTTTTCATTACATATATTTTAAATTCCTTACAACACTCCTAGTTCTCATCAGTACAGGTCTAAACAACGTTGTATTGGCAGCAGCAAACATCATGATCTCTCTGCTGCTGGAAGGCCAACTTAATTCATGGTCCCTTCCTTGCTTGCTAATGATCAAAAGAGAAAATTGCATCTCATGTTTAGACTTACCAATGGTTAGGTAGTCAGGTGCTATTTTGAGTGGCAGACTGCCAGTGCTGGAAAAATTGCAAGACTCACGCAAACAAAGGAACAAAAAAAGTGGAGGTGTCTAGGTCAGAACTGTCGACGTAAATCCTCTCACCAGCCAAACACCATTTTCTGCTGCCCTTTCTTACCTGTTCTCTGGAAGCTGAATGGCAGCTCCAACGTCTGGGGGGTGAACAGACCTCCTCATAAGTGAACTAACCTGCAATTGAGTCTTTAATTCATCCATATTGATATAGAGGATTCCTACTGTAACCTTCCATCCTTTTGGTTTTTAAAAAGCAGGTGGTTAAAATTTATACTTTAAGCTTTGAAAAAGCTGCAAGGGGTGAACTCACATGGTCTGGAAAAAAGTGTGTCCAGATTTGATCAAATACCAAGACTGGGCCATCCCTGCTCAGATCCAGGACTGACCTTTGGGGAGAAGACCTGGGCTTTAGGCTCTCAAGATATTGTGGCATCAGGAAGAGATGGACTCTGTCCGGAACTAACACAGACACAGTGATCTATTCTGGGTATTAATATATGTTTGTTTCCATAGATACCAGATTTAAAAGACCAATTATACAAATATCTTTTCCAAATGTATTCAAATTCTATCACTGATTTGGTAAACCTCCTAACATCTTATTCATTTTCTTTCTCATTTCTCCTTTAATAACATGCAAATGCTTTATTAAGCCTTTAATAGAGATTATATGAACAGAAATAGAATTTTGCCTTATTGTGGGGATATGCATCTGCTTTTCTTCTGCGCAGTGAGCAGTTTGAACATAAGGATTAAAATTCCCTTCTCATTCTAACAATGTGTTTGTCTCAGAAAGAGTTTTTCTAGTAACGAACACTTATCTACATATTTAGGTACATTTAGATATCAACTTGCAGAATTATCTATTCGGCAACCATAATGTATAAATAGGAACTAAGGAATTTTGAAAAAGCATAACTATTCCCCCACTTTTATTCTAGTACATGCTTTCTGAAGGATGCTATACATGTGCTTCTAGTAAGCTACACTTAAACTTTTATCTCTCTTCACTTAATACTTTGGAGTGTGATACTAAACCTCCCAGATAAACTTCAACCTTTCTCCAGCTGGCCAGACACCTCCAGAGCTAACTTACTACTTACAACTTCCTAAGGCCAAAATTTGAGAGGGTGCAATGCTCATTTTTTCTAGAGTCTCCTTTGAAGAATGAGGTCTACCAGCGGCAGCCCTTGCAACTGGGTATTTCAAAGTGGAACAGGTTCACCAGTGTGAAAATCAAGTGCAATCAAGTATTTGGGATCACTTGGGGATGAGTATATCATTCTCTCTTATTTGAATATATTCTCCTAATGCACAGTACTAGTCCCTTGAATGTAAAGAAGACATTTTCCTTTCCAAAATGCATCCTCACATATTTTATTTTGATCTTGAAAGGTACAAATACATCATTATCTGGCTTCTACTGAAAAGAAATATAAGTATAGAAAATTTTTTGAAAGAGACTGTTGGAAGCACCTGGGTGGTGCAGTTGGCTAATTGTCTACCCTGGGCTTAGGTCAGGATCCCAAGGTCCTGGAATGGAGCCCTGTGTTGGGTTCCCAGCTCAATGGGAACCCTGCTTCTCCTGCCTTTGCCTACTGTTCCCCTCGCTGTGCTTTCTCTCTGTGTGTCAAATAAATAAATTTTTAAAAACTAAAAAAAATAAATAAATGAAAGAGACTGTTGGATCCAGCAGAGCTACTTATGCATGGAAACTTTTCAGGTCTAGAACCCAGGCCTCTGGATTCCTAATTCCATGCTGTGTTCATAAGTATTCCTTTATCCATGTCTCATAAATGACCGAGTATTGAGGTTACAAATATAATGCTTTCTATTTCTTTACAATAACTCACACATTCATATACTTCTCATATCTCTCAAAATTTAAATAGGTAAGTACACTGTAAACAAACTAGGGTGTATATGTGTGTAGAGATGTATCACACACACACACACACACACACACACACACACACTTGCCCTGTCATTACCTTCTTCAATCCTTTTTCCTCTTCTTCATGTAATTTTGAAGCTGAATCCCCTGAATCATGAGAAATCCAGTGGGTGTTATCTCAAAAGGGCTCTTCTTGTGTGGGGCAATGATAAAATATTATTAAAATTTCTGTAACATAAAGTCAGGACTTTTGGTCATTTTGCCACCATTAAAGTTAACACAATGCAATTCTTGGTCATTTAGAGAGGAAACACATACCAAATCAATGAACGGTCAGAAAATATTAACAATTATGATATCAGTCAAGCACTTGAATTATGGTTCTGTTAGTAATTATGATCAGGTATCTATAGAGGCAGCTTTATGCCAATTCTCAAAATACACAATTGGTTTGCAAACTGGCTTTGTTTTGGTAATATGTTAAAAAATATACAAAAAAGAAAGCAGAACAAAAAGGCCTCTCTTCATATGATTATTACCTAAGAGAACCTGTAAAATAATTCCTCAAGGTCAGTAGTTGCTTCATGAACCATCATTTCTGGATGCTCAGTTAAAGCCTTTGTAGGATTAAATATTCTGGGTATGACTGGCATCTATTAGAATCATGATTATGTGGGTATTAAGAACACTGGAGTCTATGGTACTTTATGGCCAGACATCTCTTTTGTTTCTAAATTTCCCATATATAAAACAGTATCCAGGGGTAATAAGTGGTTTTTAATCACCTGGAATATGAGAAATAGTTGTTTGCAGGACAGCAGAAAATCTTATTATTGATAGTACTATTTATGCTGTATTACTGTTCATATATCCCTCATATTTCCCTGATACATACTTTCTAACTTTACCAAAAATGATTTTGATTTTAGTCCTGGCTTACTGATTCCACACTTTACATGAAGGCTGTGGGGGTGTGTACAAACTGGGCCCAGAATGGTAAAAATATATTATATATATATATTATATTTATATATAGATGGATAAATATAAAGATATGTAGATGTATATATAGTGCCCAAGGGATGTAGAGGGACTGTTAATTATCAAAATGAGGAAGTGTCTAATAGCCTTTCAAGCAAGGGAGCCAAACTCCCCAGGCTCTTGTTCAGTAACAACACGTGATGTGTCTGTTCGCATCAGTGCATGTGTGGAGAAGAACAGGACCAACAAGCTGGCTGCTCTAACTTAGTACAAGAGGCAGTGCTCTATACGGTAAAGGCTACAAACTGAAGCCCCAGATGGCAGGTTTGAATCCCAACTCTGCTGCCTGCCAGCTGTGAGACTTTGGTGAATGGACTAAACTGTGTGTCTCAGCCTCTTTATCTATAAAATGGGGATAATGCTAATACCTACTTCAAAGAGCTGTTGGCTAGACTGAATAAGTTAAGACATGAAAAGGTCCATCTGTCTGAACCATGGGCAATTTGTGAAGGAAGTTAATTTTCATCTAAGAGAGAAGCCATCAGATAACAGCATATGGGCTTAATCTTTTTCTTTTTCATTTAGAAAGAAATGGAAAAATGTAAAGAAAATAAACTCAAACATCACAAAGCACTGGGCTGTCCTGGAATCTCTCTGCACTCAATACCATCTCCCTCTCTGAAATCATAAAGGAGCTCTGATCACAGGTCAAGCTGAGATTCTAAGCAATGTCAGCTGCTTTATGAGTCAAAATAAAATTAACTCAGATAAATTGAGTGTTGAAGTCATTTTTAAAAAGATTTTATTTATTTATTCATGAGAGACACAGAGAGAGGCAGAGACATAGGCAGAGGGAGAAGCAGGCTCCCTGCGGGGAGCCTGATGCAGGACTCAATCCCAGGATCCTGGGATCATGACCTGAGCCGAAGGCAGATGCTCAACCACTGAGCCACCCAGGTATCCCCCCTGAAGTCACTTTCTTGTACTTCAATGCCATGGGCAGTGGAACTCTAATTATAGGGAATATAAGAACCCTATCCTATCCCTGCTCATGCAGCAACACACACACACACACACACACACACACACACACGCCCCACACACATACATCATCATGACCTACACTATTTTAGTAGCTTTCTCTATTCTTATCATGAGACACCTAGATATTCTCACAGAAATATATTTATCACATAGCCCTCCATCTAAAACACTGATTTCTCTAAACAGCTAAATTCCTTATACCAGTCCATCTATGCCCACACCCTCTCCATCTCTGAAAACTTTGTATTTTTTTTATCATGTTTCCTTTGAGGCTTATGGAATATAAGTATACGCATGACCTCAACTGATCACATAGCAGCCTCATGGAAGCAAACAATGTAGCTGGTTACCCCATGCTACAGGCAAGGGAACCAAGGCTCAGAGAGCTGTTCCTTAGCCTAGGTCAGTCAAGTGTAAGTGCCAGGAGTTTCAGGACTGAGTCTACATGCTCCAAATCCTGTGTTCTTGAGCCTCACCCTATAGTCGCCAAAGTGAAAATGATTAAGCTTAAAATGACTTGTTATAATGACTTACTCTCCCTTCCTTCTCTCAAACCCAGGAGTTTCCTCAAACCTCCAGAAGAGACTCAGGAAAGCATGAATTCTGGCAAGAAGTCACTCAAGCAATACTGAATTACCATCAAACAATGAGATATCAGGGCCATGGTAATGTTCTATTGGAATGCCTCTACTCCAGGAAAACAAGTAAACAGACAAATAGGTAATCATTGTTTCTCTTTAAAAAGAGAGAATGAAACGAGAAAGATAAACTCAATTTATAAGCCACTGCTTGTTGTTCAACTTCTGCAGGCTGAGTTGACTGTCAAGATTGCTTTCGTAACAAAACCTTGTTTTGCACTTCCAGAATCAAAATAATCTTATCTTTCATTGCAGAAAAAAACAAGACACTCTGTTCCAACAAAATCTTTCTTCCTGATGCATCACAGCATCCTCTTTATAACAGAGGACCAAACTCCTAATTTCCAATCTTTTATTCTGTTCTTCCTCCCCTTCTTGCTTCCTCCCTTCCACAACCGGGTAACAAGTTCTACAGTGTACCAGCCTTGGGGACAAATGTATATATGCCTTTTTTTTTTAATAACTATGTCTTTATTCACTTTCCTTTCTCCCTATCTGTAACCCTGCCTTCAAATCTCCACAGATATGTTTTTTTCTTTTTTCTTCTTTTTTTTTTTTCTGAGATGTTTCTTTTGATTCTTCAAAGGCCTTTCCCAATGTTTTCTTGCTAGGAAAACAGAAGCTCAGTAACTTGGCAGGAAAATTTGACCTTACTGAGATCTTCAAGAAATAGAAAGGTAAGGAAAAGAAGGGTAAGACAAGTGGGCAACAAGTAGGCAGATAACAGGCCATATCTGGAGTATGGTAAGTATATTTTCTCAATCAATTCACTGACTCACTAGTAAGAGGCATGAAAGACCATTAACATCATATCATGAATTTTTATGAATGACCATAAGTCAATTAGCAGATCTTGAAAGGGTCTGTGTATAAATAACACTATTGTCACCATGGGACTTATACCTCTCTGCACAGCAACATATCACTGAGGACTGTGATATTCCTGTCTATAGGATGTTTGAACAGATTGCTTCACATCTTAAGGTGATAAATGCGACCCAAACATATCATGAAGATAAGAAAAGCTCACATGGGCTTTTGGAACAGATCCAAAAGCTAAACTTATATCATTGTTTTTGGGATATGCCTGTGTCTGGTGCCCTCTCACCATAGGCTATAGGATATTCCCCTTGAGAAGGAGCACTGCTATTTCATAGAGCCAACTTTACTAGACAGGTAATTTTGTCTCATTTTAGGGTTCAGTGGTAGCAGACTATCACTGCTAAATTTGTAAGCCACTTTCCCACTACTATCAGTTTTAAAGCTGACATTTTGACCTCCATTTGTCTGCTTTCTTTGTCTATCTCTCAATTGATACAGAACTTGGGTGGTGAAAAGAAGGACACTATTTTTTTTTTTTTTTTTTAGTTTCCATAAAACCCAGCAACTATTACTTCACTCTAATTTATATTCAAACTTTATAAAGTTAGTATCTGTCAACAATTTCTTCATCTATTGGAAAAGGATAGAAAAATGACCTTATATACTGTTATGAGGATAAATTATAAAAATCTATACCATGCATTCTCAACAGGAGGGTTATTACCTGCCTTTAGCATACACCACTCATGAACTTCACTGGTCAGCTTGGTTGGCAGCGGGGAACTGGTCCTTGTACCTTTGCTCTAGCTGGGAAGCAAAGCCAGAAGAAGGACATTGTAGAGTTAGAGGTTCTTCCAGAAGTGGTTCAGGGAATAGCCAATAATCACAAGCCAAGTCTAAAGCCTTCTTAAAAGGCAGGAGTTGGTTTAATCTGAGGAAGTGGGAGTTTTACCCGTGCAGCAAAAATGTAAGAGGCAGCTCAAGTCAGAAGATCAAGGCTATGTGCAAGAGAGCTTTCCAAATGTCGAAGAAGAAACATGAAGTGATAATGATACTGCCTTTTGTGGTAACATGTAGTATGCACATACCTCATCTAACTCAATCTTAGGAGCTCTTGGATCTTTGCCATATCCATGAGAAGGACATGCTCAGGCTGGTAGGTGTTCTCTGATTAGCTGAGCCTTAGCTGTGCTGTGAGGTCCAAAGAACTACTCAGTAATAAGTGAGTGTGATGCTAAGACATTCTGTTGTGGGCTGGTTTCTTGTGTAGCTGTAGCTAACTGATAGAGAAGTTCATAAGTAATAAGAGTAACAAGACTAAGGTAATAAAACTTGTGAATAGCAGGAGCTGAGATTCACACTCAGTTGTTATCTCTTCAAAGTCAGTTGATATAAG
The DNA here is from genome assembly GCF_048418805.1 of Vulpes vulpes. Classification (NCBI taxonomy): domain Eukaryota; kingdom Metazoa; phylum Chordata; class Mammalia; order Carnivora; family Canidae; genus Vulpes; species Vulpes vulpes. The sequence goes on along the minus strand of NC_132787.1, from coordinate 99,402,948 downwards.
CTCTACCCCAGGACACTGGACTAGTATTTTGTCCTTGAAATTCAGCTGGAATACAAGACACAGGTCTCTCATGGTCTCCAGAAACCTAGAGAAGCCAAAACTTGGATTCATTCCCGAGGCACTAATACTATAATGCTAACATTAACATTGTAAACTTAGTAAGGACAGAAGCGTCTTTGCTTTGTTCACCATTTTATCCTCAGCATCTAGTATAGTGTCTGCCCAGAGTAAGTGTCCAGGAAATATCTGTTGAATGGATGAATTAATGAACGGCATCATTCACTATATAATTCACTATATGATTTCAACTTATTTGGCCATTCAAAGAGAGTTGATAAGGCCATGAAATATAGCTATAATTTAATACTTAATGAGAATTACACATATCAGATTATTGAACGCTAAGAAATTTCTCAAGAACCGTCCAGAAAAATCTAATGGTGTATAATGTCAGGTCCTCACTTTGGTGAAGTCCTTGGAAATGAAATTGCTCTTTCCCAGCAGACTGCTCTATAAATGCCAAGCTTACTGCCTGAATTAATTCTAGGTTATGCTGCACGAAGATGGTGGGATTGCTATGTTGGACTTCTCTGGAACAGATGGAAGGGTTGCTTCAAATAGTGTTTTCTTTTCCAATCTTTCATCAAACATTCTCTTATCCCTATTTTTATACTGAGTTCTAATTAGCATTTTATCTTTGATTTCAATTTTCATAAAAGACACAAGAAAGGCCTTAACAAAGATTAAGTGAAATTGTGATTGTGTTTTTATGTTTTGTATTTCTTTTTTATATGCTCCCATCCCTATTGCCCCTGACAAGTTCTAAGAATCAAAGCAACTCTATTTTATAATGGGTTTTGCTGCTAAGTAGCTGTTTGATCTTAGGCCAGTCATTCAACGTATCTGAGCCTCAACTTGCTAAATTCCTAATTTGAATAATAAAGATGTGGTGCAGAATTAAATTCAAGGTCCTTTTTTTCTCTGAAGGATTTATGATTCCATATGCGGGGGGCCACTAGGTATAATGAACTACTGTGCTGCGAATCAACCTTGTCTGGAGGATGAATGATCATCATTGGATTATCTTTGAAAGAATGTCAGGAATAAGGCACTGCACGAGAGAGGCACCAAGGTAGATATACAGAAAGGATTCATATGGATTTTAAGGAATATCCAAGAAAGTATAAGCAGCCCAAATATTGCTGTTTCTCTTGAGTCAAAAAGCAGCTAGATGGTATTTCCAGGTTGGTGTGTTCTAATGGGTCTCAGAGAGCCAAGCTCTTTTAGGTTGCTTAAAACAAAGGGTAAACTCAGATTATCTTGATAAATGAAGATCCTTTGTAAGGAGAGTAGGACAGAGGGAAAAAGAGACATTCTTTCAGCAGTGATATAGCCATGCCCTAAAGGGAACCAGAATATTATGATATATTAGCAACTCCAGCATCATGCTCTTCAGTGATCTGCAAGTTTAGACAGAACACAGGTAAAAAACTATATTAGAGCCTCTATTTACATTTTTAAAATCTCATTATTTATCCTTTTTAAACCTTGAATGGTTTTCTAATAACATGCATCATAAAGTAGGATGGACATCTAAGTCATATACACATAAAAATATAGTACTTGTTGCATGTGGCAGAGAGAGTCATGCTTACCAAATATTGCATCCCTACATTTCCCAGCCCTCTGCAATTAAATGGGTTTATTTGGCAAGACTTGAAAAACAAAATGTGAGCAGAAATGACCCGCATCATTTGCCTGTTGAGGCCATGACAATCCCACACATAATTCTCCGGTGTCCCTTGCCTCTGGCTCTGACTGAGAAGTCTGTCTATTCTTCTAGATGCACGTAGCTATAGAGTGGTGGAGCCAACTATCAGCCTGGGTCTCTGATTAACCATGTAGAGCAGAGCCCCCATTAGCACTAGATAAAAACAAAATGTGTGTAAGAAATAAAACATTATTAGGCTAAGCCACTGAAATATGAGAGCTATTTGTTACTTAAGAATAGCATAACTTTTCCTTACTAATAAAGGAGACCTACTCTCATTTTTTAGGGGGGGGCAGGTAGAGTGAGTGATTTATATAATTTACGTGCTGACTTTTGTTTTTGCTGTCTAACACTCTCTGCTGACTAACACTCTGTTTAGATTTGGTGAGTTCTCCAATCTATAAGAGAGCCACTCCTTTTTAGTCTAACGAACTGTGGCCAAGGTATCAGGCTTGATACCTGATACCTGATTTCTCATTTTCAAGGAGAGAAAATACTTTTGGTGGTCACTTCTGCCATCAGGAGAGGAACTTTCAAATAAGGACCTGTTACTTGAGAATGTCATTAAGAATGTAAGTCAACAATTTCACACAGAGACTTGATGTCCAGGAATAGAAGCCAACAAATAATCTTGTGCTCACGGATGTTGTCAACTCCGCATTCCAAGTTCTCATAGATCTTGATCCAGAGAAGGCCTTTAATATGTGATTCATGAATGAATGGAAAGGCTAGATGAAGAAACATATGCTAGAATTGGTGGCTTTTACAAAAGGAAGGTGGCAGTGTATTAAGTAGGAGGGAACTGTCTTTGGCAGAAAGCAACTCCTTTGGGAATGAGATCTTAATGTAAAATTCTGCAGGCATTTTTCAATTCACACATTCATTCAACAAATAGTTACTGAGTGCCCTTTAATGTTCTCAGGTCACTTTCCCGAAAATAACTGCAAAGAAAATGGCTTCCACTTTTTCCTCTTCATCTAGAAAGATCTATTTTAAAGGCTGGGATTATGGATTTGAGCACTGCTTTTTGAACACAGTCACGAATCCAGGCATTTGGTCCAGGCAATGCTGGGAGGAGAATAGGTAATGATTTTAACAGAGCCTGCTGCAAACGCCTACTCATTCTTCCACAAGCAACTAATCTTAGGTCTCAGCAATGCAATATCCCAGTGAGTAGAGGGATGAGGTGGACTAAAAGGCGAAACGCTGCCAACAAAAGAAGCCCAAAGAACCTCACTCTCTAAGGCCCTCTCACTGGTGTCAGCTTGGGTCAGGATGGTGTTGCAGTGGGCTGTCTATTGAGGGGTGCTACTCTGACCTCTTTGCCAGGAGGCAGGATGAGAGCTGCTGCTATTAGCTCTTAATGTAATGTCTGGGCAATTTCCTTGTGAATATAGAAAAGGAAATTGGTAAGAATGCTCTCATGTTTGCCTTTAGTGATGATGTGTAGAGAATTTTAAACAAGACTATGAGAGTTTAACTTCAATAATTCATCAATCAAACATTTCTAAGATACTGACTCCATGTTTGGCAGTAGGTAAAGGCCTGAAGGAAATCCACACACACAGAATCCTGTCTTTAAAAGGCTTCTGTTTTTACTGAGGGTTACCAAAGAAAATGATCAGTGGATAAAGAGAAGCCAGAACAGAAAAATGATACCAGCAATGAAGAGTAGAAGAGTTTAGCAGTCAGGCAGGCAGACTGTGTGGGCAAGTAGCCAAGTAGCCTGAGTTCAAATCCCAGCTCTACCACTTAATACCAAAATAGCTTTAGGCTGTTGATTTAACTTTTTTTTTTTTTAAGTTTTTTTTTTGTTGTTGTTTTTTTATTTATTTATGATAGTCAGAGAGAGAGAGAGAGGCAGAGACACAGGCAGAGGGAGAAGCAGGCTCCATGCACTGGGAGCCCGACGTGGGATTCGATCCTGGGTCTCCAGGGCCAAAGGCAGGTGCCAAACCGCTGCGCCACCCAGGGATCCCTGTTGATTTAACTTTTGATCAATTTTCTCATTTAAACAATGAGGATAATAAGAGTACTTAAATTAGAACACATGAAGTGTTTAGAAAAGTAAGAAGCATGTGGTAAGGAATGACTGTTAGCTATTATTAGGGGCAACTGAGATTTACAAGGATATCATTATGGTTGATTATTGTCTGTCATCAAATATTCCTGTTAGGATTTTGTTGACCAGAGGAACTTGACCGAGCTAACATGATCCACTGTGGTATATCAAAACCACTGGTCTGGAATCCAAGGAGCCAAGATTCACTACTAACTCTGTGGCCTCCAAAAAGATGAAGGATTGTCCCAATGCTAAGCTCTCTCCTGGGGTCACAAATTGTTCTTCTGATTAAAAAAAAGAAAGAAAAAAAGGAAAGAAGGAGGGAGCTAAAACCTTCCTTCCTTCATTATGTACCTTCTTCTGTCCTCTTCAAACAAAATGGTTTTTCTTCTCTCCACTGATCTAAATTCTGTATGTCTCAGGATCCAGGGCCCTGTGCAAGATCTATATTTAGGGATGATGTGGAAAAAGGAATGGATTTTTGAGCAATGAATTATCTCAGTGGATCTCTGTATGTCCCAATCTTTCTGAGACTCTTAGCTGTAAGTGAAAATCTGGTCCTTTCAGAGGACGTAGCCCATGTATGTCCAGAATATTCTTTCTGATGATATACAGTTATCACTAGTTCAGCTTCCTTACGGGCCAGATGAGTCTCAAGGGAATTTGTTGATCAAGGCTGTCTGCATTCCTGCTCTAGCCCTGCCTATCACCTGCTTCTTCTTTGTCTTAGGACTTTTAATCAATCACCAATTTACATGACCAAAGTTTGCCCACCTGGCGGCAATACTACACTGATGATGGCCACCATACCCGAGGGTCCATTGCCTTATTTTTAGCATCACTGTTCAGGACTACTCCTTCCTCCATGTAAGCCCTTTATGGTATACCAGTGCACTACCTCGTCTATCTGGCCAGTTCTTGAACGACAGTAGGATAATCTCCCTTTAGGTCCCTCTAACTTCTTTTAATGATTCATCTGATAAGGTTGAGACAATCTCCCTTTTTAATGACTCAAGGCCAATTGATTAGGGACCTTAATTACATCTTCAAGATCCCTTAAACTTTGCCATGGTGTAAGCTACTTATGGAAGAGGTAAACTATCATACATCCTGCTCACAGTCAAAGGGAAAGGTCATACAGGGCAGGAATCTTGGGGGCCATCTGAGAATTTTGCTTACAACAGTTTGGGAATGTCCTTAAGCAAGTAAGAAGATCCAGTACATTTTTCCATTTCATGCTCATGAACACCTTTTTTTCAGCTTTTCACTTCATGCAAATCATAATAGGCCTCATATACAGACCACATTAAGGAATAGTTCTCACTGTTGTATACCATAGTCATAATATAAAGTCTAGGCCTGAGACTCAAGAGATTTGTTTTTTAATGACATCACTGCCATGTGCTGATATGTTGAGTATCCTCAGGGAATAGAATGTACCTCACTGAGTTTCTATTTCTTTTATTATGTTGAACATACTACCACCAGTTATACCCTTCCACCTTTTAGGTTCTTTGGTTCAATAATCTCTATGTCCCCCAAAATAAGTGTTTGATGGTAAATCCACAATGAAAAGCAGAGTAAGTGGAGGAGCATAAAGAGAGCCAAAGATCTGAAGATGAGAAAGAAGGGTAGAAGACAAGATGGCTGGAGTTAACTCCCCAGCATTGTCTGGCAAGGCAAACTCTGCTTGGGCTTTAGGAACCTGGGTCCTCCCCTGGGATGTCTTGTGAACACTTCAGGGAACGGCCATGTAGTCACCCTTCAAGCCTAAGGCTGAAACCACCTTTTCTTGCTTGTATATGAACTGAGAATGTGAATGTTAGCTTTGCTATTTTTATGGTTAAGTGGTTTTATGCTGGGAGCTTTGAAGCTAACGGTTTCCATAAATCAAATTTAAGGACAAATTAGACATCCCTAGCTCCCATATGTACTAACCTCAATCTTCAATTTTCAAAGGGTAATAACATTTCTTCATCAGCCAACATATCTCCATGGTTGGAATAGTTTCCACAAATATGGCAAGGGTTTTCTATCCAAAGCTGAATCTGTGTGGTAAATTATCAGTTTGTATGGTTTCTTTCAGGGGTAGTCAAACTTCAATAAAGGCAAATGGCAGGGACTGGCCCTGGGATAGGTGGCTGTGTGATGTAAAGGTAACCAAATATAGCTGTTCCAAACCTGATGTGGAATTAACAGACTCAGAGCTCTGGAGATAACCAACCTGACTCAGAAGTTGACTCTGACTTCATAAGCCCTGGGACTTATTAAGTGACAAGTTTCTTTCCCTATAAAATAGGGGATCATTATTGCTATAGCTATAGTCATGAGGTCACCATTCCCCAAGGCTGACCGTCAGCCCTGTGTGTTCTAATTGCTCATTAGGGTTGCCAAGTCCTTGAATAATCAATGAAGTCAATAAAATAAAAGTTAATAATCACTGAAGGTCAGTCTGTGATGTGTCAGGCACTGCTTCAGGTACTTCGCATATGTTTTCTTTTATATATAACCAAATGTTATGGACTGAATTGTGTCTTGCCAAAATTACATGCTGAAGCTTGCATTCTCAATGTGAATCTTTAGAGGCAGAGCCTTTAAGAAGGCAAATAAGGTTAAGGTGGAGCCCTGATCCAGGAGTACTAGAGTCCTTCTAAGAAGAAAAGACACCAGGAACGTGCACATGCAGAGGAAAGGCGGTGTGAAAACATGGCAAAAGGCAACCATCTATATGCCAAGAAGAGAGTTCTCTCCAGAAATGAGCCTGCCAATACCTTGATCTTGAAATCTAGTCTCCAAAACTATAAGAAAATAATTTCTGTTGTTTAAGCATATCACCATGTGGTGCTTTACTGTGGCAGGTGAGAGAGATGACATTTATCTTTTACAGAATTGATTGGGGCTTAGAAGGTGGAGTCAATGGTTTGTCATACCATCACTCATGGCCCATTGCCACTTTATGAATGGGTGCAGTAGACGCAAGACATATGCCTCTTTTTTAAAAAAGATTTATTTATTATTTATTCATGAGAGACACAGAGAGAGAGAGAAGCAGAGACACAGGCAGAAGGAGAAGCAGTCATCGTGCAGGGAGCCTGACGTGGGACTTGATCCCGGGACTCCAGGATCACTCCTTGGGCCAAAGGCAGGCGTTAAACGGCTGAGCCACCCAGGGATCCCCCATATGCCTCTTTTTGTACGTGGAAACCACATGCTGCATGCCTCCTTAACTTTTTGGCCTGGAACATAGAAATATTTCATCAATAAGAAATAAAGTATTCCTGACTCAACTTTTCATCAAACCCATCTACACTTAGGTGTATGTGGTTGGCAGCCAGCTCCTGGTAACTTCACGAGGAACATGTGTGAGGAAATTCTTGTTAACATCATCTAGATTCTGTTCAGAGAAGTTCCCTGTATATTCTGTTTAAATCAACGCTTGGTTTAACAGCTTTCCTAAGCCATTCTTTGCAGAGACAAAACAAGAAGGATGTTGCAAAACTTTCTAAGATAAAGCCTCTGGACTCTGGGTCTTGCTTTTCTTCTCTTGGCAAAGGATGGAACTAGGAAAGGGAAAGAAATGGAAGGAGATGGGTCTTTTTATTTTTTTCATCCATTTAAAGGGGTGATCAGTTCCTGGCCATACATGGGTATTAAGGCCTAAGACAATTGATACAACTTGGGCATGAATCACATCAGGTCTTCAAGACTCTCTGATATACTGGAGTCAGTTTTATCCATTAGATTACAGGCAAAAGTTACAGAGGCCTAAAATGTTCAACTCCTCCCTATTGATCTCTCCTCTCTTTATTTTCCACCATTCCATACAAAAGAGGATTCTGCTTATTAAAAGAGGTCTTCAGGGGATCCCTGGGTGGCTCAGTGGTTTAGCGCCTGCCTTCGGCCCAGGCATGATCCTGGAGTCCTGGGATCGAGTCCCACATTGGGCTCCCTGCATGGAGCCTGCTTCTCCCTCTGCCTGTGTCTCTCATGAATAAATAAATAAAATCTTAATAAATAAATAAATAAATAAATAAATAAATAAATAAATAAATAAAAGAGGTTTTCACTTTTGAGAAAAGTATTTTTTTTTTTTTTGAGAAAAGTATTTAAGTAAGTTCTGATTTGAGGTTTCTAACATCTTCCTGTTTTTGCTGCAAATAATCTTCAGAAAATTGCCCTTTATGGACTTGTATGTTTTATTGTATTTTTGTTTTGTTTTATTTTTGGGTGGGAGGAGATAAGCATCAAAGCCTGGATCTCTGATGAAACTTTGTGGAAGCATAGCCAGGACATGGCCTATTTTGGTTGACTGGGGAAAGAAAATGCAGAGGAGTTGACTGTTACAAGGATGTGTATTCCAAACACTTTTAGACGACTTAAAAGTTCTCGCTTCAAAAGTCCATCTTTAAATCTTGATGGGAAAACCATCTATCAGAAATTGCAATATGCTGTATGCCCAGGCTTGAGTTCCTAGAAAAATTAGACCAATAAATCATCTTTTTTTCTGTAGAGTCTCTCAAAACTTCCATATAAATCATACCATGTTTAAAGACTGTACATGTACTGAAGTATTCTGAAAATGACAGTTTAAACTCAGATCTCTTGGTTATAAAACTAAAACACCACCAACATGACCTAGTAATATATCTATTAACTATATTTTCTTTAAAATGTCACAATTTGATGCAGGCAAAATAAAAGGATTGTTTTAAAGAATTCATCACATACAATTAATAATGAAAATATTAGAATAAGGATATAATTGAGGAGTCTGCTCATCCTATACCTTTTTCATACATGAGAAATCCAAGGCTCTGAAAATTTTAAGTAAGACACTCAAGGTCACACAACCAATCTGTGGTGGAGCAGTGTCTTAGCCCAGTTCCCTGTTCCCTCAGGTAACAGAGATTTGGAGGGTCATAAATTCTCACTCTGTGTGAGACCAAGTGCTCTGATGTACAACTGGCTAATCTTCTCTGGACATACCTTAGCTAAGCAAACCTAACCAATATGCTGTATTTGACAAAAACACAAAAAGCAGAAGACATAAAACTGCTTTTTTCTATGCAGTGCCTATTATACTGAAGATAGTTAAACCAAACCATAATAACAAGAAAGGCAGAAAAATTGCATGTGGTTTGCTTTGATCATTTTCATGGCCTGTGTTGTAACATTCTAAGACAGTTCAAATACAATAACAGCTGACCTAAAAATGCCTAAACATTAAACTGTTAACAATAATATTGAAAACTGGGGTTGTAAATATTTACTATAATTTTATTATGTTCAAGTTTTTCCACAAGGAAATGTAAGAGTCTAAAGATGCTTCCCATTGAAGAATGTCTAACAGAGGACATAAAAGAAACCTGCAGAGAACCAAAGTCACACAGGAAAGGAGGCTATAGACTAGATACAAGTTCAAGGTGATGGAAGCGTCAGAGAAGGACATATCAACATCGATTTACCTTATTCATGACAAAACTACTCAATTTTCCAAAGAGTTTTTCAACTGACTGATTTGGAAGCTTTTTATTCTCAAGCAAGATATCCTCAGCTGGAGCAACACAATAAAAATAATTGGTAACAGCTTTTCAGCACTGTGGTAATCATCTTGTATCATAAACTTACTTAATCCTCACTACAACCCTACAAAGTATGTGTTCTTAATATCCTCATTTTTAAAGAGGAAGAAATAGTGGTTTAGTGAGATTTAGTAAATTGCCCAAGTTTGCCCAGCTATTAAGTAGTGAGCAAAGATTTGAACTTAGGTAATATGAATCCTACACCCATGGTCCAAGTGCTCCCCACCCCCCTCCATACATACCAGTATTAACAGTTGCGAAATATTTGGAATAATAACTCAGTTGCTTGACTTTCTACATGTTGTTATTAAAAACACAATAGCTAAAAATTAGTGGCAGCTCTCATGAATAATGGCCTTCATTTTGGGCAACTAGATTCATAGACCCTTCTAGCTGAATTATGGTAGCAATTATTGACATCAAACATGATGTCCTGTGAATTTGTAATAATAAAAGTATAAAATATACATACAAATATATGATTTTGTTTCTATCATCTAGTCTAAAATAAGAGAACATACATCTGGATCATTCAAAAGTCATATCCTATCACTAAGAAATGTATTTTAACTAAAGATAAAGCATTTTCTAATACTGTTACCTGGTAAGAGATATTTTTATTGATCTGTACCCTCATGTAGTCTGAAGATGTAGGTTCTGAACGAGCAATATCAGCTGAGGGGCTTTGTTGAGCTCCTAAAGCTCAGTCATAACTGATTCCTGTTCATAGACAAAAATCAAAGAAAAATCCATAAAACTGAGTAAATAATCTCATGTGGTTACTGACAGATTTATCCACAATGAGCTATTTAGGCATTAAGTGTAATAAAGGAGAGCCATAGAAATATAGACATTCTGTGTCTTTGGGTACATTGTGACCTAGAGACATATAGATCGCGCGCACACACACACAGACACACACACACACACACACACACATTTATTAGGTAAGAATCAACTTGCAAGAATACTAGTATAATTTCCACTTTACAGATGAAATGACTGAGGCAAAAAGAGGTGAAGTGACTTGCCCAAGACCACTCAAAAGTTTGTGTGTGTGTGTGTGAGCATGCACATATGCAAGCACATGTGTTGCACAGTGAGGAGAATGGAGGAGAAGGCAGATACAATGCCTGGATACCTAATGAATTTTTTTTCATTTGTTTCCTTGGAGATACACACATTTATGACCCACAGTGTTGCAACCAGAAAATATGGCCTAGCCTGTTCTACTCATGGAGAGTTGTTAATACAATGGGAGATTAAAAATCTGAATTAAACATCCACATGAGGGGCAGCCCCGGTGGTTCAGCGGTTTAGTGCCACCTGCAGCCCAGGGTATGATCCTGGAGACTGAGGCTTGAGTCCCACGTCAGGCTCCCTGCATAGAGCCTGCTTCTCTCTCTGTCTGCTTCTCCCTCTGCCTGTGTTTGTTTCTGCCTTTCTCTCTCTCTCTCTCTCTCTCTCTCTCTCTCTCTCTCTGTGTGTGTCTCTCATGAATAAATAAATGAAAAATCTTTAAAAAATAATAAAAATAAAAACCAAACATCCACATGATAAGGTCACTGTAATATATGTCAGTTAATTACAGCTAAGCCATCAGATAAATGCTAATAACTCCTAAGTTTCTGGAAGATTCCCCAAAGAACTAGATTTCTCTTTAGCAGGACTGCCTTTGCCTCCCCATGATGTTTTAACCTTGAGGTACTCTGACAAAGAGAGGTGTACCTATCTTGCAGTGTTTCTCAACAGCAGGCTTATGGACACTGTGGACTTTGTCACTGTTTGTTGTAGGGAACTTTCCCGTGTGTAGAAGGGGATTGAACTGTATCTGGCCTGTTTTCAACAGATGCCAGTTGTGAAGATCAAAAATGTCTCCTAGTATTGCCAAATGTTCCCAGGCATGATGGGGCAGGGGGAATTAGCCCAAGTTGAAAACCTGCTTCAGTACAAATGCAATTTTAAAAGCTGAGCTATAGGTCCCATTAATAGTCATCACTATCTAACTTCATGCTGAATTATCATCAACTGAATCATTTTTCAATCTAATATTTATAGGGCATTTAACCAGTATTAGATACTGTGTACATCCATATGTCTTGCCTTCAAGAACATTTTATTTAAGTATATAAACTTTATCACTAATAATGAATCTAGATTTTTACAAGTTTTTAATCTCCACAAATGTATGGAATTTTTACCACATTAAGTCTTAATTTTTTACTGTATAATACAATGATTTTTTTTCATGTTTTGATGGGGCCTACATAACTTTTATTTTAAGAGCTATCTTACGATACTTCATTAGACAAACTATTAATGCTTGTTGTCTTGTAAAATACTGATCATGGTTCCAATTATTTACTATTATAAGTAATACCCCAATGAACATGTTTATATTCGTGTTTCTTTGAGAATAGGCCTAGAGCTAATTAGTAAGCCAAAGTGTGAAAACATTTTATGATATATGATGCAGATTACCATAAAATTTCTAAGGAATATAAAAGCTCTGAGTCCAACTTCAGCATCATTATGAAAACATTGGTTCTCCTGAATCGTCTAAAGCACTGTTAATAACCATGTCGAGTCCTTACCTTGCAATGCCCTATTCAACCACTTTTCATGTGTTAGTCATTGATATTCACATTAATCCATTATAGCAGATACTGTTATTAGCTCCACTTTACCAAAAAGAAAAATTGAGCAATCAACAGGTTGACTATCTTGCTCGAGTTCACATGGCTAGCTTGTGGCAGAGCTGAGATTTAAAAAGCCTGATTCTAAAAACTTTGGTCTCAAATACTCTGCTTTGGAGGAATCCCCACACTACACTCTACATTTTATGCACAAGAAGACTATGCAGACAGGGTGGTAAGCTCCTTAAAAACTAAGGTTTCAATCTACAAAATTAACATGTACAAAATGAAATCAAATTTATACAAATGCCAATGTGCAGGTAATGTCAATAAACATTAATGTATGATTTAAGGTACTATAAGATCACAGATATGAAGCACAGATTCCTAATCCCAAATTTAGTTTAATAGCGCAGTATAGAAACAAAGTCTCCCTATGATCACTGTTGGGCTGTTGCACTGGAATAGATCTGTGCATTAAAAGTTATTTTTTTTTCATTTTAAAATGTTTCTAAATGCATTTTCTTAATATTTTATATAAGGATTATTTATTAACTGTCTAAAAAATTACAGCCAATATCACATCATTTATATTACCATTGCCCAGCTCAGCTCATATGTAATATTAGAACCTGGGTTTATTCACATATTTTATTATATTTATAGCAAAATGTAAGCTTCTTGAGCATGGAAACTTTCTCATGTTCATTGTTCTTTCTTCAGTACTTTACACCATCCCTGGCACATAATGGCTACTCAGAAAATGTTTTTTGAGTGAATCAGTGAGTCCTTATCATATGCTTACATGATGTACTTACTGGGGGATACATCAATGAATAAAGTTCCATCTTCACTCTCAAAAGTCTTAAAGTTTAGAAGGAACAAGTATGCAAACAAGAAGTCTGAAGTATTGTGAAATATACTAAAATAGAGCATTTTATACTAATACACAATACTAATACACAAAGTTCCAAAGTAGTATAAAAGGTAAGATGATATACTGGGAAGAAAGGGTTAATTAATCTCATATAGCTTGGCTCTGGACAGGAGCTGTAAAGATGAAAAAGTTTCCCAGGTTGTCAAGGAAATACATGGAGGACATGGCCTAAAGATGGAAGACAAGGGGTAAATGCACAAAAGCATGAGATAGAATGGTCCCATCAGAGAAATATAAGTAGTCCACTCTTCAAACCAAATACAGTGTAAAAAACAAGATGGAATACTATATAGATCAAAATATGAACTTGTCAAATGAATGGCATCAGGAAGAAAGCACGTTGTGAAATTTCATAAATCTGTAAGTAATTGATTTCATTCTTTCATTTGCAAGTAATCATTGAGCATCTACTGTGGACGGCACAGGGCTAGACCCTGGGGAAGCATGGAAAGCAAGACAAACAGCATTCTGTTCCTATGGAGGTTAACTTCCAAAAGATGGAGATAGACAAGACAATGAACAGGCAAATGAGTAAAATAAACAAAGTAATTTCCAAAAGTCAAAAATACAGTGAAAATAAAATAATGATACATAAGAAGACTGAGGTTTCTCCTTTAAATTGGGTTATCTGAGGCCTTCTGAAGATGTAACATTTGAATTGACCTGGATGATTTGAAAGAACCAAGTACCCAAAGATATAGAGACACACAATTCTAGGTAAAGAAAATAAAAAGTGCAAAGCCAAAATTAAAGGTAAGATTGGGCTTGCCATATTCCAGAACAAAAAGAAGACAGGGTATCTGAATTTTAGTGAGCAGAGGGAGGAAAGATAGTAAATAAATTCAGGAAGGCAATTGGGAATGAATTCAGTTTTAGGCGTTGGTAGGTGTTTGGATTTTTTTCCTGAATGTCATGGAAAATCATTGAGAGATTTTACATAGAAAACTGCACTGAATAGAACAGATTTAATGGGGTGGTACCAAAATCAGGGAAACCAGTTAGGAGGTGACTTCCAGTAGTCCATAAGAGATGCTGGTGACTTGGAGGGTGGGAGATAAGATAATAGATTTGAGGCCAGGGGGTGAATGATGGCACCATTTCATGGGACTGCCCAATACTACTTCTGACTCTGGGCCAGTAATTATTTGCAAGGTTGTCCTAGCCAATTATTTATAGATAGTTTCTTTAGAAAGGCCAATTTACTCACTGTCCTCCCCCCCCCCCCCCCCCACCCCTTTTCTCTCTGTAGCACTGACATATCAGGAAATTATGCTTTCTGAAAGAATCCTCTTCTCTGAGACCTGTTTATGCCTTAGGAAAGAGAAGCTGACTCTTGGAATCTTACAGAAACAATTACCCTCACAAAGGCCCTGGTTTTTGCATTTCTACAGGACTTGGTTTCACTATAGGGCACAGGGTATTGCTTAGCTCAGGGTCCTAGTGGAGCTCCTGGCATACTGATGAGGAGAATTACACAGTGATTCAGCAGCTCCTACAGCCTCTTCAGCTTCTGGCTTGTGAATACCTGCTGACTTGGGTTTAGAAAAGCACAGTGATTAGCCTCCAGTGTCCTTTTCAGGAAGAGCCTCACTTAACTCTCTCATAATGTCTGTCTTACATTAGTGGCCTGATCCTCACCCCTCCTGACCCAGAGGGGACAGGAAATTAAGACATAGCAGTGCTTTGAGCCCTCCCTGGTGCCATGTCTTCGCTCAGGCCCGCAGGGCACTCACTAATGTTCACAATACCGAAGACATCAATTGCCAGTGACCTGTCCCTGAAAATCCTTTAGTAGACTTCAAATATTTCTCAGAAAAGTCTAAAACATCAATTACTCTATTTTTGAAGTTTTTTACTATAACATATAATATGTACACACACAAATATACACACTCCTCTTAAAATGCATTGTTTAATCAGTTATTTTAAAGCATACACAATTCACCAACTACAACCCAGGTCAAGGAAGAGCACTTTGTCAGCTAACATAGAAGTTTCTTAATGTACCCTGATCCAAACATTACCACTAATCCAATTTCTATAAGCACTTCTTTATCGTTTTATTACCCAAGTGTGCATTCTTATAGCCCATAGTTTAATCTTCCAATTTAAAAATATGTTATGTCTTTTATGTCTATCTTAAGAGTCTACATCCCTTTCATTTCCTCATATCTTGTCTTAAAAAACTGGGTCATTTTGGTTATAGAGTTTCCCACAGTCTAGATTTTGCTGATTACATACTCCTGGTACAGTTCAACACTTTTGTCCTCTGCACTTCTTGCAAATTAGCAGCTGAATCCAGAAGCTTGATGTGCCTGATGTTCAACCCTTTTGGCACGACTAGAGGTGGTGTAATGTTCTTTCATCATGAGGCATAAAACGTGGAGTCATCACTCTTTATGGTATACTCTTTATGTTGATACTCATGCCTGTGTCCATTAATTCACTGGGGATTACAAAATGTTGGTATTCTAATTCTGGCATTTCCTTTGCATTTATTAGTAGGAATATTTTTATAAAGAGAAAATGTTTCATATGTTTTTTTTTTGTATACTTAGTGGTGCAGTGCACATAGATCAGGTAAAAAAAATATTTGATTCTTTTAGAAACAGGTGGGGTTCAGGATATTGCTTCACTGAGCTACTGCCTGTCTTGTTTCATGTAGTTCAAAGCTATAGCAACCTTTTTTCTGAAAACACTTGGTTTTGTTCCTTTGTACTTTATTTAAAAGTCTTCCACCTTTGTCTTTCCTATTTCTTTTTCTTTTAAAAAAATTTATTTAAGTTCAATTAATTAACATAATGCATTATTGGTTTCAGAGTTAGAGGTCAGTGATTTATCAGTCTTATATAACACCCAGTGCTCATTACATCACGTGCCCTCCGTAATGTTCATCACCCAGTTACCCCATCCCCCACCCACCTCCCCTCAAGCAACCCTCAGTTTGTTTCCTATGATTAAGAATTTCTTAGGGTTTGTCTCCCTCTCTGATTTTGTCTTGTTTTATTTTTTCCTCTCTTCCTCTGAGTCTTAATTTCCTTTCTTAAATTCCACATATGAGTGATATCATATGATAATTCTCTTTCTCTGATTAACTTATTTTGCTTAGCATAATATCCTCTAATTCCATCCACATCATTGCAAATGGCAAGATTTCATTTTCTTTGATGGCTGAATAGTAGTTCATTGTATATATATATATATGTATATATATACACATATATACATATATATATACACATATACATGACACACATAAATATACACATATATATGACACACACATATATATACACATATATAAATATGACATTTTCTTTATCCATTCATCTGCCAATGGGCATCTGGGCTCTTTCCATAGTTTAGCTATTGTGGACATTGCTGCTATAAACATTGAGGTGCAGGTGCCCCTTTGGATCACAATATTTTTATCCTTTGGAGTAAATACCCAGTAGTGCAACTGCTGGGTCATAGGGTAGCTCTATTTTCAACTTTTTGAGGAAACTCTATATTGTTTTCCCAAGTGGCTGCAGCATCTTGCATTCCCACCAACACTGTAAGAAGGTTCCCCTTTTTCACACCCTTGCCAACATCTGTCATTTCCTGACTTGTTAATTTTAGTCATTCTGACTGGTGTGAAGTGGTATCTCATTGTAGTTTTGATTTGTATTTCCCTGATGCCAAGTGATGTTGAGCATTTTTTCATGTGCCCATTGGCCATTTACTGTCTTCTTTGGAGAAATGTCTATTCATGTCTTCTGCCCATTTCCTGATTGGATTATTTGTTCTTTGGGTGTTGAGTTTGATAAGTTCTTTATAGATTTTATCTGATATGCCTTTTGCAAATATCTTCTCCCATTCTGTTTGTTAACTTTTGGTTTTGTTGACTTTTTTCTTTGCTGTGCAAAAACTTTTTATCTTGACAAATAGTTCAATAGTTCATTTTTGCCTTTGTTTCCCTTGCTTTTGGAGGTATGCCTACCAAGAAGTTGCTGCAACCAAGATCACAAAGGTTCCTGCCTGTGTTCTCCTCTAGGATTATGATGGACTCCCATCTCACATTTAGGTCTTTCATCCATTCTGAATCTATTTTTATGTCTTGTGTAAGGAAATGGTCCATTTTCATTCTTCTCCATGTGTCTGTCCAATTTTCCCAACACCATTTGTTAAAGAGACTTTTTTCTATTGGATATTCTCTCCTGCTTTGTCAAAGATTAGTTAACCATAGAGTTGAGGGTCCATGTATGGGTTCACTATTCTGTTCCATTGATCTATATGTTTGTTTTTGTGCCAGTACCATATTGTCATGATGATTACAACTTTGTAATAGAGGTTGAAGTCCATAATTGTGATGCCACCAATTCTAGGTTTTTTTTTACTCCCCAACAATCCTTTGGCTATTCAGGGTTTTTGCTGTTTCCATACAAATTTTAGGACTATTTGTTCCAATTCTGTGAAATAAGTTGATGGTATTTTGATAGGGGTTGCATTGAATGTATAAATTGCTCTAGATTCAGCAAAGTGGCAGGATGTAAAATCAATGCACAGAAATCAGTTGCATTTTTATACACTAACAATGAGACAGAGGAAAGAAAATGTTGCTATTGCAGCTATCTTCCTAGAACTACCTCCAATCAGTCTACATTTTAGTTCATACACAGGCATCATTGCTGAGGCTCTGGTTATGTTAGATCAGTGAATATCAAATCTGTAATCCTGATATTCCATAGGTCTCAAAAGTTATCATGATATTCTCTTTAAAAATTCCTCCAGTGGGGGCACCTGGATAGCTCAGTTGCAGGAGATGTTTTAAAAACTAATTTTAGGGCACCTGGGTGGATCAGTGGTTGAGTGTCTGTCTTTGGCTCAGGTCTTGATCTCAAGAGCCCTGCATCGGGCTCTCTGCTCAGTAAAGAGTCTGTTTCTCCCTTTGTGCTCTCTTCTCTCTCTCAAATAAATAAATAAAATCTTTAAAAAATTCCTCCAATAATAATTCAATTAGTTAACCAATTTAACAAGTACTTCTGGTATGAATGATATAGAACCACTGAGTACTAAAGAAGGAGGAAAATCAACACATTTATTAATTCTTTTATTTACACATTCTTCCATCAAACTTCTGTGACTAATTATAGAAACTAATTACACTGTATGGTGATCTAGTATAAGAAGACATAGCTCAACTTTCTCACTGTGTTAGATTATTCTATTCAGCACATATGTCCCAAGTACATCCTTTATGTCATCATTTATGCTGAGTGCTGCTCTAGATTAATACTGAATGTAGAAATCCATGGCCACCTTCATCCTATCAGGATTTGTTAATTTGGGAACATCAGGAGGCTTCTCTGAGCTTCATCCTTAAGATGTACATAGTACATTCTTCCATCAAACTTCTGTGACTAATTACAGAAACTAATTACACTCACTGTATGGTGATCTAGTATAAGAAGACATAGCTCAACCTTCTCACTGTGTTAGATTATTCTATTCAGCACATATGTCCTAAGTACATCCTTTATGTCATCGTTTATGCTGAGTGCTGCTCTAGATTAATACTGAATGTAGAAATCCATGGCCACCTTCATCCTATCAGGATTTGTTAATTTGGGAACATCAGGAGGCTACTCTGAGCTTCATCCTTAAGATGTACATAGTAGTATTATTTACTTACAAGATGCTTTTAAAAATTACATGATTCAATAGTTCAAAAAGTTTTTTAAAAAAATTATTGTCTTCCACATGCAAGACTCATTAATTTACTCATTTAATAAATATTTAGAACTCACTGTGTGTCTGGTGCTATATTAGCCTTTGAGGATATAGCCAGTAACCAAACAAGATTTTTGCTCTCACTTAGCTTCCATTCTTATGGAAGAAGAAAGACATTAAACAAATATATGATACACTTAAAACAGAATGAGGTGTTCAAGAGAAACCAACGTGCTCCTTAGGCTCAGTGGTCATGGATGCCCATGCCAAAGACTTTGTTTTTCTTCCAGGATTTCCATAATAAAAATGGAACCCTCCATGTCAAGATGATGAGGGTGTAGAGTGTGGGAGGCAGAGGGACAGTTGGTTTAAGGTTCATGGTCAGGAACACGTTTAATATGATCCAGGAACAGAAAGCTGGAGAATGTGGCTAGAGAGAGTGGGAACCTGCTAGAGATAAATTCAGAGAGAGGGAGCTAGTAACTGGTTTATGAAGGCTTTATGCTTTAGAGAAAGAAATTGGATTTTTTTTATATAGAGAGAGATAGAAATCATGGAACAGTTGAACACTTAGGAAATTATTTCAATAGTCCAGGTAAGAAATGGTAAGATGAAAAGGGAAATGGTGGTGGCTTAGACTGGGGCCATAGCAGCGGGAAATGACAAGGAAGTTTTATTAGCAAAATGTTTTGGATATAGAGTCAGGAGGACTTGCTGATTCATTGCTTATGGAAGATTATATAAGGTGAGTAATCAAGGATAGCTCTAAGGTTTTGGCTTAAGAAATTGGAAGGAGATAGGAAAGAACAGAATGGATGAGATTTTAGAATGGGTAGGAGTAGTACTTGGGGAAGAATCAAGAGCTCTGTTTCAAATATGTTCATTTTTAGATGTATATTTGACATTTAAACGGATATGGCAAGGAGGGTTTAGGTAGATGAGTCTGAACCTGTGCTTCTTGGAAGAGGTCAGAGCTGGAGATAAAAGTATTAGATCACTGACACATAGATATCATTTAATGGTAGGTCACCTAGGGAGAAAGTGTTGAAGAAGAGGCCTCTAGATCACAACTGAGAAAAGAAATGGGAAAAGACTGAGAAAGAGGAGTCAGGGAGACAGGGAAAGAATCAAAAGAGTATAGTGCTCTAAAAGCCAATGAAATGATAGATCTCAATAAGAATAGAATCATCATTGTAGAATGTTGTAGAGAGTTTGAGTAATTAAGGGTAGAGAAATGATCATAGATTTAGGCAACATTGAGGTATTGTCTTTAGAGAGAGCATTACAAGTAGCAAGACTAGTGATAGTGCAGAGTTCAAAATCAGTATGTGTCCTCAGATTGTTTTCAGTTGTAGAGCACCAATGAAGCACTTCCAAAAAAAAAGGTAAACTTGGCTTAGAATTGTTATTACTTTCTAGAAACTATAAAGAGTAGAACAGATCAACAATCTGGATCCCTTATAGTTATGTTGTCCAATATGGTAGCCACTAGCCATGTGTGGCTGTTTAAATTTTAAGTTAATTAAAATTAAAAATTGTTAAAAAATCGCTCATCATGTTTCAAGTTTTCAATAGCCACATGGGGCTAGTGACTACCATGCAGGACAGCACAGATATAAAAGATACTTCTATCATCACAGAGAATTCTGTTGGACAGTCCTTCCCCAGAGGATGAGGACAGATCCCTCTTTACTGGATTTAATTGCTAAGGGAAATAATAGGGGCTTCAGTGGTTTAATTAAGGAATTACAGAAAAGGGAATCTGACTACATCTTAATCTCTGCTTGTCGACAGAGCTGTGAGACACACTGACCACAACAAAGTCCTGGATGATTTCCAAGGATGGATGAGGTGAAGAGAGAAATGCCACAGTGAAATAGACCAGCAGCTATGAGATGCCATTATCCACAACACCGGTGAGAATTACATCAAGAAATTCATCATGACCAGCTAGGTGTGCCAAGGCACTGAGACAGCTGCTGCCAAGCCACTAGCCTTAAGTCCCAAGAAGAGTCCCAAGAGGGAAAAGAGAACAAATTGGTTCTTTTGGTCACATTAAATTGAAAAGCCCCTCATTACGTAGCTCTCTGTATGCCCTTGTCTTCTCCCGCCGTGTCCTCTCCCATCCTTCCCTTCTTATTGCCATCACGATCAGATGCTTTCTTGTGCACGAGGCCTCCAGCAATGCCTCCTTCACTGTGCTTGCGTGGCACTTGTATAAGTCATGCAGAACTCAACATACTCTGGCTTTTCATGTAGCTTTTTCCAATGGTAAGAATATAGACTTTGGCAGAAAACTCTAGATTTGAATCCTGATTTTACCTGTCCCCTGGCAGTATGATTCAGATAAGTTACTTTCCTAATTGCCAAATTTTCCTCTGTAAAATTGAAACAATTATCCTTTTTCTTCTCTTTTTTTTGAGATGACTTTCTTTTAAATTGAAGTATAATTGATATACATCATACATATATTTAGAGTTTTTCTATTTAAACTCAGATACCATATTATTAGTTTCAGAGGTAGAGTTCAGTGATTCATGAGTTGCATACAACACCCAGTGCTCAATACTTCAAGTGCCCTCTTTAATACCCATCACTCAGTTACCCCATCGTCCTACCTACCTCCCCTCCAGCAACCTTCAGTTTGTTCCCTGGAGTTAAGAGTCTCTTATGGTTTGCCTGCCTCTCTATTTTCCTCATGTTTTATTTGGTGCTCGGTAATTAATGCACATTGTCTCTTCTAAAACTTAACCATCTGGTTCCTCTGAAGGAGAGTTGTTATTTATTTATTTATAACTTAAATTCAATACACAATGCATCATTAGTCTCAGATTTAGTGTACAATAATTTATCAGTTGCATACAACACCTAGTGCTCATCACATCACTTGCCATCCTTAATGCCCATCACCCAGTTACCCTATCACTCCTCCCATCTCTCCTCCAGCAACCTTCAGTTTATTTCCTAGTTAAAGAGTCTCTCATGGTTTTTCTCCATCTCTGATGACTTCCCATTCAGTTTTCCTCCCACCCCCCATGATCCTCTGTGCTATTTTCTGTATTCCACATATGAATGAAACCATATGATAATTGTCTTTCTCTGGTTGACGTACTTCACATTCAGCCTAATGCCCTCCAGCTCCATCCACATTGATGCAAATGGTAGGTATTCATCCTTTATGATGGCTGAGTAATATTCCATTGTATACATATGTATATACCACATTTTCTTTACCCATTCAACTGTTGATGGACATCTCAGCTCTTTCCATAGTTTGGCTATCATAGACAGTGAAGTTTTAGATGAGATGCACCAAGTCTGACAGAGTATGGAGGCTTTAGGATGTGAGCTCAACCCTTCTGATTGCATTTCTCCCTACAGTGTGGGATGGCTTGTAAGCTCCAAGTGCTCTTTGGAACTCTGCATCACCAGATTCTTTCCAGGATTTTTTTTTATATGCTATACAATGACCATTTGAGAAAAGCATGAATTAATTTAGAGGTTCCCAGATATGCATGGGATAGAGATTAGGTTTGGCTCTAAGATATGAGTATATAAGGAAACAAATGATACCCTGGGAGCTTCAATTCAATTGGAACAGAGGTACGTATTATTTCTTCTAACTTCTATCTGACCCAACGACTTGAAGTTAAGTTCTAAATAATGAGCCCCAATGTGATGTCTCAAACTCAGCCAATGCTACTGTACAGAACTATCTATTCTGATGAAAATATTCTGTATGTTCTCTGACACAGGGTCTACTAGCCACGTGTGGCTTTTGAACACATGACATGTAGTTAGTGCAACTGGGAAAGTAAAACTTTAATTTTAATTCATTTTGATTTTTTAAATTGAAATTGAATTGCTGCTACATGTGGCCAGTGGCAAAAATCTTAGAATTCACAGCCTTAGGATAATAGGATGGAGAGGATTCTGAGATCCATGAGCCCAACTTCTTCATTTTACGAAGGTAGAACAACAAAAGAACCAGTATTTCCTGAGCACTTTTCGCATGCCAAGGCCTGTACTAAAGGCCTTTATGTTATTGCCTTTTGGGATCCCTAATGGCTTCATGAAGTAAATATCACCAAAATTTTACATTTATGAAAACCCTTTTGTTAGAGGCACATAGTTATGCTTATTTCAGTTAGTCCAGAATAGTGAGGATGGAGAGGTGTGTATATAACTGATGTGGATCATCCTATGTAAATTTCAACCTCATGCACCAAGTTGGTCTTGCCACACAGGAGTCCACAAAGAATTGGTGAAATGAAAAGCCAATATCAACATCACACCAGCAAAGCAAGTGAAGATTCCTCTCAATCACATTCACTCTCCTGTCTCTTGACTTTCAGCACCAGGAAGTTTGTCTTTATATTTCACTCAATTTCCTAGCAGCCATGCCCACCCTAATTATGCAACATAAATTTTTACTGCTAGTCTAAGCAGGACATAGTCAGGTGGTAGGATTTGCTTCAGAAATATGCTGATCACACATGGAAAAAAAAAAGAAATATGCTGATCACACATGGAAAATAAACACACCAATTCCTTTGGCATCAGTCAATCCCATTAGTTGGACCACAGCTCACAGATGCAAGGAAAATTGAATGCTGACAATTCTATCCAACACATTAGAAAGTTCTTTCCATTTATTCTTGTGTCCCATCTTGGGAGCTCAAACTGAGGTGATTGATCTTTGCAGTATACTGTTGTGCCACCTTACTCTTCTATCTGACATCTATTCCCATATCCCTTTTCTCAAGGCATGATTTGAATAATATCTTCTCCCATCCTCATTAGCCTCACATTTCCGATCTTGTAACTCTTTCAGCTTGCAGAGGACAAAATGTGAGACTTTGGGGCTTCCATAATCATGTGATAAATTCCTATAATAAATCTCCTCATGCATATCTTATTGGTCCTGGTTTGCTGGAGAATCCCAGTAATACAATCTGATTGTATTAGAAAATGAGGTAGCTTCATTCTACTATCAAGAAGCCACCTCCAGTACATCCCACGTGGATTGATGAGCAGAGAGGAGCCTAGATGTAAGACCAAGAGGGAGGAGTTCCAGGGTCATATCTTCCTTCCAGAGGACAGCTTCAGACTCCCCTTGAAGAAAAAAAGAAGAGATTTTGCCTATTAGGTTAGAATTAAGAAGTCTTAGGACCACAAACACATAACTCAGAATCAAAAGAAACATTCCAAGAGTGAAAAAGATAGTTCATTCATACTACGCAGATCAAGAGGCTCCAGGAGTAGGAAAGTGTTCATAGTGCTGAAAACAAGATATGAATACTGTTTCTGGAAAGAAAACACTCAAGACTATCATGGGCATGGCAAGAAAGGTGTTATAAACTCAGGGAAGCAGAGACATTGCAGCTGCTTTGAGAAACAAGTAACCATCTCTGGATTGGGAAATAAGGAGCCTGAGAGAGCAGGGGTCAGGAATAATGGCAGAAGTTTGATTTGCAAGAAAAAAGAGAAAGTTTTTTTTTTTTTCACAACCACTGCTGACGTATGAAAGGTGGTCCCATAGGTGTCATCGCATCAGGAGTGTAGAATAGTAGAGACACAGCATTTGCAAGGTTTTCACTCAATGCACAAAGTACCCAAGGTGTTTACCTTTCTGTTACCCCAGGGGTCTGCACGGTGAACCGTCCTGACACAGCCTCCCTATCCTGTTCATGAAAGTCAACAAGGCCTAAAAGTGCCCACAAAGCTGTGGTCCCAATCCTTCCAGATGCTTCTACATGAGGGAGTTGGAGACATACTAACATTATTCTGTTCACATGTTGCCCTCCCCATAGTACATTACGGTGGCCCAAATTATCATGTTAAGGTTTAAGAAGACCCAACTCTCATAACGAAGAGATTTATATAAGATCCAAGATAATTCTTACCAGAGCAAGGTGAAATCTGTCTGCATAAATGCATAGTCAGGCATTTCTCAACAGGCTTTAATATAAAACAATGAGAAGGGCCAGATGAAGGAACACCTTATCCACATGCTTATGAGATTAGAGCTTGTTATTCACACCAATTCCCTTTCATAAATTGGTTTCCAGAGTCTGATATTTTAAAATCAAATCAGGCCTCTAAAATCCATTTTAGGTTGATAGTCTCAACAGCTGACTTGAATTGTTTTCTGATTTAGAAATGGAAATCTCAAAGACTTAGCTATGCTCTGCATAGCTTGCCTAGAAACTTCACCTGAATTAAGATTTATGTGCCTCTATTTTTGACAAAGTACTGCAATAGGTCTTTAAAGCAGGGTGAATATCTCCTTTTTTCCTCAAAATCACAAGGTTTATCTTTGCACACTAGGAGAGCTAATTCACAGACCAGAGGAATCCAAAGATCTACTTTTAAAAATTCTTGATTACATGGGGTTGGTGGACAGTTTATTTCCAATTTGCCTCAGAAATAAGCCAGATGAAAAGAAGAGTTCTGGTGAAACAGATCACGGGGCTACAGCCAACTTGAAGAGTCCTGTCTGAGAAATGGGGCCATGAGAACTGGAACTAGAGATGCCATCAATGAGGCCAGTTTCTTTTTTTTTTTTTTTTAAGATTTTATTTATTTATTCATGAGAGATACAGAGAGGCAGAGACACAGGCAGAGAGAGAGAGGCAGAGAGAGAGAAGCAGGCTCCATGCAGGGAACCTGACGTGGGACTTGATCCCGGGGCTCCAGGATCACGCCCTGGGCCCAAGGCAGGTGCTAAACCGCTGAGCCACCCAGGCATCCCAATGAGGGCAGTTTCTACAGTTACATGGGAAAGTCTAAATGGAGTAGACACAGAGATGGCATGAACATGGGCTTTCAAACCAACCTTGATTAGCAGTGGGCTAATTATGTAATGCCCATGTACCTCTATTTCCTCATGTGTACTTAGGCAAAGGTAGGTTTATCTCATTCTTAGGGAGATAAAATGCATATAAAATATTTAAACAGGACTTTGCAAGAACAAAATAAATATTAAGTATTTGATTTACTATCATTTTTATCATGGTTGTTGTTCTATGGGACTTCCTAAAAATGTCTGCCTAAAGAAGTTTAGAGCCATACTGAGGCCTGTCATTAGCCAACATCTTTATTTCATGGCTGTATGCTTTTCCTTGTTTTTTTTTTTTCAATTTGTTTATTTAACAGAGAAAAAGGGGGAAGCAGGAAGCAGAGAGAGAAGCAGGGCCCCCACTGATAGGGTGCCTGATATGGGACACAATCCCAGGATCCTGAGAACATGATCTGAGCTGAAGGCAGATGCTTAACCCACTGAGCCACCCAGACACCCAGTAAGTTTTTCCTTTTAAGTTGTTTGCTCTGCCTGTTGTTAGCCACAGTGGGGTATGTCTGCCTCCGCTGCCTGCAATGCAAAGTCCCTCCTGAAGGTCCTAAGGAAAACAACTGTTTGCATAGAGCAAATAAAGACATACCTCTGAGGAGCATCTGGGTGACTCAGTGGGTTAAGCCTTCAGCTCAGGTCATGATCCCGGGGTCTTGCTCAGCCAGTAGTCTGCTTCTCCCTCTACCCCCCTGCACAGGCTCTCTCTCTCACTCTCTCTCAAATAAATAAATAAATAAATAAATAAATAAATAAACAAACAAACAAATAAATAAAATCTTAAAAAAAAAGAAAGCCATACCCTGAGAGTGGGAATTTCAAATACTGATAGTTCCCTGGGGATGGGATTTTGGGTGGGTTTCAAATCTGTTCTGTTCCCGGAGGTAGCTGACATGCTGCTAGCTCTCACAGCTGTGATAGTTATGACCTGGTCCATCTTTAAGGCCATCACGGAGCTGGTACAGCGTTTATCCCATGGCATTGTAACAACTTGTATGCATGTTGATATTTTCCCTGGACTCTGAGGTCTTTGAGAACAGAGATATTTTCTGATACTCTTTATTCTCAGTCCTTAAAGGTATTAGCTATCTGTGCTCTGTCATCTTCTTATTCCAAACTACTTCCCAGAATTCCACCCTTATCTTTTAAGAGTTTATTTAATATGTATATTCTGGGCATTATATCTTTAAACCAGTGCATTATCCAAGTGTAATTTTAACTGACCAAGAAAGTCAGGGAATGCAGGACTGTTCTATGTAGACCCCCAGAACTCACTTAGCTTATTGCTAGCTTCTACCAATTTGGTTTGGCCTTGCTTCAGTCCCTGATCCCAGGATTTTATACTTCCATACTTCCATTTGAAAGTGGTACCTGAGGTGTTTACTGGCTGGTATCATGATCTGGTCTCTATATTCAGTGCACCATCCCATTCCTGCTCTGTCTGCCACCCTCTACCTGCCCTCTCCACCCACTCCCCGCAGGACCCTGGAACATTCCATTGCAGCATCAGTTCCATGGCTTGCTGGCAAGAGGCGGAGTTCCACTGGATGTTGGCAAATCTCAGGCACAGAACTGCAGCCCCTAGGGAAGGACATCAAATCTAACCATGTGCTGTGTTAGATCTTTTCCAGATCTAGACGAGGTATGGAGAATCAAAGGATCCCCAGGTAACAGACCAGTGACAATTTTAGAAGTACAGGGTGGTGGGGGGTGTCAGAGAGAGAGAGCCAGGATGTCCTAGAAATTTCATCTAAAATAGGGCACGGGAAATAAGAGAATCCAGTCCCCAGATGGGGCATGGCGGCATCAAGGACATGGCAAGCTTCTGAGAGGGTAGCCCTCTGGCCCCTCCTATCTGGCCCCTCTGGCCATCTACTTTCCTGAAGCCCCTGTAGGGCTTACTTATCACCCTGTAAGTAAGGCTGCAGTGCTCTGTAAAATAAAAATTCCAAGCACAAGGGCTTGGAAGTTTCTTCACAGGTATGTTCAGGGGGATATTGTCACCTGGGAGCAATGAAAAATCGCTGGGACCTTCTGCCATCAGGCGTAAAACGATGACTGCAATTTGAAAACCCTTTGAATTGGAGGGATACGGCTCCTTGTACCCTGACCATGTGACTTCCCCTTAGCTCCCGTGTAGCTGGCAGGTAGCTACCTGTACTGTAGCTGCAAAGCATTCATCCGCTTGTTCATCTGCCTTTCATACAAAAATTGCTGCTTGTCAGACCAAATGTAGAAGAGAATATAGTCTGTTGATTTGCTAGAGAAAGAGAGAGAGAGAGAGGAATAAAAGATTCAAGTATTCTCTGGGTTGTCACTTGGCAGTTTCAAATGCTTCACTGCATCTATTCACAACAGAAAGAACCGACTGCGTCTAAGCAAAAGGTGCTCGTCTTTTGATTTCTGGCTTGGGGATGGTCTATTAGATTTCCTGATGTGAGCACTTGTTTCAAATGCAGAAAAACAGTGTCGATCTATTCTCTTCTTGATGTTCACTGCCATTTGGACATAATATCCTTTCTTCCCTTTTCTTTTTTTGTATGATAATCACATTAGGCCAGTCAGTCCTTCTATGTCTGATGGGCAGGTCTGAACACAGAGGCTAAACATAAGTATTTTTGAAAATGAGAGGAAGAGACAGCCTTCCAGAGTGAAAATGGTCCCTGTAACTCTTTTATTTGGGAAAAAATGAGAAAATATAAGGTCCCTGGAGTGCTGAACGCTATTGTTTATTGTATTTTTTCCCCTTTTCTACTTTCCCCCTGACATAGATGGTGAGATGGCATGACAAGTGTTACTTGTAGGTCTCATTTTAACCTGCCCCTAGAAGAAATTCACCTTTTTCTGTCATTGATTCACTTAAAAAAAAAAAAAGAAAGAAAAAAGAAAAAGATTTGAGAGGAAAACAATCTTCTCTGAGGAAGCAGATTTTCAGTAACCCGAGGTCAATTTTACGAGGCTCAAGGTCAATTACTGGAAAATCAGTGAGATCTTAGACCATTGATCAGATTTGTTTATCATAGTAAACAAAGCACTAGAATTTTCCGAGATCTTTTACTTGGGAAGAGGATTACTGGAAAATAAATCCATTCAACTAAGAGACTCGAAATAACCATTTTACCCTAAAAACATTTTAATTTCTCTGAGAATATGGTAGCTTGATAGAATAAAGTTCTCTTTATTCAGTGAATGGGGTAGACCATCCAGGGAAAGCTCCGGTACCTGGAGTTTACCCTATGAGTGCCAGAACTTTTCTTTTTGAAGATTTTCAAAACAGAAAACTTTAACATTCTGATTATTATTGCCAAAATTCATTATCCTTTTTTTTTTTTCATAGGGAATTCTCTTGAAATCCAGTTCCATGGCTTGTATTATGAGTGTCATTAAAGGACTTTTAAGATGGAGTAAGTTTGGGCAGTGTTGAGTTAATGCAAAAAAGTAAAAAGGTTTATTTATTATCATATTTATTATTTTGCATGCTAATACGCAGTGTGAATCATCCAAAGGCTTACATAAAATGCAGTAGTTCAAACCCTGATCTGGCCATAAAATCCCTCTGCTTTTCAGCAATTCATTGCTGTGGGACTGGTATATCATGAAATATGCTTATAGAATCCCTTCATTATAATCTTTCCTGCCTTTTAAAATAATGTCCACCGAGTATTTCTCTTAGTGAGCAATATATTGTTGGTGATCAATATAATATTGAGTTGTAAGACGATGAATGACCTTACATGCTGTTGCGGAATATGGAGTAATTTCTCCCTACATTCAGTGCAAAACAGTAATGTGCCTGTGTGGGGGCGGGGGGAGAGGGTGGATGGATGTGTGTGTGTGTGGAGGGGCCAGCAGACAGTGTAGTTCTTTTATGTGTTCATAAGAAATATAATTCCACTGGCAGCTATAAGTCAGTCACATGACTCCAGTGTGACATTTCTGTCCCTCTGGGCAACTGTCTGTGTGCGTGTCTGTAGCAATGCCTTTACCACCTGTTATGGTTTGTTCTTCAATTGATGTACATTAGGAAGCCAAATAAAGGGTACTTCGGAGAAATAGCACAGGGCAGGGGAAAGGGCAAGCAGGGCCATTGTGAGTCACTTAGAATCATGCAGCCTTGACTTCAGAATCTGGCTCTGCCTCCTTCCAGCTGTGAAACTCAGTAACTAAGATGTGACCACTGTGAACCTCTACCTTCTCATCTACATAGTTAAAGCGATGGTCTCTACAGAACAGAAAAAGCGACTTCCTTTCTTCCTGTCTGTCTTCTCTAGGTTCTTCCTTCACCCTGAAAGGAGGATTTTGTCATCAAATCATTCTCAAAGGCTGGAATACAAATTATGCAAGGTTTACCAGTAGACAGACTCGATGTGCATTAAGTGGTCACACACATACAGGCTTGAGGGTCACTCTCGGAGCATAGCCAGCTCATTCTCTCTCCTCTTTCCTTATTCCTTCAGGGGATGAGAGGATACCTGAATTTGTACATGAGCCCTGGGGGAAGGTGGGGCCCATTGCATTTTTCTCAGGGAGCCCATATGGGCACTAACACATCTAATAATGAGGTAGTGTTTTTTCATTTCCTTTCTGCCATTATATATTGCATTTTCAAAAAATATATATTGCATTTTCACAGAGTTCAATCTGGAATCTCTAAGGGAAAGGGAGGTGCTCTGTAGGGCCGTTCTTGCTCTTAATTTTGGTCACATTTCCAACAAATGCCACAAATACAGTACATCTAAACACACTTCCCTCGCAGCATCATGAGAGAGTTAAAGGAACAGATCTAAAGCTGCTGCTGATGCTTATCCACCAGGAAGAGCTCTTCTGTTTATTCTAACTCATTCTAAAGTCTGAATTCACAAACTCCGAGCAAATTTCTGATGATCTCTTGCATAAACAAAGTGCAGGTGCTTTTGTGCACAGACCACAAATATGTTCAGATCAAGCACCTGAATAAACAAGAATTGGCATAATCTGTACTTGCCACTTGGTGTCCAAGAAACAGCCAAATTTTAATAAATATAATACATAAAACAGGAAAATTTTTCTTCTTAATTTAATGTGCTCTATTACAAATGATAGCCTCATAGCACGCTGTGACACCATTCCACTTAAGATATTTGGAACCACGTAGCAGGGCTGCCTACCTGTAACACCACCCCACTTAAAATATTTGGAACCGCAGACTACATTAGGGTTGGTTCTTAAATAGTTCTAATTGCTTCACTTATTAGCTACACATGGGATATAATTTTCTCCCTCTTTAACCTGTATTGCTGAAGGCTTAAATGGGAATCCATTCAATCAAGAAGAATATCATCCCCTGGGCCTAGGTGAAAATTAATATACCATTGGCAGGCATTATGTGGGTTAGTCTGATCTGTGTATTTGGTAAATAAATGTTTAGATATTAAGAGAAATGCTCTGTCTTCCTGCCCCATTATCCTGACGAAGACTGGATTTGAATCTTTAAAAATAGAAAACATAATAAAAAGATTGAGATAGGATATTTAAAAAAAAAAAAAAAGACTTCTGCTGTCCAGTGGAAAGGAAATGACAGTATTTTTTCCATTTATTTATTTATTTATTTATTTATTTATTTAATCTATTGTTGCCTCTAGCAATGACTTTTTGTTGTTGTTATTAGGAATTTAAAATTTCTTACAGAATACTCTGGGAGAAAAAGCTCTTTATAGTGTCCAGAAAAGTGAAAAAATCTCAGTTTAATACTCCAGAAAAGTAAACCCTACAGTACTATGCTGGTATATAGCATTTCTAATTCATGTCAATTACCTGTTTGATAAGTTAAAGTTCAATGTTTTTCTTGAGAATTATTCTTTTATGACCTTAAACAATAATAACACTAAGTAATTTCAGATAAAAATCATGTGTTATTCATAAAGGAAAAGTAATCCTCCCTCACATTTGTGCCTTGCAGTTCCATTTATAAAGCTCTCACATGTGACCTTTCAACCAAACCTCATTGTAGCCTGGTATGGACAAGTTTTATAAACACAGAGTACTTGAATACTGAGAGGTAAAGAAACTTAGCCAGTGTCATCCAGTTGCTGAGCAACATGGGCATGTATGGAAAGAGGCCTAAACTTCTGATTTTCACTTTCTTTCACTCCTTTTTTGAAATTTAACAACACGCAGTCCTACATGTACCAGTTACTCTCCTAGGCCTAGAGGTCTCAGGAATGTCGGAGGCAGGCTGATCTCTGCTTTTGAGGAGTTTCATTTCAATAAGGGGAAGGTAGACTAAAACAATTTAATAAACAAATGTAATAATATCAGGTAATTACAACTGAGGAAGAAAAATAAAGTAACTGGGGGGTGCGGGCAGGTATTTGGCCCATATACCTAGATCAGTCACGGAAGTGTATCAGCTAAGAATCATACAAAGTGAAAAATCCCAATTAAAGTAGCAACCTTTAAACCCAATTAAAGGTTAGAATATAGTAACATCACCCTGCATAATAAAACATGGAGTAGGCAGCCGGAGGATTGGTTGACTCAGCAATTCAACAATGTCAGGCTCTGGAATGTTTCTGGCTTTTCTCTCCTGGTATATGATGGCTGCTACAGTTTCAAGCATTATGTCCTCACTTAATGACAAAAGAAAGCATGGACTTTCTTGTTTTCTTTGTGAAAACAAAGCAAATGTCTTTCTTTCTCTCTGAAAAATAAAAAATAAAATAAAAATAAAAAAAGAGGGAGGGCACCTGGTTGGCTCAGTGGTTGAGTGTCTGCCTTTGGCTCTGGTCATGATCCCGGGGTTCTGGGATCAAGTTCCACATCAGGTTCTCCGTGGGAGCCTGCTTCTCCCTCTGCCTATGTATCTGCCTCTCTCTTTGTGTCTCCCATGAGTAAGTAAATAAAATCTTTTTAAAAAGAACAAAAAAGAGAGAGTATTATGTGGCTCAGTTGGCTAAGCACCTGACTCTTGCCTCAGGTCATGATCTCAGGGTTGTGAGATTGAGCCCCGCATGGGCTCTGTGCTGGGTTTGGAGACTACTTGGGATTCTCTCTCTCTTTCTCCCTCTCGCTTTGTTCCTCTGCCCCCTCCCTTTTCCCCTCTCTCCTGCCTATGCACATGCTCTCTCTCTCAAAAAATAAAAAATAAAAATAAATGTTATAAAAGGAAATGTCTCAAATACCCTAGTTTCATGAGGCTGGATGGCATCACATAACCATGCCTAAACCCATCCCTGACAAGGGAATTTAGATTATTGAAATTGGGTTGGATTAATCACCAGTCCTACCCTGGAACTGCAGAAGGCTCATGGAAACACATGGAAACACATCTGATACCTGCGCAAAAATAGTAGAGAGGTTTTCTGAGGCAGTGGTATTTGAACTTAAGTTTGAATGAATTAAAGGAGGCCATTGGTAAAAAGTGAGGAAAGCATATTCAAGCAGCCTCATGATACCCTACATGTATTGAGCACCTTGTAAGGTCTAAGCATTGAGTTAACAAATAGTTTTAATTCATTTAATGCAGCAACACTACTATAAGGTATTTCCTACCATTATTTCCTTTTTACAGATTAGAAAACTAAGGCACAGAGTGATTAGGTGACCTATCAAGGTCATGGGGCTAATAAGCAACAGAGCTCTGATTTAAATCCAAGCAGTCTGACTCCAGGACATACATACAAGTACAAAGGTCTGGGGCAGAAAATGTCTGTTGTGCTCAAGGAACAGGAAAAAGGGCACCATGATGAGAATATAGCAAGAGAAAAGGTGACATGAAATGCAATCCTTTTTTGAGGCAAGGGCTACATCATGTACGGTCTTGTGGATCAAAAGCGGATTTAAAATTTTATTCTCAATGCTGTGGAGAGCAACTGGATAGTTTAAGCAGGGAATAACCTGTCATGATTCACCTTCAGAATTATAGATGGTTGTATTAAGGTATTCCAAAGAAACATGACCAATTGGAGATCTCTCTATCTCTATCTATCCACCATCCATCTAATCTATCTATCTAGCATCTATCTATCTATCTATCTATCTATCTATCTATCTATCTATCATCTATCTATCTATCTATCGTTATTTTAAGGAATTGGCTTATGCAATTGTGTAGACCACAAATCTGAAAGTCTGAAATATGTTGGGGAGGCAAGCAGGCTGGAAATTCAGGTAAGTAAGAGTTGACTTAAATCCACATTCTGTTGAGCAATAGGCTGAAAACTCAAGCCAAGTCTCTATGTTGCAATCTTTGGGGAGTACTCCTTATTTGGGAAACCTTAGTCTTTGCTCTAATGGCTTTCAGCTGATGGGATGACACCTACCCACAGTATGGAGTCTACTGATTTATATGTTAATCCCATCTAAAAATTACCTTCATAGCTGTAACTAGACTAATGTCTCACCAAACAGCTAGGCACCATAGCCAGCTAAGTTGACATATAAAATTAACAAGCACAATGGTGTATGACAAAGCAACCTATAAAATGTAAATCCCACTCTTGAAGACCATTATCTCCATCCTTCCAACTTACCCTATAATTCCTACACCAGCATCTCCTCAACCACTGATCCCATAGAACTTTTACTTTCAATCCCTCCCCACGTCCTTATTCCTTCAGTAATCCAGCTTAGATTCCATGGCTCAGCACTATAAATATCCTATTACAAACACTCTCACTTCCTCTGCCCCATCTTCCTTCTGCTGTCCTTGACTATCAAGGACCAAGTCCTGGTGAAACCTGACTAAGCACTCATTTCACTTCTGAACTTGAATTATTGAATGTTAAGGGATTGAAATCATAAAGCTATATTGACAGGAATTACGTATCAATGACTGCGTGTTTCAAATGGTCACTCAATAGTGCTAGGTGATGTCACTCCATTTCTCTACTAATTTCATTCTCCCACTCTGCAGGATGGCTATTTCACACTTTTTTTTTTAAATTCTACTCACAGTTCTAAGACTAATCACCCTTGTCAGCTGATCATCTACATAAAGAAAAGAACTGCACTCAGATGAAAGCTACATCATTTTCACGGGACCAGCCTATTAAACCACCAGCATCTGAACTTTTTTTTTTTTTTTTTTTTTTGAGATCTTAGTAAATGGAAGCAGTAAGCTCTGATTTCAGTCCAAACCCTGCACTTATCTCTAACTCCATCCCATCTTACTTTCCATGGATCTGCAATTCTACGTTATATATTTCCTCTCTAAAAGACCACTCCAATCAGCACACCAATGTGCTTCTGAAACTCTAAGTCACACTCCAGATACAATTACATTTTTCTCCTGTTCTTAACATCAAAACCTTTCAAAAGTGATGTTTAATACTCATCCTCAATGTTGTCTCCTAAAATTACTGTCTCAACCTACTTCTAGGTTTTTCCATTCTCCATTCCACTGAAACAGGTCA
Organism: Vulpes vulpes; assembly: GCF_048418805.1. Classification (NCBI taxonomy): domain Eukaryota; kingdom Metazoa; phylum Chordata; class Mammalia; order Carnivora; family Canidae; genus Vulpes; species Vulpes vulpes. Next base: position 99,368,006 of record NC_132787.1, on the reverse strand, counting down.
ACCATTTTACCCAAAACTACATCTTGACAAAGACAACGATCAATTTTCATTCACTTTTATTTGACTTCTCAGTAGCATATGACTGAGTTGATCTGAAACACTCTCTTTGAAACATTCTCTTACATAGGGCTCAGTAAAACTGTCCTCAACTCAGTTTCCTTCTATCCTAGTATACCTTTCTTCTCAACCATCTTTCATGCATCTTTGTCCTCTTCTACGTTGCATTGGGATGACCCAAGAATATTTACTCCACCTCTGTCTTTTCTCTCTTCTTTATTTATGCCCTGTCCTAGGTAATCTAACTCAATCTCAGGCACTAAATTCCCTCAGACCAAACCTCTTCTTAGATTCCATGCTTTCATATCCTACTGCTTACTCAACATCTATGCTTTAGTGTGTCATAATCATCTCTGTGCCACTATACCTATAACAGTGACAATGTTTTCACTATTCACCAAATCTGGTTTTCTTGCACCCATTCAGCACCACCTCCAATCCCATTTCAGCATTTCCTATCTCTCCCATCCAGATGCTCAGGCCCAAAAGTTCACTTTCATATTTCTCTTTCTTGAATACCCCAAATTCAATCCAGCACTAAGCTTTGCTACTATGACCTCTAAAACATAACCTACCTCTGACCATTTCTCACCATCTGCCAGTCTGAGACTAGCACAAATCATTGCCATGTCTTCCTGGCCCATTTAATTGCCTGTTCTTCCCCTGAGAGCCATTTCTCTCATAACAGCCACACTGACCTTTCAAAGAACAAGTCAGGTCTGTTTGCTCCAATAGCTATTGTGGAGTTTTAAGCAGGCACTTGGAATATGATTCAAACTCTGTCCTGGCAAGTTGCTTCTTGATCTCTCTCCCCTACCTCTCTGTCTGATATCATCCCCTCCACTTTTCCCTTTTTATTCACTCTACATTTTTCTATTTTACCCTTGTTATAACACTTTCTGGGGGCACCTGGATGGCTCAAGCAGTTAAGCGTTCAACTCTTGATTCTGACTCAGGTCATGATCTCAGGTTCTTCGTCTTCTTTTTTTTTTTTAATGATCTCAGGTTCTTGAGACAGAACCCTGCACTGGGCTCTGAACTCAGCAGGGAGTCTGCTTCTCTCTCCCTCTGCCCTTCCCTCCACTCATGAACATGCACACACACACTCTCTCTCTCTCAAATAAATAAATAAATAACACTTTCTGTTCCCTCAAATTATCTTCATTATTTGTTGTTCATTACCCATAAATATAGTTTATTGTTTATAGATCCCCACTTGAGTACAAATTCCATATGCATATTTCTTTCATATTCTCTGCTATCCCCCACATACTTGGATTAATCACTGACACCCTGGAAGCACTAGTTAAATATGTGTTGCCACATATCATCTGTTTTGTCATTTGGTAGAAGTGTAGATAAAAGAACTAGTTTCTTTCCCTCTGAACTTGACTATAAGAAGACAACGACTCAACGCTACAACAAATGAAAATCAACACCCAACCTTGCTGTGGGGCCCCTGGGGATTGGAAGGATCCATGGTAGTGAGGAAGGTTTGCATCTCATGCAGAGGGGATGACTGCTATTCAGCATCAGCCATCAGCCACCTTGAAGAAAGGTGAGTCCATGGTCATAACATGCTTAATTTTATTTTAAGGAAGCCTTCCATTCTGACTTTAAGCGTTATATCCAGACTTACAAATATTCAAAATTAACTCAATTCTTTTAAGACCCTTTATGAAGACCAAACACAGCCCATCTGCAGAATGGTTTTATTTTGTTGACTTTTATTGTGCAGCTTTTGCTGTGGATAATTTCATGGACAAGGAAGAAAAGCCTAAAGAAACTTCATTGAGTGTCATGGCTGATGATGAGGAAGATAGTGGAATCTGTAGGCCACTCAAAGAAGTTGCACCAGTTTCAGAGTTTTGCCCCTAAATATGGCCCGACTAAGCCTTTTAGAGTCAGTCCAGTCTAGGGCCTAAAGCCACAATCTTCACAAGCAACTTTTAAAATGGCAGAGATATTTTCTCTTCCTGCAGGACAGTGGTTGCTGTGGTTCATGAAAATAAAAATCACACAGGGAAAAGAGGAGGGCGAAAACAGGCAGAGGCTTACAGGGGTGGAGACAGGGCCAAAATTTCTCGACTACAGTTTGAGGGTATTGGGAAACTCATCTAATTCAGCTCATACTTAGGTTCAGCTTCTCTCTTCTGTGACCAGAATGATGCTGAAAATTTATCTTGAGAAACATTTAAAGTCACATTTATAAAGAACAGTGAGTATATATTTCCTCCTCCATTTAGATAACCTGCAAAGATATAATTGTTATAACTCAGTACTATTCGATTTAAATAAGACTATGGGCTATGCACAATGTTTGTTGTTGTAAAAATTGCTGATTTAAATAGTATAGAGACAGTCCCCAACTTATGATGGTTCAACCTACAAGTTTTTGACTTTACAATGCTGCAAAAGCAATATGCATTCACTAGAAATAATACATCAGATTTTGAATTTGGATCTTTTCCTGGGCCAGCAACACATGGTACCACCCTTCCCATGACGCTGGGCAATGGCAGTGAGTGCACCTCCCAGTCAGATCACGAGGGCAAACCACGGATACACTGACAATACTTTCACGCCCATACAATTATTCTTTTTCACTCTCAGTACAGTATTCAAGAAATGATATAAGATATACAACCCTTAATTATGAAATAGGCTTTGTGTTAGATGGTTTTGCCCAACTGTAGGCTAATGTAAGGGAGACTGAACTCTGATACTTGGTAGATTAGGTGTATTAAATGCATTTTAACATAATATTTTCAACCTATGATGAATTTATCTGGATGTAACCTCATTTTAAGCCAAAGGTTACCTAAATAGACTTTGCAGTTCATGAGAAAAATATATTCTCTACCCTTTTTCTTCCATGTCAGTTAGGATCACTCCCTCATCTTTAGAGTCCCTTTGAAGGAGAGTCAGAGACAATTGGTGGCAGTTAGCAAAGACTTCCATATAGGGCTAAATGATTTATTATGTCCATTTCATGTTTCCATTACCATGATTGTAGGCTTCTGGAAGGGAAGAAATGAGTTTCGAACTTCTTTCTTTGACTTCAAGGACCTAGCACATGTTGGGCTTCCAGGATTTGTTCAATAATGCCATGTTAAAGTTAAGACAGCTTAAACTTTTGTCCTAGTTAAGGACACTTATCCCTGGTTTTCCCAGGAAATGGAGTGAGTGGACAATTGGTCAAGCTTCATTTTTTTGTTATTATTCCTCCTAAGGTAGGAAGAAGAAAGTCTGTACTCCTGCATGGAAACCATGATCTATTTTTTTTTTTAGCCTATCTGGATGTTTTCAGAATTTTAGCAGAACTCTCCCCAAAAGTTATACCTTCTAGAGTATAAAATCCACAGAAAATGACATTTGATTTCACAGTTGAGAAGTTTAGGAGAAGCATGGGTTTTCTTAGGTCTATGAAATTCAAAAGAATCTTAGTGGTATGTTTCCCACCTCATTCCAACCTTAAACACTGATCATGAATTCCACTGTTGGAGAAAATGAATCTTTCAAAATTTATTGAGATCGAGTTTCTCACTATGTAAAAATGGTAGGATGAGCCTCCCAAGATGACAAGAATTGTTTCTGTATTGAAATAGGCAGAAAGTGTAATGGAGCAACATACTGGGAACTCTGTTGTGGGCTGCCCACCAGGGAAATACTGTGCATTACCAAAGTTCTTAGTTAACGTAGTTAATATCTCTGATAGGTAGTCTGATTAGTCTGTTTAATCTCATTTATGTTGAGAGGCAGAGAGAAATTAAGTGGCTCAGAGTCATAGAAGCTGAGAAATAGGCTGAGCCAGAAGTCATTCTTACTTGGACCATTTGCAGGAACAATCCTAAGTCTCCCCCCCCCCCCAGAATCTATTTCAAGAAACTCCCCCTCTGATGTGCTGGTCAGTGTCCCTTCTGCTGCTATGCATGAGGAATGGATGGGAGCCTGTTGAATGGACCTAGGATCAAAGAGAAAGGAGGCTTTGTTACTCTTCAAGTTTCAACAGAAAATAAAGGCCCAGAACTCTCAGATGACCTCAACAGAACTGAGCTTTATTTTTACACCTGCAAAGGAAAGAAAGAAGACCTAAGCCCCCAGATTGTCTCACTAGGCAGCTTCATGCATTATCTCATCTGATTCTATTCTCTCAACAACACTCTGACATAGATATATGAACCATATTTTATGGATGAGTAGGACATAGCTCAGAGAAGTTAAATAAATAGCAGAAGCTATTAAGTAACAATATGTGGCCTGAAATGATTACAGAGTCTATCCTTTGCAGGACACAGTCCTGCTTCCACACAGCAAGTAATAAGCTGTGCAACCTTGGAAAAATGATGTAGTCTCTCTGGATCTCTTTAAAAATGAAGAAGCTGGGATAATACACTGGTGGCCATTACATGTCTGAAGTTCTGGAGGGGAATTCCTTTTCTATTTGGGACCTTAGGGGCCATATAAAGAAATGCGGAGCATCTGAGATTTCACCCCACTTGAAAGCCAACAAATGAGGCTATGACCATCTCACAGGTCCTGGAAGGAAAGATGAAATTTCTGAGTCAGAGACAAATAACTTTATTATTCACAGCACAGCAGATGCCATGAGCTTCATGTTTTTATCAGTCCCCCTTGCTTTCCAAGTCTCACAGGGGTGATACAGAGGGACCCAAGTGGATGCTTCACACATGATGGGTTTGTGTCACTGCTAGGAACCTGACCTTGGGAAACTCTGATCTTACAAGGGTCTGCCAGCAAATATCCCCAACACTTATCCCAAAGGACATGCTGGTAAGGAAACAAATTTGCTCTCTGTCTGAAAAGGAGACACTACCAATATTTTCTGAGGTTGTTTCCTGCACAGGCAATCTTGAAGGGATAGAGGATCATCTCTCTCCATGGCAAATCATCTCTCAACAAACTGTGCATACAAACTGTGAAGTGCTGTGGCCAGTTCTGGGACTAGACTGAGCCTTTTCTGGTTCACTCCAATGTCATTTGAGCAAAACCTAATTGAGAATCTACTCTATGCCAGGCACTGAGTTATACACATTGTGGATAAAGAGATGAATAGGGCAATTTACAGCTGGAGAGACACATGAACAAAAGCACCAGGCAATAATGCTTGGGATAATGTGTAGCACAGGCCAATAAGAGAGGGAAGAGATTCATTTAATATAGCCCAAGGCTTGGAGAAAGCTGACACCTGAGCTGAACCTTTTTTTTTTTTTTTTTTGAGCTGAACCTTTAGAATTGGTAAGACTCTGGTGATATGGTGAGAAGGATTTTCTAGGTAGAGGGAAGAGCTTGAGCCAAAGGTGCTGAAGGATGCTCAGCTAAGCATGTCAAATGTAAGGTATGGAGGGAGGTGGATGCTCTTGGCCAAGGCCGTATGAAAATGAAGGTTCTTGTATCCAAGAATGCTTAGATGTTTTGCCCTGAAAGAAAAAGGAACCAATGGAGGGTTTTAAACTGAAGATAATCCTAGATGCTGTAAGAAGAATGGACTGCAGAATTTGAGACTCCAGGCAAGGAGACCAGTTAGGTAGGTATTGCTTTTCTCCAAGAAGGAAATGAACAAGAACACCAGCAAATGGGCAAGGAATGGAAAGAAGGAAAAAGACATGATAACTTGCTTAGAAAAGGCATTCTGTTGTAGATGGAATTGGGAATTTATGGAGAAATTGGGGAATGACTGAAGCCAGTAGGATTTGGAAAGGATTCTTAATACTTTGAGATATTAACTGGCGGTCAAGCATAAGGGGTCAGGGTTCTGGCATCAGGGAGATGAGTTTAAATCCAACTATGGCTACTCATCAGCTTTGTGATTGTTAAAATGTCACTTAACTTCTCTGAGCCTGAGTCTTCTCATATGTAAAATGGGGAAAGGTAGTGACACCTATCACATGAAGCTGTTGTAAGGATTAAATAAGGAACGAAATAAAAACTTGTAAAGTACTTGGCACAGTGCCTGGCACATAGTAAATGCTCAAAAACAGTTTCATTATGATGAGCCAGAAAAGTCCCATTAACCCTACACCCCAAAATCCAAACAGCAGCAGGAATGGCATTTATATATACATCATCTATGAGCACTGCTCATTAAATTCATCAAGGAAAGAGTTCTTTTGAAACTTCTGAAAACAGTTTTTGTAATGAATTGACTGCACCAATGTCCACGGGCAGTGCATACATTCCAGTTTGATTACATCTTTGTTCATATTGGACGTTATAATTTCAGTTCCTGTTTTCCCTCTTACTCATCATCATAGGTCTTTCAATATGAAAAACGTCCCTGTGCCCATTAGCTGACTGTATACATACAAATAACAGGACAGAATAGGAAGGTGCTGGTGAAAACTAAAGTCAAGTGATGACTCTAGAGATTGATCTGAGTCAGCAGTTAAAAATAAAGAAGAGGGAAAAAAATCTCATAAAGAGTATCTGATTTTCTAATTCCACCAAGACAGGTCTGTACAAACTGTGCACAGCCTCAAACTTAGTTACTCTGGCTCTGTAGCTCCAAGTAGGGAATTGACGAAATGTTATCAAGTATTATTCTCCATTGCATTGTGGGAGTTTCAGCCTTTATCTAGAATGAAGGAGGCAGAATTGGAGGAAGTAAAAGCCTGATTGGAATTTGAAGACAGGCACAACTTGTTCTGAGACTGTCAGGCAGCTTTGCAGAAAAGCCCCACGCCACCTGATAATTAGCTTATAACCGAACTGTTCAGATCCGTGATGAACTTTATCAAGTCCCCTTCTCTCCAAGCTCTACTAAAGATGACTGATTACATTTATAAAGTTTGAATCACTAAGATTCTATCCAATTCTGATATGTAATTCATAAAAAATGCCACTTGAAAATCAAATATAAAAGTACAGGTACCTCCAAGGACAGACTACTAAAGTTAACTTACTCTATAATTTTTTTCAAATAAGTGTTACATAAAATATGTTAGACTTTTAATCAAGCATCTGAAAATACTCTTCTAACTATATCCTTGTCTAAAACTTTGATCTAACCCTCCAACTTCATCTCTTGGATTATTAACAGTATTCTCACTGGAATATCTGCCTCCACACCGGTTGCAATAAGCAGAGATGATGATGATGATGATGATGATGATGATTATTATTATTATTATTATTAAGGCTTTTTAAAAGATATATTTTAGGTTCATAGCAAAATTGAGAGGAAGGTACAAAGATTTTCCATATATTCATTGTCCCCACACATGCAGAGCCATCCCCATTATCAACATCCTTCTTCAGAGTGGTACATTTGTTACAACTAATAAACCTACACTGAGTGACATAATCACTCAAAGTCCCTAAGTTTACATGAGAGTTCACTGGTGATATTGTATGTTCTATGAGTTTGGACAAATCTATAACATGAATCCACCAGGCAGGCTTCTCAAGAACAAATACAAGCAATGTTACCGTGGGAGTTTTATAAGTAACTCAAAGACATCGACCAAAAGATCATTCAACTAAAAAACCTATAGGAAGTTGGTTTTTAACATGTAGAGCCACAAGAAATACTATATTCTCGAGTTCTTTCTGAGGAATATGTTAAAGGATGGGCTCCAACCAAATAAGGGTTAATTGGGGGGGGGGAATTTTAATTTATCCCAATAAAAATAAACTTTTTTTTTTTACTATAGCTAGATAAATTGATACTAAAGACCATATGGAAACATTTAACATAAAATAACATATAATATTAGTTATAATATACAGCAAAAGACCAATGAGGGAAGGAGAATTAGTTTTAATAGATATAAAAATATACAACCACACTTACTAAAACATAGTAATGCATAAATAGATAGAAGACCAATGGAATGAAATAGAAGGTCCAAAAATACAATGAACTACATATGAAAATTTAGTATATTAAAAAGCTAGTGTCTCATATCATCAAGAAAAGGGTCTTTTAATGGATGATATTAGGATAACTGAATAGCCATTTGAAAATTTTAAACTAGAACATTTTTCACAACATGTGTAAGAATAAACTAATATATCAGAAATGTAAAAAATGTATCCAAATATTAGAAGAAAATTTTTATATAACTTGAATATAATAAAGGTGCTCCATGACACAAAACCCAGCCTCAATTAAAAAAAAACTGATATATTTTACCAAAAAATTATCTTAAATCATGGTAAAAGAAACAAAAATCACAAGAAAAATGGACAAATTGGAAGAAAAAAACATTATGTATCACAGATAAATGACTATTATCACTAAAATATGAAGACTTTATTTTTAGTTGATAGGGAATAGACCAAAAATGAGCAAAGGGTATTTTAAAAATTGCAAAAAATATGTTTTTTAAACATATGGAAAGATGTTCAAGCCTATTCATGAGAAAAATGCAAACTTAAAATTGTACTGAAATATCATTTCTCAGCAGATAGATTAGCATGAAATCCAATAGCTTGATAAAACACACCAATGGCAAACTGTAGGAAATAGTCACTCATACATTGTCGATGGAAATAAAAACAGTATAAGAATAGAGAGAAACTTAGGAGTATCTAATAAAATTGAATGTTCATGTAGCCAGAAATCCACTAAGAATTTACCTCTTAACCCCAAAATCTTCTAAGAGTGTATCTGACAATACAGGTCCAACAACAGGAAAATAAATTTGCATGAAGTTATTATTTGCAATATTATTTGTAATTGCAAGATGTTGGGATGAACCTACATGCCCTAATATAGAAGACTCACTAAATAATTATGTTACATCCACCCCAATGAGTGCTACACAGCTGTAAAAATGAATAAAGAAGCTCTCCACGAACTGATATGGGGTTAATAACAGGACATATCATTAAGTGAAAAAGCCCTGAATGTTAGTGTGCTAACATTCAGGTAAGAAAGAGAAGATAAAATAAAATAAGACATATATATATCCACTTAGGGTTGCAAGATGGAACACAGGAATGATATGTATATAAACTTTTATTTTTTTTATTTTTTACATATTTTTTTAAATTGGAGTTCAATTTGCCAACATATAGCATAACACCCAGTGCTCATCCCATCAAGTGCCCCCCTCAGTGCCCGTCACCCAGTCACCCCCACCCCACACCCACCTCCCTTTCCACCACCCCTTGGAACACAGGAATGATAAACCAAAAACAATGAAATTGGTCATCTGCAGGGGATAAAAGGAAAAGTGGACTATGGTACATGGTAAAGACATGTCTCTGAGTATATCTTTTTTGCAACTGTTTTCAGTTTTGAAAGCACACTAATGCTCTAACATTAGCAATATACAACAAAATCAACAAGGCCATGATAAAAGAAAAATCGACAAATGAACAGACGAACCCTATTGTATTTCAAAATTGATAACATAACACGCAGAAACAACATATCTGGTATGAAAATGGCAAGAGTGAACAAGGCTGTTTTCCTCATTTGTAAATGAGAGCCCATCCATTTTCACAAAGAATATGAAATGTTCACTGTGCATGTGTCAAAAGGGCACACCGAGGGAGAGGGTGCATCAGGGCAGGGCCATGCGTATGCCTTCCACATGTGAAGTACACTCATGGGAGAAGGAGTAAAGGAGACGAAGTCTTCAAGTCGCAGATGTGGGATTTGGAGAGTTTGATGTAACCTCTAGTTTCCTCATATACAAAATGCAGTGATTAGTGCAATCACAAGGGAAGATTGCGCGGAGAATTCAATGAGACAATGTGGTTCAGAACACAGGTTGTGGATTCCCATCCCTGGGTGCGAATCCCAGCTTAATCACACTCTGATTTTGTAATGTTGGACACAATATTCCACTTTTTTGTGTCTTAAGTTTCCTATTCTGTGAAATTAAAAGAACTAGTCATACCTACATCCTAAATTTAGGGCATGGACTGAGTGTCTTTATGCAATTGATGAGGTGAATTCATGGGAAGGATTTCACTGGAATGGCAGTGCCACAAAAAGGCAGAAACTTTTGCATTTTGTTCACTGCTGTACCTTCAATCCTAGACCCTGCCCAGCACATGTTAAGGGCTCGTCACACATCTGTGGAATGAATGAACAAAGGCCTTTTCCTGGCCCCTGACACATAAGAGCTATGCAAATGTTAGCTGTGTTGCCATTATCTTCATAATTATGAACATCCTCATTATTATTAATGTATGTACAGGTGCTTTGTCTCCAAAAATAAGTGGGAAAATGTACAGCCCCTTTTACTTTCAACATGTAATATTGCATGTCACTGCATAACATAAAGAAGATTGACAACTAAGGAGTAATCTGGAAAAAGAAGCATAATTGATGCGAAAAAAGAATGTATGTAGTTTGCTTGCTCACCTTTTTCTTTCTTTCTTTCTTTCTTTCTTTCTTTCTTTCTTTCTTTCTTTCTTTCTTTCTTTCTCTCAGTTCTTTCTTGATTGATGTTTCCACATTGGTGCCTCCTCTCCCTTCTCTAGCTTGAAAAGGGGAAAACAGAGAAAAAAAAAAAAAGGCATCCAGAAGCTAAAATTCTCCATCTGAAACTATAAAAATGAAGTCTCAGTTCTCAGCATCAGTAATTGATCCCTTTGATGTTTTACGTGAGGAGAAACTCAGGCCCCCGACAGAAGCTCCTCATCTCATCAGGGGGAAAGTAAATCGTTTCAAAATAAGTCTTCTTACAGCTTAATAACTTAGGTTTCAGTTCTCCTTGAGAAAAATTCTTGGCTAGATTATACCCCAGAGCCACATTTCTTGCAAACTCTGACATCTGTACCTCTGCACCAAACAATGAAACAGTTGAGGGAAGAGAAGGGAAGTTTAGAGTTAGAAAAGGCAATGTCTTTGATGGAAACTCAGACCTACACTGTGCATTGTCATGCCAGCAGGATTCAAACCAGGAAGGGTTTTGCATGAGGTCTGCTCAGTCAAGAAATGATTTACTTTGGGGGAACCTGGGTGGCTCAGTGGTTGAGCACCTGCATTTGGCTCAGGGCCTGATCCCAGGGTCCTGGGATGGAGTCCCACATCAGGCTCCTCACAGGGAGCCTGCTTCTCCCTCTGCCTATGTCTCTGCCTCTTTCTCTCTGTCTTTCATGAATAAATAAATAAAATCTTTTTTTAAAAAATGGACAATGAGAACTTTTAGAATAAAAACAACATGATTCAAATGACAGGTGGAGGTTTGTGCCATAAAGACTACCATGGACTCAGGGCTCCTATAATACAAAGACTACATTGGGCTCTTGAGAATTTTATTCAGAAGGAATCCAAGTCTAGGTCCAGTTCTGGTGTTAAAGAACTGACTACATTAGGCAGGTCACTTCCTCTAGACTAGTCTCCTCGTTTTAAAAATACCAAGTGGACAAAGGAGGCGAGTTGGACTGAATATTTCTAAAGTTCTTTTCCAGCCATTTGATAACTACACTGGGGTTGACCCAAAGCACAGCACAGCACACTGCAGCAATGGCCTGCTAGCTCCTCCTGCACTGGGGACAGGAAGGGCCATGGCCACCCTTTTTAGAAATTTCATGCCAGTTAGATCCATTTCACCTGAACAATTCTGATTTTCCAAGCTTAAATCTCCATTCCTACCATGAATGCCAGAAAGCCTTCCTAGTTCTGGACAAAAGGCTCCCTGTGCCCGCATACTTGTGCCCTCATTCTGCACTTTACACTGGACTGTCCCCTTCCTGCCTGATGATCCCAGAAGAGCAAACACTGCGCATTTGCTCCTGTGCCTGGCACAGCTCTGCTCATGTCAGTAGCTTCATACTCAGGTGTGCGTCTAATTTCACAGTCTAATTTCAGGTTGGTGGGGGCACTGAACTTGATGACTTTGTGTCCACAGTCCAGGCGGTGGCTGCTTTTGGAATGAGGTTATCCCTCCTTCTCCCTGCCTTGACAATGACTGGTGTGAAGCTGGCATCAGCCTTTCTTTTTTTTTCCCCCTAAGATTTTAATTTAGTTATTTGAGAGGGAGAGACAGAGAGCACAAGCAGGGAGGGGGGCAGAGGGAGAGGAGGAGCTGAGCAGGGAGCCTGAGCAGGGAGCCTGAGCAGGGAGCCTGAGCAGGGAGCCTGATGTGGGGTGCGATCCCAGGACCCTGGGATCATCACCAGAGGTGGAGGCAGACACTCAACCGACTGAGCCACTCAGGAGCCCTGGCATCAGCCTTTGATCATGCAGCAGCATGGGAACTAAGTTTCAGTTCTGGGGCATAGATCTCTTACTACCTTTGTATGATTTACTGCATGTTCCTTCGTACAGATGTGGAGTATGATGTAGGTAAAAACAACATCAGCCCCAGAAAAAGCCCTATTCTTCACTCTAGCTTTTTTCAGAGAGCCCTACATTTATGGTGGTAAGAGTAAGTGATAGTCTGGGCTACCATGTGCTTCTTACCCATCAATGAAGCTGGTTTTCTTTGGTTGTACCCTCCCCCTGCTAACACTTTTGAGGGGAGAACAGATGAGCTATAGGCTGACTTTCCAAAAAGCGATCATGAGAAAACCCAAAGCTTTCTCTTATGCCGTCTGGACCCTACAGCCTTTCACATCTTAACTGTCTTATCAGGTACTACAGGCAGAGCCCTGACCTGGAAGGCAGGAGACAAGGCTCCAGCTCTTGACCTTCAGATTTCCTTCACTTAGCGTAAATGAGAAGATGGAGAAGAAGAGATGCAGTCTCCGGTTTCATAAATGACTAGGTCTGGATACAATAATCTGAATTCTCTATTGCTCCATAGAGTATTTCTAGGAGTTTGTTTTGGGGAGACTAGGAATACAGAAGGCAATTATTTCCAAAGATGAAATGATACCTGTAGCAGAGAGCAGACTGTTTTAATGGTTAAACTACTTTTATTTACTAGAAACAAGCTTTCCCTTGAACCTACAGTTAAAAATAAGGGGAAAATGCTTAGTAAACCCTAAATCATTGAATTATTGGAGGGAATCAGAGTAGCTCTACACCCCCTTAATTAATAGGGAATGAACAAGCAATTCAGCTGTGGGTGGAATTTTTACTTTAACTCAATTTAAAAACAAAAAAAAATACATATTTCTCTGGTAATTCTAAAATAAATGCACTTATCTCCATAAATCCTTGGAGTATGCACCACACTTACAGGACAACATTTGATAGATACCACTATACATAATTATAGATGTAGCGGACTGAAATCTCTCCTCCTCACGCCCATGAATTCTTAAGTGACAGGTTGTTAAGGTACCTGACAAAAGGATGGAGTCTTATGGAAATATGTATGCTGCATTATCTAGGACAATGTCCAAATGATGTGTGAATTCCTGCATCATTTTCCCCCCAAATGTTAATCCCATTTATGACTGTTTAAGCAGTGCTGCCATTACCATGGCAGGATGTTATGTATTCCAACAGCGGTAATTATTATGTTGTTCTAAATAGTGAGCCAAACATTGCCTCCCTGCAACTTGGCAACCCACGATCTGAAATCTGCTCTTTGGGTTTGCCAAGTTCTACTTTTTTCCAAACGATGACTCTTGAGATATTTGTTAACATTTCTTACTTATTCTAAAGATGAAATCTTCTCATATCTTTCAAGAGCTTTCTTAAAGCTCTTAATTCAAGTAATGGTCCTGTACGATCATCTTTTGAATGTGTTCCCGTTCCCTGGATGTCCTCCTCTTCTGGTTTGAAAATGAGTTTATTATTTAATTTAAAATCTAGATTCCCACTACCTGATATGTTATTTAACTGTCGATTGTCTATTTCTCCCACTAGGCTTGAAGTGTCACGAAAACAAATATTTGCTGTGTCCCTTACTATCCATACTGCGTAGAAGAATGCCATCGCATCGCAGGTGCTGAACAAATATTTACTGAATAAAATAAGGGAATGTATCATTTCTCATCAACATGTTAAATCAAAATGTTCAAGAAAAATGATGAAACTATAAATCATCCACAATTCCATAACCCACAAAAAAAACTGACAACTTTCCGGAACTTGCTCTGAACCATAAGGGATGAAAATATAAATAAGTGATAGTTTTTTTTTTTTTAAAGGCATGATAGAAATATTTAGCAATGAAAACATCTTTAAGTTTATAAAAGTCTTATCATAAAAATATTGAACTTAACTGTAATAAATCGAACAAATGTTAAAGAAAGTGAAGCAAGTAATTTCCAAAATAGGGAAATGTGGCAAAACAGATCAATGTCTCCTCATCTCAAGAGTTATTTTTTTTTCAAGTTCCCTGAAGTTAAGGAAAATTATTTTAAGAGCATCAGTTGACTCTCGTAGCAATTTAAAAACAAAAACAAAACAAAACAAAAACCTTTCTGAGTTAAATTTAGGCTAGATCACTGAGCTTCCTGATAGGAAAGAGCAGAGTGGTCACTTTTGTACATGGTGCAGTTCTGCTCCCAATTTCACAATCTCCTTGTTTATGAAGTTCAGAGTTTCTAAGATGTATATTTTGTTCACAATTCACAATTCGTCCTGTGTTTTTGGTCTTTTTTTCTACACTTGATGGATTCCGGTGCTTTTATCATGGTTTCTCCCCTCTCTTAGATCTTTATTTTGAGTTATCTCTTGGTGGCTTTGGCTGTCATTAATGACAGAAGTCTGTGTTCCCGTGTTCTTTCATGCCAGCGAATCCTTCCTTTGTACTTACACAGCGACATGACAGAATATGATATTCAGAGATTGTATCTTCTTTTCCTCAAAGTGTTGACATTGAGCCATTATCTACTTATATTAAATTTTTAGGCCGGCCAGCTTCTCCCCTCTCTTAGGTGACTGCTTGGTTTAATCTACATACAAGAAGAAATTTTCTTTGCTCATTAAATCTAGTAACTTATCTAGAATATCACTCACTCTCATTTAAACCACATCATTTCTCTCTGTTTCACGGGGGATATTCTTCATCTGAAAGTTAGGTATTTCTCTAATTTCCAACTTCCTTACTTACAAAATAACGTTTCTGTATGATATATATTTTTTTTCTATTTTATTGTGCTTAGCATTTTTCCTATATTTTGATATTTTGTCTTTTTTACATTCCCTTAGATTTTTCAAATGCTTTCTTTCTGCTATTAGTTTGATTAATTTAGTTACTCTATATTCTTTTCTTAAATGTATACATTAGACCAGTTATGAGTTGGTCTTGTTTGGGATTTTAGTATGTTCCCTCAAGTAGTAATAATCCTGTCTTTGAACTCATGTCTTACTGAATTCATTTTCCTAAGTTCTTATGCACTACAAGCATCTGACAGTGTTCAGTTTCTCTTTCTCAGTTTTGTTTTCCTCCAAATTACGTTCTTCTTTCATTTTTCATATGCTACCATTAATTTTATGTTTGTTTTTAATTTTTTTATATTTTATTTAAATTCAATTTGCCAACATATAGTATAACGCCCTGTGGCATCAAGGTATGTCACCACTAATTTTGAAATATGTTTCTGTGGCATGTTTGCCTTTGCCATTCCATTCCTTCTGATTTCTGTTATCCCTGCCCAGCCTTTGTATTTGTTCAGTTGATACAGGTTCTATTTTCTTTGACACATTTCCTACCTTATCTGGGATTCTTGCCTACCTTTTGATAGTAAGTTTGAGGATTTGTGGTTACATTCTATTTACCTTACTGACATCTGAGCAAGAGTAGTCAGCATAAATTGTAACTCTCGACTCATCTGGTAGCTGCCAGTGGAGTTTTGGCTACGCTTTATCTCATTGTTCCATGTTTATCCTTTCTCATTCATTAATCGCCCACTGGGACATGGAGTCTGGGATTTGGCTTCATTGCGACACCTGTACTCTGAGACCTGGCTTCTCTACTCAAGTCTCTTTTAAACCTGGCACTGAAAAATGAACATAAAGCTTAACTGCTCTGGCCATGCTATGCACATTGATGTGTTTGCTTTCTTTGCCCTAGACAATATGCTAATGTTTCTGTATTTTCTTTCTAGGTGATCTCATCTGCTCACATATCACATGAATGTGTGTATATGCATACACACATACATATATATACACACACATGCATATATATATACACATATTTATGTCATAAATGATTACAGTTCCTTATCTTCAGCCAAGACATATATTTTGGATTTTAAACTTGCAAATCTAATTGTCTCTGGGTTTCTTAGCCTGGATGTTTCCCTAGGCAATCCATACTCAATACCCATTAACTTTAACTCTTTCTCTCTTGAGCTCCCCAAAGCTGCTTCTGCTCTCTACTGCCTATGTTAGGGCCTATTAACACCTTCCACCCAGTCACCTGATTCATCTCTGCTTATCCCTCTTCCATATGCTCTTTACATTTAATCAACCATAAAATACTATGTTTTACCTGTAAAATGTTTGCTGAATTTATATTAATTAAACTTACTTGGTGTACAAAAATACTTTTACACAAGCATATAGCAAAGTATTTTTATGATAGAGGACTCTGGGAGAAATGCCAAATTATCACGGGGAAAGCACATAAACTGTAATATATTCACGCAAGGGAGAATAGTGGAGCCATTAAAATAACATTATGAAAATATTCAATGGCACAAATATCTCTGATAAAAAAAACTGCATTTAAAATCAGGGAACAAAGTAGCTTACAAATTATAATTTCAACCGTATTGATTATAATTATTCATAAACATTCTAGAAGAAAGTATATCAACAAGTTTTTCACAGGCTGCTTTTGTCTTCTCTCTGATGGTTATCTCCCATTTTACTCTTTTCTACATATTTCTTATACCAAAAGTGATAATTTATTGGATGTATACTGTATACTAAGCATTATACTAACTGATTCACTTATAGGTTCTTAGTAAATTCTCAATTGCCATGCATTAGTATGTAAGAGGAAAAAATATTATAATGGTGTTTCTTAAATCAATTCCTTTTCCTCTCTCTCTGTAGTTATTGCTTTAAGTCAGGACCTAAATCTGAAGAGCAGTGATTCCCAAAATTTTATTGGTTTTCCATAGCACACCCAAGCCAGAAGAAACTCCTCATAATTACATTTCCTCAATATTTAGGTCCAAAATTTAATAAGTGTTTATATTCTAACAACTAAGTGATCATTTAGAAATAAATATGAATGAAATTGAAAGAGAAAATATTTTTATTTCATTTTTAAATAGCCAGTTACTTACTAATGGAATATGTACACCTGTTGGGCTCGAGCATCTTTTTCAGCCTTCCTACCCTTGCTTCCTGTCCCATGTTGATTTTCCCATGGTGCTTGCTTTTTATCCCAGCAGCCTCCCCAAACCCAGCTTCACATACATATAACATGATGGCAAGCAATGTAGATCTGTCTCATGTTGAAGCTGTGAACACAAGCTCTGTTTCCTTCACACACCCTACAGTGTGTGTCTCTCTTTGCCTTGACCTGAAATAATGATCTTTAGTTTCTTCAAGGCTCAATGTCAATTGTTTTAGATTTGCCTCAGTATGTTCATTATCAATAACTTTGTGATCTTGATTTTTCTATCAGTTCAATCCAATTTTGGCTGAACATCTAGTCTTTATCCAAATTGTTGCTGGACTGTGGATTTAGGATCCAGCTACTATCATCCTCTCTCTAATCGACTCCAAAGAAAAATTGAAGGAATTCACCTTAATGTATTAGGCATGAATCCATTTTTCTCCTTGTTCCCTAGGGGAGAGCACAAAGTCCTCACTAAATGCCTTGCTACATTTTCTAATGTGTCAGACTAGTTACATCATTGGGAAACAAGTTGCATTTTTTCATTCACTAAAAAAAAAAAAAAGGTTTTGATACCTATCATGTCCAGGCACTATTTTTGGTTGTAAAGAACAGGAGGCAGAATTTATCCCTGCTCTCACATTGCTTGAGGGAGAGAGATAGTAACAAAATAATCACACAACTGCATGGAAAACTTTACCTGTCACAAGTGCTACAAAGAAGGGGTGTGTGGTATCACAAAGATATTAAATAAGAGATTTGAGCTAATAAAGAGTTCAGGGTAGGAAAAAGCGGATATGCTAAAGTAATGAATTTACCTGAGGTCTGAAGGTTAGGCAAGAATGAAATTACAAGAGGTGGGGAGGAGCAGCACATCTCAGAGGAAACAGTGTGTGAAAGTGCTGCTGTGGCAGAGGAGGTGATGTGCCAGACAGGCCAATGGCAGGGGTCAAGGGAAGCCAGGTGCTAGCGGGAGGGGCAGACAAGGGCCTTGACCGGGCAGAAAAAAATCAGTCACGTACTCCTTGTTAAGAGCTTTGTCTTCATCCTTTGAACCACTGCATGCTACTGAAGTGTTCTACTGAGGGGGTGCTTGGACCAATCTGCATAAAAATATCCCTCACATCTAAGAGCACTAACTAGAGACCCCACTATTGTCTACAGATCTTCAAGGATCCATCCCAGGAATTCAGTGACCCCCATCACACAGGCCTCAGATGCCTTTCATCAAGGTCAAGTGGCTTGAGCTACTTTAAGGCAGCGGAGAGGTCTCTTATAGCCCATCTGTGTCTGGGAGGCCCTCTCCATGCCTCACAGAACTGTCCTCATCTTGTGCTTTGAAGATCACACTCAAACTGGGGACTGTGGTGGGTGCCTGTGGATCCCCCTGTGCTCATCAGCAGTGGCATGGCAGCTCTCCTAAGTTATTACCATGCTCACTGAGCCTTGGAGAGACACCCTCATTTCACCAAATCTGACTCTCATGGAACATTAGTTTGGTCCTCATGACCAACTTGTAGAAAAGATATCACTGTTAGCCCTGTTTTTAGAAGAAGCAAAGATTAGAGCACTGAAGTAATTTGTTCAATGCCATCATTGAGAATGGAACCAAGAAGGATTCATACCTGGGTCTTGCTCCAAACTATATCATTTCTCCATGAGCCAATGATGTGGAATATCCTCCCTGGGTCTGAGGATTTTCCACCACAGGCTACCACATTTCAAAAATCTCCTTTTTTATTTAGATGAGTATCAAGTGATCATTTTACAAGAGCCTTAGGTAGGGAGAGACACTGCAGTAGGATTGAGGATCTCTGGGTCCTTGTCCTTGCTCTGCTACCAAGTCACTGCATAACCTTGAACAGGTCACAGCAGAGCAGATTTCTACTCTAATAAATCATGAGTTCATTGATCAGGTCTTTATTTTCTCAGCCAGTGCTGAAGTAGATGTTTTACAGTCAGTGATAAAGCCACAGAATACTGCTGAGAATGACCTAAAGCAATCAGTTATTTTATTGATTCAGAAATTGAGGCTGAGGGTGGGAAAGTGACTTATTCAAAGTCATCAAACCAGAGCCAGAGTCAGGACAAGAATCCTTTATTTCCTGACTCCCAACTAAGTATTCTTTCTTTTACTTCACACTGGCTTATGTTCCCCCCCCCCAAAAAAAAATTCATAGATATTATCAAGAGCTTCCAGAAATTCTTATTAAGGATTTAGGATTTATCATTATCAATACTGAAACTGCACATTATTCACTAATAGGTATGATTCTGGAATCCCTATAATCAACATCAACTGTACCTCATTCGATGGCATGTCTGAAATACCCAGACTCTAGGCAAAGATGCTTTTATAATCTGGGTCATATTGGCAGAAAAATGGTAGCATGGACTTTGTATTATCTAGCTGTTGAAATTGGGTTGTATCCCTCATGCACCTTTGGAAATGTTTAACTTTTCTTGCTTCAGTCTCATTATCTTTAAAAACAAAATAAAGGGTTGCATGTAATAAATTGGTTAATGTTTATAAGTAAATGCATCTAAGTCCAGTAACAGTGCATCTGGCACAAAGTGCGTACTTTGTGCACAAAAGCGATTGTTACGATTTGGGAAAGAGATTCACCGTGTTTTCCTTAAAGGACTTCTAGTTACTTTTACAAGGTGATTTGGTGTAAGAAACAGGAATGACACACAGTGGTTATGGATGAATATACCCAGGAGCACTGCCACTGCTTTTATTCCTCTGTCTTGATGTGCAGCAACCGGTACTACCATGTGTCTCCAACAGAACTGAAGAAAAATCTTATTCTGCACCGAATATCTAAAATATTACCTGACATTGTAAAATTCTGAAAAGCAAAATGGGTCCCTTGATAGGAAATGCTGCCAAACCTACCAGAGACCAGTTACTCATTCTGGGATCCCCCATTACCACTGGTCATAGCCCTCTGTTTAGACTTCTCACCAGTCACACTGTGCTCTACGGACCAAGAGCACCCATACCACCTGACAGCCTATTAGAAATCCAGAATCCCAGCTCCCTTGTAGATCTACTGAACCAAATCCCCAGGTGATTCATACACACATGGAAGTGTGAGGAGTTCTGCTTCAGAACACTGGTTCTCAAACTTTGATGTGCACCCCAATGAATGTGGGCAGGTAAGAGAAGTGGGATAGAGCCCATGCACCAGTATTTTTACCAAGTTCTCCAGACAATTCTTATAGAGATCAAAGGTGGAAAAATGTAGCTTTAGATGACACAGGTGTGTAGGAGAGAAGGTAGTATGGTGGCAACAACCTTTTTTTTTTGTTTGTTTTGTTTTGCTTTTAAAGGTGTGGAGCTTGATGAAGTTGCAGAAGGAACTGTGATCTGTGGGAGGAGCACAATGCTGTGCACTGGAAGCCTAGATGAACTGCAGGAAGGGGCATGACAGGGCAGTGGCCATTCTTCTTATGTGGGGCTGGTGGCTGGTGTTGGTGGTCTAGCTCCCAGGTTCTGAGCTGTGGTGGATGTGCTCAGAATTCTGGCATCCAGGAAGCCCAGGTAGCTCAGCGGCTTAGCACCGCCTTCAGCCCAGGGCCTGATCCTGGAGACCCAGGATCGAGTCCCACGACCTGCTCCCTGCATGGAGCCTCCTTCTCCCTCTGCCTGTGTCTCTGCCTCTCTCTCTCTCTCTCTCTCTCTCTGTATCTCATGAATAAATAAATAAAATCTTTAAAAAAGAAAAGATTTCTGGCACCCAAAGGGTCATGTCCCCATAGAGACCCACCTCCACCTACTGGTCTTCTCTCTTCACTAATTCGCTCTCTGAGCCCTACGAACTTCCTTAGAACTTTGAGCCTCAGTTGTACTTTAATGAACATGAAAATTAAAGATCTCTGGTCAGCCTCCCTCACAAAGTGTATGAATAAATACTATAAAATAACCAGATATGGCCCCTCCTGGCCCTATATCTGCCCTTCCCACTGTCTGGAATGCTCCTTGCACCAGTCAGCTGAAAGTTCTACTTTTCAGAGAGACTCCACTGATATTAGATTCCCTCCAGTTGATATTAGATTCCCTCCTATCATTTTGATTCTCTACCATTGCATTAAAAAAAATCACAGACCTTATCTTTTAAGTTTATAGAAAAGTGGAGCAGGAAATACAGACTTCCCATACAGTTCTCCTTTTCCCACTGCACAGCCTCCTATTATGAATCTCTGACGTTAGTGTGTACATTTGTTCCAAATGACAAAACAATATTGATTTATTATTATTCACTGAAGTCCATAGTTTGTATTAGGGCTCACTCCATGAATTGACAAAGGCATAACACCATTACAGATCCATACAGAATGGTTTCACGGCCTTTGAAACCCTCTGCTCTCCACCTATTCATATCTCTCTTCACCTAACGCCCTAACAACCCCTGACCTTTATACTGTCTTTACAGGTTTGCCTTTCCAGGATGTAATGCAGTTGGAAACATACCATATGTAGCCTTTTCAGATTGGCATATATATAATTTCTGAATATCCCATTATATGAATGTACCAGAGTTTAACCTATTGAAGGACATCTTGATCGTTTCTAATTTTTTGCAATTATGAATAAAGTTGCTACAAATATTCGCGTGCAAGTTTTTGTGTGGGCATATGTTTTCAACTCATTTGAGTAAATAAATACCTACTGGTGTGATTGTTGGATCATATAGTAAGACTATGTTTAACTTTCTAAGAATCTGCCGAACTGTCTTCCAAAGTGGCTGCACCATTTTGCATTCCCATCAACAATGAATGAGAGTTCCTACTGCTCCACTTCCTTGCCAGCATTTGGTATTGTCAATGTATTTTATTTTATTTTATTTTATTTTATT
The DNA here is from genome assembly GCF_048418805.1 of Vulpes vulpes. Classification (NCBI taxonomy): domain Eukaryota; kingdom Metazoa; phylum Chordata; class Mammalia; order Carnivora; family Canidae; genus Vulpes; species Vulpes vulpes. Next base: position 99,345,904 of record NC_132787.1, on the reverse strand, counting down.
TTATTTTATTTTATTTTATTTTATTTTATTTATTTTTTAGTCATATCACTGCATTTTGTCCTAATCAGAAATTATCCTGTTGATTTACTTGGTTATGGATTTAACAGCTGTCTTCAACCCACCACTAGGTCAAAAGTAAAGATTTTGTCTGTCTTATTGACTGGTCCATTTGTACACAGAGTTAGAAAAAGAAGGCCTGGCTCATTGGAGGTGTGCAATAAATACATAACTAAAGAATGACTAAATGGATAAATCTGCCCTAGGAATTGTGAAGGAGTTGACTATTATCTTCATTGATTCCCACACCTATTTTGTTTAGTTCCAACCTCCATCAACTCTTTCATCTTAGTCTCTCCCTACGCACGTCCCTCTTCTTACTATTATTGCCAATTCCCTGTTTTCTACTTTGGACTTGCTATTTGAGTTGGGGGGTGGGTACTGCACTATTTTTTTATCAAATATAAATGCAGCTCCAGAACTTTGAGACTAACTTACTGCTTTTTTTTTTTTTTTTGAAACTAAGGTTTCTATTTATTCTCAATGTTATACTTTGATAGGAAGACATAGCCTGGTTTTCCCTTATTCCTACTGATATGCTATTTTTGAGGAAAAAATCGAATCAGCAACATGAATAACTTATTGTCCAGATCCCCAAAAGCTCATAACTACTACAAACTGATGACATGAGAGTGCTCTCTGTTCTTCATCCATGAGAGGTAGTACACATATTCACCAATACCTTACAGGGATCCAACTGGGTAAGACTCAGAGAGTAAATATTTGGAATGGTCACTGGAGCTTGAGATAATCATATCAACGAATCATCATTCATTTCTAGAGTCATGCTATGGCTAGCCTAGATTGCAGTAGAATGTAAGTTGAGACCATTGAGATCAACCAAAGATATAGAAAAGAACTAAGAGGAGAAAAAGTTAAGAGCCAAAGACAGTGGACAAATTTATTTGTCCATTTATCTGCTTTGCGCAAGCTGTTCCTCATCTATTGTGGCTTTCATAGAATCCACTCAATCAACTCAACATCCTTCAGCAGGCCACATGGTAGATGAATGAGCAGTGAAATAGGATTTCTGCTCTGGCAACAACTTGCAGGGAGACTTTCAAAAAGTCATGAAAATCTCTATGATTAAGAACATTAATGTTAGGGATACAAGTGAATTCTTCTATATTGCTTCCTCATGGACTAGCCAAATGCATTTACCATTAAGAACTTAACAGCAAGGATGAATCCAATGCAAAATGCATGACAGTGAGGCAAGGGTATTCAAAAGCGAAATGCATCCATTGCCCCACCATAAACAGGATTCTATCCTAGGTCCTATCTCCATTTTGAGATAGCGTGAACCTCAAGGATACTTTATTCTTCACAAGATACCAAGTCCACCAGTTGCTCTGTACTTTGAGTGAGACTTTTTAAAAGTGCCTTTGGCTATCCAACAATAGCCTGTAAATTTAAGAACCATAATATTTAGGGAAAGTACTTAAATTTTGGGCGTTTAAAAAATGGGGTTAGCTCAGTCAGTGAACACTTTTGTTGTTGCTGTTGTTGTTAGAGATTTAATTTATTTGAAGAATTTGGCATATTCCAAATTCAGAAAACTTCAATATACAAAAAACTGAATTTCAAAATCAGGCTTATTCTATTGATGAAAGCATTTGCTTACATCCTAACCTTCTTGGAATTCCTTGGAATAATTGAAAGCAATAAAACTTTATTGAAAATGTTCTTCTCAGAATTTTCACTATTTCAAAATACTCTCTCTTCAATTAGTACAATTTTGCAAAGCTCTTCCATGATAATGCACTTTCCACATGTAATCATATGGCATCTTGGACTTGAAAACATCTTGGTAATCATCTTAGTTTCTCTTGTGGGGCTGGACTAGAAAAGATGAATAGCTTGTTCAAGGTCACTCAGTGAGTTTCTTGGTAGAATAATTGACATTTATCACAGCCTCGGATTTGCATATAATCACTTTTAGAAAGGCCATTTTATTTTTGTTCATGTTTTGTCTTTTTTGTTTCAAGTTTTTATTTAAATTCAAATTATAGTGTAATAATAATTTCAGGAGTAGAATTTAGTGATTCATCACTTATATACAACACCCAGTGCTCATCACAAGTGCTCTCCTTAATGCCCATCACTTATTTAAACCATCCCTTCACCCACCTCCCTCCATCAACCCTCAGGTTGTTCTCTAGCATTAAGAGTCTGTTTTATGGTTTGTTTCTTACTCGCTTTTTTTCTTTCCCTTATGTTCATCTGTTTTATTTCTTAAATTTCACATGAGTGAGATCATATGGTATTTGTTTTAGAATGGCCATTTTCAAGAGCTCATGAGACAGCATAATCTCCATTTCTTTTCAAAGATCTGAAGCCTTCCTAAAGAAATAAGAGGATCCAGACAGCTAAATACATGCACAGAGTTTGGAATCTGCTGTCTCTGAGTAGCACATATGTAATGACTATAGAACCCTGTTTGGTGAGTTAGCAGTATTTAAAACAAAACAACAAAAGCCCCAACTTCTCTCTTCCTTTTACCTCTCCTCCTTCCCTAAACCCTCTCAAATGAGAGGAAAACTGTGTCCTTGTCCAAACCATTTCCTTGCCTCTTTCTGACAAATTCCTCTTTACACTGATGGGTTTATCACAAAGGAGATATCTTCTGTGAAGAGCTCTACCCTTTTCCTTGCCCCAGGCAGTTATTAGTCTCTTCTCTCTACTGTCCCTGAACTTTGTATGTATCTCTGTCACAGCACATTGCACATTATTTTGTATTTATTTCATATCTGTCACTGTCTCACTGCAAACTGTGAAATTCAGGAGCCAAGTCTTATCTATCTTTTGTCCCCAATGCCTAGGACATTGCAAGCAACATAATAATATGTGCTCCACAAATATTGTTGAATTTCTATCAGCCTCCATTCATTCATCTCCGAAACATGAAACAAGCCCAGGCACCACTATGAGGTCTCATTGACAGGTTCCCTTCTGAGCCTTTGAAATTGTGAAGGTAAGGAGAGGTACAGAATTATCCAGCTCACACTCCAAAAATCTCATCCTTTAAAATGAGGCAAAGGGATACACAGCCTCTTAGATGTTGCTTTCTAGCCAAGACAGAAATTGACCTGTAGCCAAAATATGTGGGAAGGAAATAATAAAAGTATTCGGCAGCTATGAGCTTGGAGTCTCAAATTAGTTCTTGTTATAGTGCTGTCCCCCACCTTCATTCCATTGTTCATCACTCAACAAATAGTTACTATACGTCTACTTTTTCACAAGACAAGGTGAGAACAGAGAAAAGGGATTAAAAAGTTCTCAACTGGCTTTCCATGCCATGGATTTGCTGCTATGAACCAAGCACTTAAGATAAATTATTGCATTTGTTAGACATAATTTTCCTGTTTTTACAAAAGGTGGCACTGGGACATAGAGGGACACATTAATTCGTCAAGTATTGTACAGCTCTTGATTGCTAGAGACAACTCATTCTTGTCTGAGTTCAAATTCTGTGCTCATTTCACTGCAGCTTCACATTAAGAGGAAAGACACAGCTTCGTTCTGAAGGGGTTTGTGATCTAAGAGTGGACATCCTGCAAATAGCCATCAGGTAAAACCTTGCCTTCTATCACTTGCCCTCCATTATGGGACTGTGTGGACCTCAGTTTGGAGAAACTACAAGAGTCATAGAAGGTTACCAGGTAATTTTCCTTAGGGGGCAGGCTGGCCAGGCCTTCATTCTTTAATTAGTAGACAGGACATTAATTATCACAACCCTGGGGCCGAATCAGCTCTTCCTCTACATCTGAGACTTTCTCCTGGCAGCATGAAAGGAGTCAGAATACAACCTTATAGGCTCAAAGTGGTCTCTGTCTACCAGTCCCACTGCAAGGCCCTGACTTCTTGGCTTCTGCATCTGCTGTGTTCCCCAAGCTCAGATAGTTCATGGTCCTGTCAGTGCTGTATGTACTGAAGTAGCTGCTCTCAGAGAGAAGCAGCTTGACAAAGAATGAACATAAAGGAGTACAGAGGATGGTGGAGAGGAATGGTGTTGTCAGCCTATATGTCTAGGGTTATGGACTAATGTCTATGTCCCTCCAACTTTATATTTTGAAGCCCTACCCCTCAATGTGATGGCATTTGGAGATGGGCCTTTGGGAGGTAATTAGGATTAAATGACATTATGAGGGGAAGGGGCCTCAAGATGCCTCTTCATATGAGAAGAGACCCCGGAACACACACTCTCTCTCTCACACACACACACATACACACACACAAAGAAGAGATCATGTGAGCACACAGCAAGGTAGCATATACCTACAAATCAAGAGAAGAAGTCCCCTAATAACATTTACATTGCTGGTGCCCTGATCTTAGAATTCCTGGCCTCCTGAACTGTGAGAAAATAAATTTTTGTTGTTTAAGCCACCGAATCAATGGTATTTTGTTATGCCAGCCTGAGTTAACTCAGACAACTGGACAGATAGATGGGGGCAGGATTGTGTGTGTGTGTTGCTGGTTAAGTCAAGAAGTCTGGACGGTACAGAAAAGAGGAGATGTTTAATGAGAAGAATGACAGGGTAAGATCTAGAATTTCTGAGGACCCAGAGGAGTGGCCACAGCTGATAGTTTATAAATCAAAGATCCTCCCTACTTCCTTTGTATTTTGTTTTGCCTAGTCTTTATAGAGAGCATCTCCTCTGGGTATGACAGTGTTAGGAGTTGGAAGACTGAGGGTCAGATGAAACAGACCCTGACCATCAAGATGGCATTCATAGAACAGGAGGAGAAAATGGGAGGGGTACACTTGGGGGTTTCTGAGTGTGTAAGTGTCTCCCTGGGGTTTTAGCTTAGAGTGCTGCTTTTCAAAGACCCACTCTTATTTTCAGCCACACTGTCTACATGTGAAGATCCTGGGCTGAGGAGGAAAATAAGTTGCCATTGTCACTTAACTCTGGGTATGCTGAAAGGACCAGGCAGTGACCACTCTTGACATTCTTCATAATATGTATTGCTCCATGTCAGCAGAAGTTCTTCATAGATCTTGGATACTAGCCCTTTATGTGGTATGACATTTGCAAACATCTCCTCCCATTCTGTAGGTTGTCTTTTAGTTTTATTGATTATTTCCTTCACTGTGCAGGAACTTTTTATCTTGATGAAGTCCCAATAGTTCATTTTTGCTTCTGTTTCCCTTATCTCCAGAGATATGTCTAGGAAGAAGTTGCTATGGCCAAGGTCAAAGAGGTTGTTGCCTATGTTCTTCTCTACGATTTTGATAGTTTCATGTCTCACATTTAGGTCTTTTACCCATTGAATTTATTTTTGTGTATGGTGTAAGGAAGTGGACCAGCTTCATTCTCCTGGATGTGGCCATACAGATTTCCCAATACTGTTTGTTGAAGAGACTTTTTTTCCATTGGATATTCTTTCCTGCTTTTTTGAAGATCAGTTGACCATATAGTTGTGGGTCCATTTCTGTTTTCTCTATTCTGTTCCATTGATATTACTTTAAACGTGTAGATTGCTTTGGGTAGTGTAGACACTTTAACAATGTTTGTTCTTTCAATCCATGAACATGGAGTGTTTTTCCATTTTGTTGTGCCCTCTTCAATTTCTTTCATAAGTGTTCTATAGTTTTCAGAGTACAGATCTTTTATTTCTTTGGTTTAGATTTATTTCTAGGTATCTTATGGGTTTTGGTGCAATTGTGAATGGGATCAATTCCTTGATTTCTCTTTCTGCTGCTTCGTTATTGGTGTATAGAAATGCAATGGATCTCTGTAGGTTGATTTTTATATCCTGCAACTTTGCTGAATTTGTGGATAAGTTCTAGTAATTTTTTGGTGGAATCTTTTGGGTTTTCTACATAGAGTATCATGCCATGTGTGAATAAAAAAGGTTTGAGTTTTTCCTTGCCAATTTGGATGTCTTTTATTTCTTTTTGTTGTCTGATTGCTGAAGCTAGGATTTCCAGCACTATGTTAAATAACAATGGTGAGAGTGGACATCCCCATCTTGTTCCTGACCACAGAGAAAAATCTCTCAGTTTTCCCTCATTGAGGATATTAGCTGTAGGTCTTTCATATTTGGCCTTTATGATGTTCAGGTATAGTCCATCTATCTCTGCTTTGTTGAGGGTTTTTTATTAAGAAAGGATGCTGTATTTTGTCAAATGCTTTTTCAGCATCTATTGGGAGGATCATATGCAGGTAGCTAACAGACACATGGAAAGATGCTCAATATCACTTATAATCAGGGAAATGCAAATCAAAACTACCATGAAGTAAGTACCTCACACCTGTCAGAATGGCCAAAACTAACAACACATCTGTTGGAAGCAGCAGATGTTGGCAAGGATTCAGAGAAAGGGGAACCCTCTTGCACTGTTGGTGAGAGTGCAACCATTCTGGAAAACAGCATGGAGGTTCATCAAAAAGTTAAAAATAGAGCTACCCTAAGACCCAGTAATTGCACTACTAGGTATTTATCCAGAGGGTATAAAAATACTGTTTTGAAGGGACACAGGAACCCCCATGTTTACAGCAGCATTATCAACAATAGCTAAACTATGGAAAGAGCCCAAATGTCTATTGCCTCATGAATGGATAAAGAAGATGTCATATATATGTGTGTGTGTGTGTGTGTGTGTGTGTACACACAACAGAATGTTACTCATGCATCAAAAAGAATTAAATGCTGCCATTTGCAAGATATGGATGAAGCTAGACTGTATGATGCTAAATGAAATAACTCAGTCAGAGAAAAATAAATTCCATATGATTTCACTCATGTGTGGAATTTAAGAAACAAAACAGATGAATATAGAGGAATGAGGGGAAAAAGAGAAAGACCAAAACAAACCAAGAAACTCTTAACTATAGAGAACAAATTGAAGGTTGATGGAGGGAGGTTCGTGGGGGGGATGGGCTAAATAGCTGATGGGCATTAAAGAAGGCACTTGTGATGAGCAATTATATGTAATTGATGAATCACTGCATTTTACATTTGAAACCAATTTTACCATATATGTTAACTATCTAGAATTTAAATAAAAACTTGAAATAAAAAGAAGGCAACACATTCACTGTCAATTAAAAATGATGCTAGAACTTAAATGGGAAGGAGGGGCCCCTGGGTGGCACAGTCAGTTAAGTGTCTGACACTTGGTTTCAGCTCAGGTGGTGATCTCAGGATTCTGAGATTAAGCCCTGCATTAGCACAGAGTCTGCTAAAGTTCCTCTCTCTCTCTCCCTCTGCCCCTATTCACACTTGTGCTCTCTCTCTTTCTAAAATAAATCTTTAGAAGGTGGGAAGGAAACATGGAACAGAGATTTCATTTTTAACAAGAAATAACAAAGAAAGGAAATTATAAAATACTTAGGAATGGACTCAAGGAGAAATATCTGGAAACTTTGGGTAGGTAACTATAGTTCCATACGATACTATTCACAAGACTATTTGAACAAATGGAGGGAAAATTCTGTTACTGAATGGGGAAATTGAATATAATAAATATTTATTTTAATGCAATGTACTTTATCAGATACCAATTTTACATTAATATCACAGTATTTTAAATGTTCAATAAAAATTATAAAAATGCACTTAGGAAATTAATGTTAAAGAATTGAAAGCTCAGATAAAAGTACAATAAATCAGGATATGGTGATGGTAAAAAGAGAAATATAAGTGGATGCAACAGAAGAGAGAATCTATAAATAGAACCAATTCTCTATACTAACTTTATGTAAGGTAAATATTCTCTTTAAAAAAGATAGAAAAGGGTAATTCAACAAGGTGATATATACATATATGTATATATAATCGCATTGTGGAAATCAAAAATAAAATAGAGTATTTATTAAATTAGTGGGTAAATCACAATTTCTAATCTACGAAGCAATAGATAAAATTTCAAATAAAAGCAATAGTAACATCTATGGAAATAAGATTTTAGAAGTCAAGGTCTTTAGTCATGATAAGATTAAGAGAGCCAAGTGTTTATGTTGGTTCTATGGTGTTACAGAGTTTAGGTATGATAAAGAGTTCTCTTAGGCTGAGCTAGGAGCAACACAGTGACCTAACAAAGCTTAGGACATGACCAGCAGACAGCTGAGGAAAGCCACATGCCTGTGGGATTCAGGGCCAGGTGAGAAGATGGTCAAGTAAGATGGTGGGGAAGTGGCATTTGAACCAAGCAGGGGCAGCCATTGAGAAAGAAGTCCAGTGGAATCAGGAGATTGGTTACATGTAGGGAGAAGGAGCAAAGAAGAAGATACATTGGGGATAATGAGGGAAGAATGGGAAAAAATCAAAGTTGGAACGAAGCTCATAGTGTTGGATTGTAATTTGAAGTATTAGCGTCTAGTCATGGTTCATATGGGCTCAGAACTTCATATTAACTGGTGAATTCTCTCATATCTCTGATATCTGTTTAAAGGGATATCTGCTGCCCAATTTGACGGACTGAACCTGACTTAGGGGAGGACAAAGTGGATATGAGGAGAAGAGAAAGAATGAAGAGAGGGAAGGGGACTCACATGTAACTTGCAAAGCAGATGCTGTATGTCCTAACAGGTAAATATCCTTCATATTTGCCTAGATGCTCGAAGATAACTCCCTCACTTCAGAGCATGAAAGCGTTCCTAGGGAGTATAAGCCAGGACTGACTTCCTGTGTGCCATTCTTTTTTCCCCTATTTCCAGGAGAAGTTGTATGTGAGAAAAAGTGAGCCTTACTCCTGCCATCTTCCCTCAGGAACAGAGTTTGATAGCTCAATCTGGAGATGCTGGAAATGGGAATCAGACCCTGAGGCTGGGCAGAGAAATATCTGAGAATATTCTCACTCCCCTCTGCCACATCACAGAGATGCTAGGGTTTGCAATTCCTGGAAATAATGAAGGCAATAACTCCAAAGTCTCCTTTCTGAGAAAGAGCTCTAATGATAACCATCTCCAACTTATTTATGCCATGTCACTGTTGATGAATTCATAATCTCCAGATCTTTTTTTTTCAGTTTTTTTAATAATAAATTTATTTTTTATTGGTGTTCAATTTGCCAACATACAGAATAACACCCAGTGCTCATCCCATCAAGTGCCTTCCTCAGTGCCCGTCACCCATTCACCCCCACCCCCCACCCTCCTCCCCTTCCACCACCCCTAGTTCGTTTCCCAGAGTTAGGAGTCTTTCATGTTCTGTCTCCCTTTCTGATATTTCCTACCCATTTCTTCTCCCTTCCCTTCTATTCCCTTTCACTATTATTTATATTCCCCAAATGAATGAGACCATATAATGTTTGTCCTCCGATTGACTCATTTCACTCAGCATAATACCCTCCAGTTCCATCCACGTTGAAGCAAATGGTGGGTATTTGTCATTTCTAATGGCTGAGTAATATTCCATTGTATACATAAACCCCATCTTCTTTATCCATTCATCTTTCGATGGACACCGAGGCTCCTTCCACAGTTGGGCTATTGTGGCCATTGCTACTAGAAACATCGGGGTGCAGGTGTCCTGGCATTTCATTGCATCTGTATCTTTGGGGTAAATCCCCAACAGTCCAATTGCTGGGTCTAGGGCAGGTCTATTTTTAACTCTTTGAGGAACCTCCACATAGTTTTCCAGAGTGGCTGCACCAGATCACATTCCCACCAACAGTGTAAGAGGGTTTCCTTTTCTCCGCATCCTCTCCAACATTTGTGGTTTCCTGCTTTGTTAATTTTCCCCATTCTCACTGGTGTGAGGTGGTATCTCATTGTGGTTTTGATTTGTATTTCCCTGATGGCAAGTGACGCAGAGCATTTTCTCATGTGTGTGTTGGCCATGTCTATGTCTTCCTCTGTGAGATTTCTCTTCATGTCTTTTGCCCATTTCATGATTGGATTGTTTGTTTCTTTGGTGTTGAGTTTAAGAAGTTCTTTATAGATCTTGGAAACTAGCCCTTTATCTGATACGTCATTTGCAAATATCTTCTCCCATTCTGTAGGTTGTCTTTATCTTGACAAAACTCAAGGGGGATGGTAAAGAAAAAAAAAGAATTTGCAACATTGGCAGGGTCTGCTACAATTTGCATAGCCAACAAAGACACTGCATGATGATCTCTGTCTTTCTCCATGAAGGCAGATGGATTCCACCAAAATGGTGCATCTCCAAGCTTCCTCTTTAATGGAGAGAATGGAAGATGTAGCCTGAACTTGAAAATCTCATCAGGAATCTCAGAGCACCAAATCTCTAGAGATGGAATATTCTAGCTCACTGAAGCCTCAATATCTTTTGCAGGCAAGATCACAGCCTTTTTTTTTTTTTTTTTACTTGATGAGAGCCTGAGTTTGATGGATAGATTGAGAAAGCAGGAAGTTGCTGGCTGTCATCACAGGTGGGAAGGAGAAGTAGAAAGGAGTTCTGTTTATTTGATTTTGGATAATAATGCCCAAATAAAGTCTTTCTGACATGTCTGCTGAAGCCTAAAAGCCTTTTATCAAGGGATAAAGTCTTAGTGAGAAACTAAGCTTAAATGCAAATTCCAAGGAATAGGTCTATATGAGAATATCATAAAGAACTGAAAATGATTGACTGGAGGATATTTTCCAAGTGCAGGTTAGAGGGATATAATAGGAAATACTAAGGATGATAGAATTTGGAGTTTTGAAGCAACAGACATAGCATGTCCTTCCACTAAGAATTATATAGAAAAAGCAAATAAAAAACTGAAGAATAGAAATGAAATGAGAAAGGGTAATATAAAACCATAAGTTTCAGAGTTGACTTTTATTGAAACTTTAAAGAACAGTTAATTTCAATGTTATCCTATCCTGAACCATAGAGGAAAAAAATGATTAAAAAAACCCTCCCCAATCCATTTTGTGCCGATAGTATGACTTTATTATTAAAAGCTAATAAAAGTAGCACAAAGGAAAAAAAAGTCCTAGTTCAGTTTAACTTACTAAAATAGGTGCAATAAATCTAAACAAAATATTTTTAAATTAAATCCAACAGCATATTAAAGAATAACATATGAAAATAAGAGGATTTATTTCAGGAATGTAATCATGGTTTACCATCAGAAAAATCTATAAATATAATACTTTACATTAAAAAGAGAGAGAGAATAATCATAAAATTATGTCAGTAGATACTGAAAAGTGACTTAAGTCTAGCAGCCTTTTCTAATAAAAATGCTGAGTAAATTAGCACAAAGCCCCAAAATTTCCAAACATTGGCATAAATCATAAAATAATAAAACTACTTCCATAAAAATCAGAAATAAGACCTGTATCCACCACATATAATACAGTTTGATGTTTCTAGCTAATAGAGTCAGAGATATAAATTAAATTAACTAATACCATGAAACAAAAATGTACTTTCATTTTTTTATTTTATTTTCATTTTCATTTATTTATGATAGTCACAGAGAGAGAGAGAGAGGCAGAGACATAGGCAGAGGGAGAAGCAGGCTCCATGCACCGGGAGCCCGATGTGGGATTCGATCCGGGTCTCCAGGATCGCGCCCTAGGCCAAAGGCGCCAAACCGCTGCGCCACCCAGGGATCCCCAAAAATGTACTTTCAGATAGTATGATTGTATACCTAGAAAAAAATGTAAAATGCCAGCCAAAATAAAATCTTAAAAAAAATCTTAATTGAGTGATAATATAATAATATACAAATGATGTTATATTGAATAATTACACATAAATCCACTGTTTTTTTCATTCAAAAAATGTTTGAATAGCTATTTTATGCTAATCATTGTTTTTCATACTAGAAATACAGAGGCATATAGAAGCTTCTGTAGAGTTTATGTTCTAATGGGAGGGAAATAGGTAATAAACAGCTTTTTAAGATCAATAAAATACTGTGTAGTGAACACTGGGATGGAAATAAAGCAGGGTTGTAAAATGAGCATAAAAAGAGAGAGAGAGAGAGAGATTGAGTAAGAGGGGGAGTTCTTTAAGTGGAATGATCCTGGAAGGCTCAGCAAGGAGATACCATTTAGGTTAACATGAATGGCAAAATTCTATCATGTGATTCTTAAGAATAACATTTTAGAAGTCAAAAAGGAAAAAAGTCCCTATACATTTGCAACAAATTTCTGAAATGTACCTTAAATTTAAAAAAAAAATGCTCTCTACTCTGGTATGGTCTACTTGTTTATTTTGTTCTTGTGGTCAGCATTTTTTGTGTTGTATCCATGAAATCATTACCAAGACAAATGTCATGACACTTTTTTTCCTATTTTTTTCTAGAAATTTTACAGTTTGGGGTCTTAAGTTAAAGTCTTTAATCCATTTTGAGTTGGTCTTTGTGTACAGTGTAAGCTAAGGGTTCAATTTCTTTCTTTTGTATGTGGATATTCAGTTTTCCCAGGACCATTTATTGAAGAGACTATCTTTTCCCCATTGTTTATTCTTGGCACTCTTGTTGAATGTTGGTTGACCATATATGTGTGGGTTTATTTCTGGGCTCTATTCTTCTCCATTGTTCTATATGTCTGCCTTCATGCCAATACTATAATATTTCAATTACAGTAGCTTTGTAAGATACTTTTAAAACAAAGTATTATGCCTCCAGCTTTGTTCTTTATCAAGACTGATATGACTATTAAAGGTCTTTTGTGGTTCCATCCATATAAATATAGAATTGTTTTTCTATTTCTGTAAAAAATGCCACTGGCATTTTGACAGAAATTATTTTGAATCTGTAGATTGCTTTGGGAAGTATGCATATTTTAACGATAGTAAGTATTCCAATCTATGAACATGGGAAATCTTTCCATTAGTTTGTGTCTTGTTTAATTTCTTTCATTGACATTTACAGATTTTAGTATATTTCCTTAGTGAAGCTTATTTCTAGATATTTCATTCTTTCAGTTGCTATTATAAATGGGACTGTTTTCTTAAGTTCTGTTTAGTTTGTTATCAGTATTAGAGACACAATGATTTGTATATGTTGAGTTTATATTCTGCAACCTTACTGAATTCATTTATTGGTTCTAACAGATTTTTGGAGGGGGGAGTTGTTAATGTTTTCTATATATATAGGATCATATCATCTGCAAGTAGGGATAATTTTATTTCTTGCTATCTGATTTGGATACCTTTTATTTCTTTCTCTAGTTGCTCTGGCTCAGATTTCTAGTATTATGTTAAACAGAATTGGGGGTAAGAGTTGGTATCCCTGCCTTGTTCCTGCTTTTGGAGGAAAAGCTTTTGAGTATTATGCTATCGGTGAACTTTTAATAGATGACCTTTATTTTGTTGAAGTAATTACCTTCCATTCCTACTTTGTTGAGAGTTTTTTTTTCTTGTCATAAAAGATTGCTGAATTTTGTCAAATGCTTTTTCTGCATCAATTGGAGATAAAAAAAAAAAGAGAGAAGACTAAAATAAATGAGATCAGAAATGACCAACATGCACATGAGAAAATGCTCTGCATCACTTGCCATCAGGGAAATACAAATCAAAACCACAATGAGATACCACCTGACACCAGTGAGAATGGGGAAAATTAACAAGGCAGGAAACCACAAATGTTGGAGAGGATGCGGAGAAAAGGGAACCCTCTTACACTGTTGGTGGGAATGTGATCTGGTGCAGCCACTCTGGAAAACTGTGTGGAGGTTCCTCAAAGAGTTAAAAATAGACCTGCCCTAGACCCAGCAATTGGACTGTTGGGGATTTACCCCAAAGATTCAGATGCAATGAAACGTCGGGACACCTGCACCCCGATGTTTCTATCAGCAATGGCCACAATAGCCAAACTGTGGAAGGAGCCTCGGTGTCCATCGAAAGATGAATGGATAAAGAAGATGTGGTTTATGTATACAATGGAATATTACTCAGCAATTAGAAACGACAAATACCCACCATTTGCTTCGACGTGGATGGAACTGGAGGGTATTATGCTGAGTGAAATAAGTCAATCGGAGAGGGACAAACAGTGTATGTTCTCATTCATTTGGGGAATATGAATAATGGTGAAAGGGAATATAAAGGAAGGGAGAAGAAATGTTGGGAAATATCAGGAAGGGAGACAGAACATAAAGACTCCTAACTCTGGGAAACGAACTAGGGGTGGTGGAAGGGGAGGAGGGCGGGTGTTGGAGGGGAATGGGTGACGGGCACTGAGGTGGACACTTGACGGGATGAGCACTGGGTGTTTTTCTGTATGTTGGTAAATTGAACACCAATAAAAATTAATTAAAAAAAAAAGAAATGAAAGAAGGGACATTACAACTGATCCTGCAGAAATAAAAAGGATATAAGAATGTTATGAATACATATAGGTTAATAAACTGCATAACCTAGAAGAATTGGATAGCTTCCTAGAAACATAAAACCCACCAAGACTAAATCACGAAGAAGTATAAAATCTGAACATACTTATAACTAATATGGAAATTGAATTAGTAACCAAAACCTCTCAATAAAGAACAGCCCAGGACCAGATGGCTTCATTGGTGCATTCTATCAAACATTTAAAGAATAATTAATGCCAATCCTTCTGAAACTCTTCCAAAAAGTAAAGAGGAGAGAATGCTTCTAAATATGTTTTTGAGGCTGGGATTACCCTGATATCCAAGCCAGAAAATGATACCACAATAGAAGAAACTACAGGCCAATATCCTTGATAAATATGGGTGCAAAAATCCTCAATAGAATACTAGCAAACCAACAGAACATTAAAAAAAAATCATACGCCATGACCAACTATGACTTATCTCTGGGATGGAAGGGTAGTTCAACATTTGAAAATCAATTAATGTGATAGACCACATTAGCAGAATAAAGAATAAAATAACAGCTGTTTCTTTTTTATGGCATATGTTCTCATCTGCTTTCTGATAACAAATTGGATATCCAGCAGTCACAAATAGGAGTAAGTATCCAAGTTTCTTTGAAGAAACCAAGGAAGACATTTTGCATATTAAAATCAGAACAGACTTAAAGAAAATCACCCAAAGTACCTGCTAGAATTTTGAGTAGACCTAAGAAATATTGAGGAGTCCATTTGGCTAGAAATCCTGTGAGATTTTTGTCAAGCCTGCCCATCAGTAATTACAAAAGTTTCATGGGAAATCTTGCCTTATACCAGACTTGGTGCAATGCTTAAGGAGAGTTGCAAAGACTCAGGCCTCTTTGTCCAGTCACACTCTTAATCGAGGCTGTATTCTTTATTCAGAGTTCATTTTAACTGGGCCCTTCAGCT
Source organism: Vulpes vulpes (assembly GCF_048418805.1). NCBI lineage: Eukaryota > Metazoa > Chordata > Mammalia > Carnivora > Canidae > Vulpes > Vulpes vulpes. The sequence continues at coordinate 99,330,669 of NC_132787.1, read as the reverse complement.
GAGGTCTCTCTCAGGTATCTCTGCAAGAGCCTTCTTAAAGCAGTAGGGCAACATTGAAGACATTTTTCTTTACTCTGATTCAGTACTTACCACCTTCCCACTCTTAGCCCTCTCCTATCACTTTCCGCCAGCCACTTAATCCATAAAACAGCAGGATGTTTTTGTTGGGGGTTCCTTGGCACTGAGTTGACTCATCTGGTGGTACTGGGCCACAGGTAAAAAGGAAGAGTAGGAAGTCAGCATTCTCTCCAGTTTAGCCTCTTGCTTATACTATCACAGTAGTGATTAAAACCTTAGTTTTTACTTTCATTTTTTGCTTGTTTTAATCAACTACTCTGAAACTTGGCAGGTTCAGCTGAGCTTCCAGAAATCAAACCTAAACCTTGCTTAGGAAAATGTGCTTACTTAGGAGGTTGGAAAGTCCTTGGGGCTTGGGACTTACGTGAAGGCTTAGGAGAGCTGCTTTTTTTTTTTTTTTTTTTTTGAGTTGGAAGCTACTATGGGCTTTTCACTTTTTGAACATGAATGAATAGCACTATCAAAGCTGGATAGGATGTGGAAAACATATCCTCCAAATATTCTTTTTAACAAGAGGAAAACTAATGCCCAGAGTGGTGATGAGTCAATAGCAGAAAAAGGACAAAATATACATGGAGCACCATGCTTATGATTTGTCTTGGGGTAGTAGCCTAGCCTTTTTAGAGAAATGGGATTGACAACAGTTTAAACTCTGACTTGACATTTTTCTTGACCACCATCATGATCTCTCCCTCTCTTTTGAGCCCTGTCAGTTGTCTATTTCCTAATGAAAGTCTGCTTGAGAAGTTTAGAAATGTTCTAATCCAGCATCAAATTCAGAGAGTCTACAGGGACTCTTTACTCAAAGATAGGCTCATCATCAGCCTATTTTAGATCAGTAGTTCTCCAGTATGGGTGATGTGTCCTTACAAGATTTTGGTGATATTTGGAGATATTTTTGGTGGTTGTGTCTTTGGAGGGGTTGGTAATAGGAATTCAAAGGGTAGAGGCCAGGAATTTTGCTTAACAGCCTACAGTATGCAAGAAAACCTTCCAAGACAAAAAAAAAAAATCACAGTGCCAATTATGATCATGTTGAAGATGAAAAACTCTGTATTATGGCCTTCCAGATTAAGGATCTCATCCACAAAATGCATACCCTGGGAGGACCCTTCTCTCTTTGCCACAGTTAAATGCCTGGGTAGGTTGATTTCTGAATTTGCTTCCCATTCCATTGCACTATAATTATACTACATTTTCAGAAATTGAGAGTGGTTTAGTGTTCCAGAAAGCATTTTTTTAAAAATGTACTTCCTACTTTTTTCTTCTATTTCTCACAGTCTGATTTTTTGCTGATTAGCCCAGCCCCTGAGCAGGCCAAAGGAGTTAATCAGTACTTCACACACTCACTTGTTTATCCAGCTCCACCTCTCACACAGGGCCATCCATGTTGTAGAGGCCCCCTCATTAACAAAGAATCCTACCACCTGTTCCAGTCTAGCTGTCAGCTCCTTCATTTACATGTCCTGATTCAGCAGAGAAAGAACTGTGTTTCATGAGCATGTGTCTGACTGCCAAAGTGCAAGGAAGTTAGCTGCTAATAGGAAGTGTTGACAGGCCCTCACCCTGGGGAGCTGGCTTGCTCAGCAGGATTTTGCTAAGTGTTGGGAGTAACAAAAAGCATTTTCCAAGTCTCTTTAAAGATAAGCATAAAGGACTGTAAAAAAATGAAGTGAGGATGGGGCCATTACCTTAGATCCAGCTGAGTGCAGATACTAGGGAAACAGCAGAAGGGAAGAAAGGAAAGCAGAAAAATATAATTAAATTTTATGCCTTTGTTTTCCATGCCTCCACCCTATTATTTTATGTCTGTGTTTGCAGGGTAAAGTTAAGTGTGAAAGAGCCTATTCAGATGTCCATTCCTACCCTTCATGCAGCCTTACCCAGGGTCACTGAATGGGAGAATCATTTAAACATCTGGCCTAAGATATAAAAGCTTATAGAGACACATAACTTTTTCACTAGTTACAATTAAGTGTGCCTTACAGGTGTTGGCTTCATGCACCATAGCACTGAGATGACTGAATATTTGTCAACTATATGTCCTTTCTAACCAAGATGACTCTCTCACTGAAGCTGGGAATATTCTTAATTGTGGTGTTTATGTATCATCATCTATATGCCATTTTCAGATATATTAACACCACAAGGTGTATGAAGAAGAGAAAAAAACAAAGATAGGCAAGCAAGCAGGTGAAAGGAGGAAGGAAAGAAGGAAGGAACTTTCAGAATTATCATGCTATGTATTCAATCATCCCTGAGTCCTCGAACAAGATTGTAATGTAAAATATTTTGGAAAAAAAAAACCAAAATTATTTTTCATATTGAACTTGATTTCTTAGGGCAGCAAAACATGCAGAAGCAACTCTGAAACTTCCTGTCTATAAAAATGTCAGTCTGACATTTAATGGAAGTCGGTGGAAGATGGCTCCAACTGGGCAGAGCCAGCTCTGCAGTCAGAGGGTCATCTGAACCAGAGCTGAGAAGGAGGCAATATCAGGGCACTGGGAGGCAAGCTGTTGCCTTACTATGGAGAAGGTGGAAGGCAGAAACAGCAGATTTTCACTCAACACTTCTAATACACTCACATTAGTTTTCCCATTTTGCCAAGTGGTATAGGAAGGGGTAGATATTTCTGTGCCTGGCAGTTAGGGTAGTGCATTGTGAGTGGGCAGGGAAAAAAAGCAATTTTAATAATAATAAGTTTAATAAAACTGGTTTGCAGACTAATGATGTCCTAGACCAAAATCACTAGTGATTCCATCTCTAGTTCCATGGCTGAGGTGGAAATTATTATAGTCTCTGCTTCCTAGAGTAAGAAGAGCTTCAGAAACCATCACCAAAATAGTCTATTCTAATGGAATACCAAGAAAAGTATTCTTTTAAATGAATTCAGATTTTCATATTCTTTAAAATTATGTTTATTTTTTAGCACTGTAACTAGAAATAAAAAGCTATAATTCCAGATATAGTCTGATGTTGAAAGAAATGAGAGGAGAAAGACCGCATTGTGAATGGCCCTGTGACACCAGTCTTGGTTGGCTAAAGATCAGTAAGGGATTAAAGGCTTCACTTAGAGACACCAAGGGGTCACAAAGAGAAGTCTCTCACCTGAATAGACTCTGCTTCCTCCTTCATATGTATTCCTAAAATGAGCTACCCAGAAAAAAACAAAAAACAAAAAAACAAAACTTTGGTCAACAAAGAATAGTAATGACAATAGTAATGACAACTCTCTTTACATTAGTAAAAATTGATGCTATGATAAGGTGAAATAAAAGGAAAAGTAGAATAGGAAAAAATATGGAATGAAGAACAACCAACAGAAAGAAAATCTATTGTGACAAAGGAGGTGAAAACTGTAACGGAATATATAGATCCCCATGGCTTAAAGAAATACTATGAAGCAATCATGACCAAAATATGAGAATACAATCAGAGATACATGAACCTAAGGAAAGTATGATATGACAACAGGAAGCAACAAATCATGGGCCGACTGGGCCAAGGGCAAATAAACATGTAAGTAACTGGGAGCAACCCAAAATGGAGATGACAAGGCCAAACATACTAAAAGGAATTAGACATGAAAACAAAAATGATGAATGTAAACAATATTTAAACAGAAAGAAATGATAGCTATACTAAATGGAAAGAGACACTCAAACCGTATCTATTAATAGCCTCCAAAAATGTTAATAGACCCAAAGAAGAGAAATAAACAATGGCACACACAAAAAAAACAATATAGGGCAGCCCTGGTGGCTCAGCGGTTTAGTGCTGCCTTCAACCCAGGGCGTGATCCTGAAGACCCGGGATCGAGTCCCACCTCAGGCTCCCTGCATAGAGCCTGCTTCTCCCTCTGCCTCTCTCTCTCTCTCTCTGTCTCTAATAAATAAATAAAATATTTTTTAAAAATCTAAAAAAAACCCAATATATAAATCTAATATGTTTTTAGAAATAAAAACCTATACAGATTGAAGGCAATGAAGAACATATACAGATTGAAGGGCAGTGATCAATGGGAGTTGGGAAATAAACATTGTAAGCCCTATAATTGTCCAACTTCCTGCCTCAAGAGAGTATCAGACCACGGAGCATGGAACAGGATCTCAGGCAAAGCCCTCTGTGCTTCTTGAGTTGAGGAGATAGAGCCAACACTTTGGGGAGACCATGGTGCCTAGAGCTGGCATCGCAGAGTATCAGAGAAGAGACAACAGCACAAAGGACTCTGTAGATCCACAAAATGCCCTCCCAACATCCTGCAAAATATTGATCAGTGCAGGCATGTGAGAAACTTCTTGAAGCTGGAGATGAGCTCACCTGAAAGGACCACAGTGCCTGATGCTCAAATGTTCAGAGAGTCAAAAACACCTGTTCCTACTACCTAGACTTGGATCACAGAGAAAAAGAAGAAAAAAAAAAGAAGAATCTAAAAACTAGAAACCTTTCTTATGAAATATGAAAATGGCTTCCAGATGAGAGAGTAAATCTAAATCAATCCATTATCACAAGAAATAGAGAAAGTTATCAAAGATATATACACCAAAAAATACTAGATCCAGATGATTTCATAAGGAAAATATGTCTGAACTTGAAAAGTGAACACCTCTGGCTAAAATCAACGACACAAGAAACAACAAGTGTTGGCAAGGATGTGGAGAAAGGGGAATCCTCTCACACTGTTGGTGGGAATGCAAACTGGTGCAGCCACTCTGGAAAACAGTATGGAGTTTCCTCAAAAAGTTAAAAATAGAAGTACCCTAAGATCCAGCACCTGTATATTAGGTATTCATCCAAAGGATACAAAAATACAGATTTGAAGGAGTACATGCACCCCAATGTTTATAGCAGCATTATCAACAATAGCCAAACTATGGAGAGGACCCAAATGTCCATCAACTGATGCATGGATAAAGAATATATGGTATATCTATGCAATGGAATATTACTCAGCCATCAAAAAGAATGAAATCTTATCAATTGTCACAACATGGATGGAGCTAGAATGTATTGAGTGAAGTGAAATAAGTCAGTCAAAGACAAATATGATCTCATTCATGTAGAGTTTGAGAAAGAAAACAGATGAACATATGGGAAGGGGGTGAAAAAAGAGAGAGGGAAACAAAACATAAAAGATTCTTAAGGATAGAGAACAAACAGGGTTTGTGGAGGGATCTGGGTGGGGGGATGGTTAGATGGGTGATGGGTATTAAGGGGAACACTTATTGTGATGAGCGCTGGGTGCTATATTTAAGTGATGAATCACTGAATTCTACTCTAGAAACCAAACTTTACACTGTATGGTAACTAAGTAAAATTTAAATTAAAAACAATAAAATAAAAGTGAATATCTCCAATACTATTTAAATTCTTTCACAGCATAAAAGAAGGAAAACATTTCAAATTCATTTTACAAATTTAGCACAGTATTGATATCAAATTCTGTCAAAGATGATGCAAAAAGAAAACTACAGAAAAAATCACTTATGCATATTGATGAAGAAACATTTAAAAATTGCAGTTAAAATTCCACACTTAGCCAGATCAATAGGCTATACCAGAATACACATTAAAAAATTCTAATTTCAAATGGGCATTTACTATAGAATGAATTTGACATTTCAAATCACTAATGAAAAGATGGGTTGTTTAATAAATGGTTATTTAAATAAATTTAAACTAAAATAATTAAAAAGCAATCTGGGAAAAATAAGTAGGACACATTAAATCACAATAAATCCCACAAATAATTTGGATGGTCATTTAAATTTGTAAGATAAAACTACAAAAGTAGTAGAAAGAAACATGGATCATTATTTTTTTAACAACTTTGACCTCTTGGAGCATAATACAAGTCTGAGAAAAGCCCATTTAAGCACAATACAAGTCTGAGTACCCACAACATAAAGGACTAACTGACCCAGTGATGAAGCCATGAGGGGTGGAATAGGCCAGAAGTAAAGATGGAATAGAGTGGCCATAAATTGTTGGTTGTTGTAGATGCATGATAAGTTCGTGGAAGCTTATTGTGTTATTTTTTTCTGTTCTGGCCGAAGTTTAAATAACAAAACATTTTTTAAGAACACAGTGTTATACCATAAAAAAGAATCAACCTAAAGTACACATTATTTTATATTGTCCAACAGATTTATTACATATGCTTCTTCCCATTAGAAAGAGAATTTATGAGCCCATTCTTGAGTAATCAAAGGAAGATTACATGTCTCTGGGGAATAGTACTAGATACTAAGTTGCATAATAGGATATCAGTGGATCAAACTATTATCTGGAGACCTGGAGAGGAATTAATAATCATATATCATATATGGGAAAATGCAAGGAGCTATTGTAAGTTTAGAAGAAGACTACTTTAACTTGTCAACATAGTCACATAAACTTTAATAAATCATTTTTGAAATCAAATGAGCACCAGAGGTCCAGAACAGTTCTCAAGACAAAAGACAAAGCGAAAGGACAAATGGTAAACTGGGTAAGAAAACAAATGCAAGCCACATCTCAGATTATTGTGCAAAAAAGGCTCAGGGCAAGCCCTCTTTGCATCTTTGGTGATCCACAGGCAGAGGGGCAGCAAGTTGCATGAATCCTGTTCTCTTGAGAACTGGAAGGATCCATGCTTAGATCCAGTGCAAATTCGATTCTCTTTGGGGCTGTGCTGAAGGAGAGGAGCTTCGCTTCCTCGTTGCTTTTGTACTTTATGAGGAAAGTATCAGGACAGTCCTGTAAGTCCAAGGAAGGACAGTCTGAGCTGCTAAACAGGTGCCAGGTATGTAGCAGAGTTGTGTACTTTTCCTGGGTCTGCCAGTTAGTTCTACCTCACGACCTTGTAGACGGTTATGACTGAACCAAGCCCATGCTACTCCAGAAAGGAGGAGCTACTAACTCATGATCAGGCAACCAAGAGAGAACCGTCAAGCATTCTCTTTTGTCTTTTCATACAAAAAGGTCATTTCACTAATATATAAAGAGTTCCTATATATCAATAAACTACTGACAATATAATAGAAGGTGAGAAGGGTTATGAACAGGAAGTCCATTGGAAAAGGAAAAGCGTAAATGGCTCTCAATACAGTTAGTATCACTCATCCCTAGTAATAATTGTACCAATGCTCATCAAATAAAGAGGCAGGTATGTAATGGAGAGGACTAAACATAGGATTAAACTACATTGTTGTTATATTTCGGTGGCTGCTGGTGGGCACAAAGATTCTTGTTGAATTATTTTTTATGCCTTTTCTTATATTTAAATGTTTCATAATACTTTACAAAGAAAAACACTACAATAGGTAAAATCCTGTATACCACCTATATTTTTTAAACTAGGGAAATAATCGAAAATGTCTACCTTGAGTGTTGTTTAAATAAATTACATTGACTTCATTAAATTATAGCCAGTAGTTCTAAAAGAATGAGGCAGTTCTCTATGTCCTGACAAGAAATAATCACTGACATATAAATATAAAAGTACTGAATAACCTTGCATGTGAGATGTCTTCATTTGTATAAAAAGTAGAAATTATGTATATAAAAGTAGATATACACAGGCACGGGCACACACAGTCTCTTGATGTATCTACAAGAAAGGAGTAACAATGATTGCTTCTTGGAGGGGAACTAAATGGTGCAGAGACAAAGATGTGGGAGTCCAGAGGAGACACGTATTTTTACATATATTTACTCTTCTAAACATTTTGGATTTCCTGAAATTTGCACGTAGGCCTACTACATCTTGAATATCTTCTATGGCATTCTTTAAGAACATTCAATATTATATTCTGCAAATACATGTTAAACGTCTATTCTATACTTACAGTGGAGGGTACTAGGGACACAGCAGATCCTACCTTTATGCAATTTTCATTCTAATAGTGGGAGCATTTCTAACCAGTCTCCCTACCTCCTCAGTCCAAAGTCTTCAGTGGCTCCCCAGTCTTCAATTCTAGTCTCCATCCTTTCCAGTTTATTACTTCCTCTGCTACAGCCTATGCAGACTTGATGGCTTGGTGCCCCTAGTAGACACACATCCCTACTCCTGTACATCTCTCTGCTCATTTTGTTTCCTCTAATTGGGACCCACTTCATTTCCACTTCTTTGTCCTTTTTTTTTTTTTCCTTTTTATGGTCCAGTCCAAAGACCATGACTTCGGAAAATCCTTGCTTAACCTCTCTAAAAGGAAGCCTTTCTTTCTCTCCATCACCAGTCTTTTACTTTCTCTTACTGCCTTCTACCTTGTATTATTTTTTTAAAAATATTTATGAAATCTGTATTAGTATCCATTCTCTTTGAAGGCAGGGACTATTTCTTACCCATCTCTTTATCTCCCATAGCCCCCAATATGTTGTAATTAGTCAACTTTCAATCACTGAATCAATTATTAAATAACTAAAATAAAGAACAAATAACTGAATTAATGAATGAAAAACATTATAAAAGTCAGTAGTATTTGCATATCCAGACAAGAAAAAAATACCGTGCAGCTGATAAGTGGCATTATCTCATGGCAACAGGATATCTGACAAGAGAATGTATTAAATCTGATTGACTAAGAGAAGTACTCCAAAGAGCATGAGGTGGAAGCAGAAATCTTCAAGCAGACTGCCTCCACCTACCTCCTAATTCAGAGCAAAGCAAGTGCTCATCATCTATAATTTATTAAGCTGCAGGACTCTGTCCATCAGCCTGGCCCGTCCATTGACTTGTTTTTTTTTTTTTTTAGGACTCCAAAAGTCTTTATTTTTAGATATAATGAGGTATAATCCCAGTACCTATTCTAAACTAAATTAACATGTTTATTACTTTTAGGTAACAGCATTAGACTGCACGCTACCCATTTATTTCAGCTGGAAAACTGAGTATAATATTCATTTTAAACAAGACCAAAAATAACTCCTGTTTTAGACTATTTAGCTTCCCAGGTGGCGCCTCGATCTGTGCTATCAGTGATCCTGTTGAAGTCGGCCATCCTGCTTATGATACACTGTCCACAGTGGCACCTCAGTGCTTCCTTAGCCTGAGACACACTGTATTTTCTTGGATGAGAAAGATTCAAGCTGGGAATCCTAGAGTTACTGAACCATTTTATGTTCAGTGTATTTGACAGTCCCTGCTGTTTTTTCTTCTGTATTGCTAGGTATATGCACTGGATTTATATTTGAAAATATACTTGGTACACCAGAGAATCTGACATGTTAAACTTCTCTTTTTTAAAGGGGATATGACCCTGGGCACCTGGGTGGCTCAGTTATTTAAGCGTCAACTCTTGATTTTGGCTCAGGTCATGATCACAGGGTCATGAGATGGAGCCCCACATTGGGCTCCACACCGAGCAGAGAGTCTGCTTAAGATTCTTGATCTCCTGGGACGACTGGGTGGCTCAGTGGTTGACTGTCTGCCTTCGGCTCAGGACATGATCCCGGGGTTCTGGGATGGAGACCCGCATCAGGCTCCCTGCATGGAGCCTGCTTCTCCCTCTGCCTGTGTCTCTGCCTTTCTCTCTCTCTCTGTCTCTCAGGAATAAATAAATAAAATCTTAAAAAAAAAAGTTCTCTCTCCCCCTCTCCCTGTGCCCCTCCCCCTGCTGCTCATGCACTCTTTCTCTCCCTCTCTCTCTCTCTCTCTCAAAAAAATTAATAATAACAAATAAAGGGGACATGACCCTTACACACTTTCAGTGAACTCACTGTTAATACAATTTGAGGGGAGCTTCAGAATTGGAAATCTGACTTACTTTTTCCCTCCAAGCTGCTTTAACTCTTCATTTAAAATCTCCCTCCCTTCCTCCCTTTTACTCTCTCTCCCTTATCTGTGTGTTTGTGTTTATTTAGCTTGATCAACTGACCAACCTAAAATATACAGAGACAAAAGAGCATATAGATCAGTGAACATTTTCAAACTGAACTCACATAACCACATCAAGAAACACAGTTGGCCAGCACCCTACAAGTTTTCCTCCTACTCCACTTCTGACATTACCTTCTCTTAGGTATTCTCACTATTTAGGCTTTAGACAGCATAGATTACTAGTGCCTGTTTTTGTTGAAATAAATGGAATAACACTTATGTGTTCATTTGTATCTGCTCCATTAATCCAGAACTCTATGTTTGAGATCCTTCTATGTGACTGAGAATGGTGGTTGTAGATGAGTCATTTTCATTGTTGTATAATATTCTCCTATGTAAATGTGCCACTTTTTTTTTTTTTTGTTCCACTCTTAATGGGCACTGGGTGATTTCCAATGAAGAACTACAGGAGCTATAAACATGCTAGTATATGTGCTCTAGTAGAATATTTAAAATTTCTTGTTTATTCAGAATATGTAGGTTTAGCTTATAACCTGTCCGATAATCTGTTAGCATCCCACTCTCATCAATGATATATGAAAGTTCAGTTACTCCAAATATTTGCCAATACTTGCCATTTTACAACATAATTGCATTTTCATTCTGACTAATGAAGTTAAGCACTTTTCATTTATTGGTTGGTCATTTAAATGTCCTCCTTTGTGGACTAACCATTTTAGTTATTTGCCCATTTTTCAATTAGACTAATGTTCTTATTGACTTCTAGATTATATATATATTTGTTCAGGATATGGGTCCTTTGTTGAATATATGTACTGTAAATGTTGTCTCCCATTCTGTGAGTAGCTTTTATGCACTCTTAATAGTTTGTTTTTTTTTAAAGCCCTTAATTTTAATATAGATAACTTTATCAAGTTTTTCTTTTATTTCATATGTCCTATTTAGAAAATATTTGTTTACCTCAAGGTTATACAAATATTTGCCTATGTTTTCATCTGAAGCTTTATTGCTTTGACTTTTACATTTAGATCTACAATTGATCTAGATAGCACATGTCTTATTGTTAACAAGTAAGAAAGAAAATCATGGACTAGCTCTCCTCCAGGAACCATACTTTGAGTAGCAATGGTATAGAGGTTCTGTACATCTTTCATTAGTTTTTCTTTCTATCTAATTTTTTTATGTTTTTGTAAATGGTGTCATTTTTAAATTTCCAGATATAATTTTTGAATTGATTATTTCCTTCAGCATTTGCTTCCCTCAAAGAAATAAATCTTCAGATGCTTTTGCTTCCAAGAACATCTGTTTCTAACAGATTCTCTACTTCTTTTGATCTGCCATGTTTGGAAAAACAAGCTAAGTTATCTTGACATCAAACCTTTTCAGAAAAAGGAAAAGTGCTTTTCTATTCTCTATGCCCTACTCGATTTTGGTGACATTGGGCTGACATTCACTCACATTAAATATAAGGATGATATTTCTTTTTTAATGAGCTTAATAAATTGATAACTTTTCTACCTATGTAAATTATAGATTAAAAATCATGCATCCTGTGGGAACTTGATCATGATCTATTGAACAAAAGAAAAATAACAGCATTAGACCATACATTACTTCTCTTTTCTACCTGGAGGGCTGATTATAATATTTCTGAACTCCTAACAGCCACTCCTGCACTTTCCCTTCTCAGTTATATAGTTTACAGTTTATGACAAAGTCTTTCTCCTCACCCTCTATATAGACTATTTGTAGGTGTTGTCTGAAAGGATAGGGCAGTGGAATAAGTATTGCTTTTTGGTCTTAAACCCCCTACTTCCCTCCACTGACACAAATTCTTACTTCTCTTCCCAGTTGTCCTTTCTCCCTGGACTCTCATATATAGCTCTTCACCAAAAACTCAGGTACATATGTGATCCGTTTCCAAAAAAAGGCATCTCTGTGTTCTTTACCTGTGATAGATAAAACAACTTTAAGTTTGCAAATAAAATTTTGACTTGCCATTAAATGCACGATCACTCTCAAAAATCAATATCTCAAACAAAACAAAACAAAACAAAAATCAATATCCAGAAAAGCCTAGGAGCAAATGTCTCATTAATCATAAAATATGACCTGTAGCAGCACCCTAGAAGTCATTCATCAGAAAACAATGAACGCTAAATGCATGGTAATAAATATGCAAATTCACTAGAAATCATACAAATTAAAACAAGAATTGATTTTTGTTAATCTCTTTGAATACAGATGAGTTACATAATCTTTCCCAATTTTAGTGTTTGCCTATGTTAAATCAAGAAAAATATTAATACTTACTTAGAGTTTTTGTAAATAATAAGTGAGGCAATGCCTGTGAGTTTCTACATGATGGCCGGCATACAATATGTACACAGTAGATATTAGCTCTTACTTACAAGATATTACAAGGCACTGGAGATCAAAATAATGTGTTACTCTTTACCTCACCATACTCCTTGTAGTAAGGCTTTGTAATACACCACAGTAATTCAGTCACCCTGTTCCCTTTCAGAAAGCTTGTACCTGTACACTATCTCTCCATGGGCACAGTAAGCATGGCCTCTGGGACAGAGATTTAGGGGTTCAAGGAGCTATGAGTAGAAACTCTGCCTGAAGTCGAAGATGTAACACAGATATTCACCCACTGCATTTGCTCACGTGGAACACCAGTAGCATTCTGAGTATACCCAGCCATAAATACCTACTAAAGAGATTCTGAACTTCAACTCTTTAGTTAGTTTTCCCCGAGCTCCTTCTGTGTATTCAGGTCTGGACTGTAGATCTTTTGGACAATGAGAGGGGGAATGAAAAAGGCTACACACCTGCCCACAAAGAGTATAATCCAGAAAAGAATCAGGGAAGAGGATGAAGACATAAGCAGTTTAGTTGTAAGAGATTTGATTTATTTCTGATCCTCTTGGACGCTTTCCTGTTTTATCTACAGCACAAAGGAAGTACAGAATACTAAGGACAGATCAGCTGTTCTTGGAACTTCTTTCTCAACGAATTCAGCTCCAGTGGAAACATGGCAAAGCCCTCACCCTCCTGCTGGAGGATCCACAGAAAGTGTCCTTAGCATATCTGCAAATTCTTCGGCAGGCTCTGCAGACTGCTCATCTGACCAATGGCCTGAAGACACTGGGAAATTTACTGAAGCACCAAGTTCAGATAAATCTGCAAGACAGTCACTGAAGAAGCCAGTGAGTGCGGCCAGCTGACCACACATCATCTGCATCAGTCCAACACTGCTGTTTATTTACCTCTAATCAACTAGTTTGCATCAATTTGAATTCAGGACCTAAAATGGTCACTTGAATTGCTCATACTTTACTGTAATTTTGTAAAGGAAATTATAGACTTTCAGGGTATTTGCAAATTAGAAAATGACACCTGTGACAAGCAAGAATTTAAAAAAATTAAAAACTGAGACATTCCGTAAGTGATCATGTGTACTTGATAGCAGTTTGCGCCTCTTCAACATTTTGCAAAAAACCAAATGGTAGCATCCATCAATGATGCTACATGGTGCTAGCATGTGTCAGCTCAGATATCGCCACTCCTCCCTGCTACAACCATTCTCTTTCAGAAAGCTCACGAGTCTCAGTGAGCAAAAATCAGCTTCATTCTCATAGAGCTACTTAGGAAGTAGATGTAATTCATAAGCTTTTCTTTTTCTTTTTTATTTTATTTTAAAGATCATATTATTTATTTGAGAGACATAGTGAGCACAAGCAGAGGGGAGGGCAGAGGGAGAGGGAGAAGCAGACTCCTCACTGAGCAGGGAGCCTGATCCCAAGACCCTGAGATTATGACCTGAGCCTAAGGCAGATGGTTAACTGACTGAGCTACCAGGCACCCCTTTTTAAAAAAATTTTTAAATACATATTAAGCATGTTGCTTTCCAACTCCAAAACGTTCAAAAATTGCCTATTTTCAAACTTCTTAGCTTGGCACTCAGGATCTTCAGTATGTGAGTGTACAGCATATGTTTTCTACTATAGTTCTGGAAAGTACAATCTGTTCCTCAACCGCATAGCGATACTTGCTCCTTTGAACCTGTTACTTACACCTCTAATTTTAAGTTCCACTCACATCATTACCTGCATCTATAATTTTCACCATTTCTTCCTCCTCAACTCTTGAGCAGCTATGCTGTTCAAAGAACAGCTTAAATCTTGCCCTCACTATGGAAATTTTTCAGGATCCTTCAGCATTCCTTGAATCTTCCTAGTAATTATCTGTCCCATTATTCCCTTGGTACTGTTACTGTCAGTTGTTGTTGGGAGATCATGGGTGCATATCATTTATTCAACTGACATTTATTAAAGGTCTCTTCTGATACTGTCCTGGGCCCAGAGGGTACTTCTATGCCCCTAAAGATCACTGAGTTTGACAGAGAAAGGTTTAAGCAAAAAAAATTATCAGAAGTACTCACAAAGATTTTTATGGAGCCCAAATAAAAGGTAAAATAAATAAGGATAATGGATCTTGTCAAGATCACAGGAAACTTGACAAGAAAGTTGCCACTTGAGGTATATCTTGATATAGAATAAAACAAATAATAGTAATTATTCAGCACTTAATATTTATGGCAGGTCTAACTGCTTTACATGTATCACTTCACTTGATCCTCACAGCATCATGTAGGCATCATCAACACACTTCAAACTTCATTGTGCATATAAATATCCTAGGGATCTTGTTAAAATCTGAATTGAGGTTCAGTAGGTCTGAGATTCTCTATTTCCAGCAAATACTCAAATCAGCTGGAGCTGCTGGTCTGGGACCACACTGGGGTAGCAAGGCATATCATTATGTTTTCTAAATTTATAGATAAGAAAACTGAGGCAAAAACAGGGTACATAATCTGTCCAAGGTTGCACGGCAAAGTAGGTGATGAAGCCAGAATTTTATCGCAGTCTGTGTGGCTTCAGAATCCACAGTAAATAAGATTATGTAGGCAGAGATCAGTATGATCACAATCAAGACAGTATGAAAATATTCAACCAATGTGAAGTACTGTAATAGTTTACTTAGGCTGGAAAATAGAGTAAAAGGAGGAAGATGCGCCTATATGATGAGCACTGGGTAAACAGTGATGGACAGTTCTCAGACCCTTTCTCTTGAGGGCCTCACCATCCCCTACTTCCTGAACCTGTACTATTTCAGCCTTTTCTGAGAACACCAGCATATTTGTCTTTTCAGGAGCCTATTTCCTGGGAAAATTTGAGAGGGAGGCCCATGAATTGGATGCATGTAAATATCCAGTCCCTTTTCTTCCTTCTAGGGACAGAGAGTTCAGAAACAGAAGGCTGTTTTCTGTCACATGTCACATTCTGATATACCATCATCAGTGGGCAGTTGTTCACCGGTACATGAGTGAGGGCTTCCTCCAAGTGAAGGAAAAATAGTGAGCCACTGTGTGGGAATTCCTCAGAATGATCAAGTATTCGATATAAAATTAGATGGCACCCTGAGGACATTGCTCTAAGAGCGAGCATGATGTCCGGAGTGACAGAGTTTCTTCCTTTCCTCCACAAATCAAAAATTTCCACAGTGTGCTAGGCTCTTTGCTGTACAACTTATATACAGTATCTGTATGTAACTTATATACAGTATACAGTATCTGCACAACTTATATACAGTATCTCTTTCCCTCCAATCAATTCTGCAAATCAGGGCTACTGTCCCTATTTTGCTTATGATAAAACTGGAACTATGAGCAAGTCAGTTCATAGTCTCAGCTCACAGACCTTGTAAGGATCAGAACAGAAATACAAATCTTCCCGCTCCAAAACCCCTATTTTTATCACCATATCTTGCTACTTTTATTGATCAATCTGTCCATGATAACTTTAGATGGCTCAGAAGCAGCCCTTCACCTTGATGCCTTCAGCATATGGGTACATGGGGGAAGACATATTTCTTCTCCATTGCAACCTTCCCACTTTACTGCACTGGGAATGCTGCCATTTGGGGGAAGAGATCATCAATATTTTACCAAGTGCAGGTACTCATGCTTGAACTTGCTTTAGAGGAGCCAATTCTAGGCTTCATTATCACATATGAATGGAAACAAATTATGGGTGAGAAATATCTGATAGAAAAAAATTGTATAGCCTGTTTTGATGAGCATTGCTCAGAATCAGAGGTCTGGAGGTCAACACATTCCCAGCATGGGGTCCCTGCAGAATCCGTAGGGAGGAGAACAAAACATCATCTGAGCTGTGAGTAAAATAGCTCCAGCTTTATCTGCAAGTCTGAACATTGAGGGTCACTGGAAGCCTCCCAGGACAACCTGATAAGGAATATTCATTATATTAAAAAGTTATTTTCTTTTGGGAGAACTTTATTGTCATATTCTCTGGTCCAAGATACCCAGTAAGGAAAAAAACAAAAACAAAAACAAAAAAACAGGTAAGAAGGGAAGTATTTAGGGGAGGTTATGAGAGGTCAGAAACCAACATCTTTGGTTTTTATTTAAACTACAATTTAGCTGCTACTAAAAAAATTGCTTCCTAAGTTAACAGATGTTTCAAGAAGTATTTTAGGTACCTCGTTTCATTTCATCATCATAAGAACTTGATGAAGTATATATTAGCCTCCTTTATAAAAGAATGGGCTCTAGTATCTTAACTGAGATCACACCACAGACACAGATTTCAAATCTCACCATGGTCAGCCCATTTCATGGATCTTCTGAAGCCTGATTCACTGCTCCCAATATTCAAAATTAAGGAAATATTCACAATTAAGGAAACATAAAAATAAATACTTAACACAATTAAATTTGTCATCTTTACAGACTGAAGAGTTCATAAGGACAAGATAGCCTTTTATATAGAACTTATTTAACCAACATTTGGTCAGATATTGACTTTTTGGAACTTAATGGCTGGTAAAAACTTCTAAAATACCCTCAATTTTAAAGAGGAACCCACTTACACTGTTGGTGGCAGTGCAAACTGGTACAGCCACTCTGAAAAAAAATCAATGGCGTTTCCTCAAAAAAGTTAAAAATAGAACTACTCTATGATCCAGAAATTGCACCACTAAGTATTTATCTAAAGGATACATACATAGTGATTCAAAGGGGCACATGCACCCCAATGTTTATAGCAGCAATGTCCACAATAGCCAAACTATGGAAAGAGCCCAGATGTCCATCGACAGGTGAATAGATAAAGAAGATGTGGTGTATATATTCAATGGATAGTTCTCTGCCATCAAAAAAGAATGAAATCTCACCATTTGCAATGACATGGATGGAAGAGAGTGTATTATGCTAAGCAAAGTAAGTCAGAGAAAGACAAATACCATCTTATTTTACTCATGTGTGGAATTTAAGAAACAAAACAGATGAACATAGAGGAAGAGAAAGAAAAATATAGAAGAAAATTGAGAGGGAGGCAAACCATAAGAGACACTAAACTCTAGGAAACAAATAAAGGTTGCTGGAGGGGTGTGTCGGGGGGGGAGGGATAACTGGGTGAGGGGCATTAAGGAGGGCACTTGATGTAATGAGCACTGGGTGTTACATGCAACTGATGAATCCCTAAATTTTACCTTTGAAGCTAATTATGAAATACCCTCCATTTCAATGAAGATACAGGTCTCTGGATCGCGTTGGCATAGCTGTTTCCTTTCAGTAACACATCAGTGTCCATGGCAGCCCTGCCATAGCAGAGCCTGCTCAATCCAATATTGTCAAAGGAAGACCAAGTGCCTCAGAAAGGGTGGCAGTCTTAATCAGAGAAAATCTCTTTGTTGAATAATCACAAGTCATTTGATTAAGTGCTCTCTCCCCATGACACTAACATTTCAAGTCGAGGTTCAGGGCTGAGTTGTCCCAACACTAATTAGTTGGAAAACAGACTGTGATTAGAGAGCTAAAGAGCCATAGGAGGATAAAACAGAAGTGGCTAGTGGCTAAATTGGTTTCCTACAGAAAGGAATCTTTCTTCAGGAGCCAGCTGTGATGCCCGGAGAGTTATATATCTGATCCCTTCACACAGGAAACTTGAAAGAGTAGCAGATGGGAGAATCAATTATATAGTCTCCAATAGACTTGGCCAAGGCAAGGCCACTGTGACTCTCCGTGCCAAGGATGTCTAACCACAATAGAGGACATTCCCTCCAAGCATGACTTCTTTCTGTCCTATGCAAACCTAAGTCTAAGAGCTGCCAGATGGGCAGTTTTGCTTACTAATCACTTGAGATTCCAGTCATTAATCAAATGAATTTATTAAGGGTCTTTCAAAAATTAAGACTATTTATTTATTTAAGACCATTGTTTTAGAGTAGTCTTCTATTCAGAACATAATTGATAGGATGGTACAGAGATTTCCCGGACATCCATATCCCACCATGCCCCCAAATAGCATTTTGCGTTATTGGTATCCCCCACTAGAGTGGCACATTTGTTAAAACTGGTATACCTACATCAATATATCACAATCCCCCAAAGTCTAGAGTTTACATTATGTTTTACTTCTGCTGTTATATATTCTACGCATTTGGACACATGTGTAATGATGTATATCCATAATTATGGTATCATACAGAGTATTTTCCTGTCCAACAAGTCTTCTATGTTTTGCCTAGTTATCCCTCCACTGTTGAACCCAACAGTCCCTGAATTTTTTCCTGTGTCTATAGGATTGCCTTCTCCAAAATGTTTTGGAGTTGGAATAACACCCAATGTACAGTTTTCAGTTTGTAGTGCCAGTCATCCAACTTTCTTCTTCTCCTTCACTATTGTTTGTTATTCTGGGACTTTGTCCTCTCTTTATAAACTTTAGAATAAGTTTGTCAGTATACACAAAAGAACTTGCTGGGATTTTGATTGGAATTGAATTAAAACTATCAATCAAGCTGGGAAGCACTGACACCTTGACAGTACTGAGATTTCCTATCCATGAAGAGAGACGTTCCTTCCGTTATTTAGTTCTTTGATTTTGTTCATCAGAGTTTTCATAAGTTCTTCTCATACAGATCTTGTACAGATTTTGTTAGATTTAGACCTAAGTATTTCATATTTGTGTCTGCTAATATAAATGGTAATTGTGTTTCAAATGTCAAATTCCACTTGTGCATTACTAGTATATAGGAAATTAATTGATCTTTGTACTTCAGCCTTGCATCTTACAACATTGGCATAATCACTTATTAGTTCCAGTAGATTTTTTGGTCAATCCTTTAAGATTTTCTATGTAGACAATTGTGTCATCTGTAAACAAAGACAGTTTTATTTCTTCCTTCACAATCTGTATTCCTTTTATTTCCTCTCTTGCCTTACTGCATTAGATAGAACTTACCAGTGCAATGTTGAAAAGGAGTGGAGAGAGGAGATACCCTTGGCCTGTTCCTGATCTTAGGGGAAAGCTTTGAGTTTCTCACCATTACCTATATTGCTAGTTGTAGGTTTTGATGTAGATATTCTTTATGAAGTTGAGAAAGTTTCCCTCTATTTCTAGTTTACTGGGATTTTTAAATCATGGATGGCATGCTAAATTTTGTTAAATGCTTTTCCAAAGGTCAATAGATTTGATGTAATTGTGTGCTTTTTTTTTTCTCTTTTAGCCTATTGATACGATCAATTATTAATGGTCTTTAGAACACATCTTCCAAAACTAAAAATAAAAATAAAGCATGTCTTCCAACTCATCCTCTATATCACTTTTATGGCAATAATTTGAATATGCAAACATAATCATGCTACTTACCATATATTATTCATGAATGATGCCTTCTTTCCCACATAATAAAATCAAACATTACTGGCTTGGCAGTAATTATGATTATGAAGGGCAGACCCTTCATAATCTGACTTTTGCTGATATCCAGATTTGTACCCTGCCTTTTCTAATATCCTTACAGTTTATATTTCAGGTGAACTCAACTCTATATAGTTCATTGAATTCCTGAGCTTAAAATATCTTCTCCAGGGATGCCTGGGTAGCTCAGTGGTTGAGTGTCTGCCTTCGGCTCAGGGTATGATCCCGGGGTCCAGAATTGAGTCCCACAGGCATTGGACTCCCCACAAGAAGCCTGCTTCTCCCTCTGCCTATGTTTCTGCCTCTCTGTGTGTGTCTCTCATGAATAAAAAAAATATTTAAAATAAAATAAAATATCTTCTCTAGACTTGTCCACCTTAAAAAATTTTCTATATAACCCTCAAATCTCAGCTCAAAGGTTTCTCTTCTGTAAAAGCTTCCTTGATGCTCCTCAAAAGATTTAGGTTATTTCTCAGTGTTTATAGAACTTATAACAATTGTTACATTGCACTGTAAATGTTTATTTTCTATTCCCCCTAGTGTACAGAAAATAAATTATATCCATCTTTCTTTCATATTTTGGTACAAAAACACTAGACAACTTATGATTAATATGGAATGCAGAATAGAGGAGATACCTCATCTACACATAACTAGATACAAAGGAAAAATAAAATAAATGCAAATCTTTGGATCCCATCACATGTATTACTTCTACATTAGACCATGTTGTTTATCTTATGTATGACCTTTCTCATTAAATTTGGGTTTCTGTTATATTTGCGTAGCAGTAACAAGAAGAGATAAGTAAGGCTCTAAATCAATCCTTCATTACAATTGAAAACATTTGCCTTTGCCCTACTCTCTTTATCCATCAACCACAGACCATCAAATGTATAAATAAGCTCATGTTTACAGTGACTTGAGTAATTAATGCTATTTGTCCTTCTCATGTTGGAGCAGAGCAAGAATTTTCTGGATGTTATGACTACTTCACATTTTGATCTTCTTTCAACCTCATATTTTTCCTTTTTTCCATATCTCTCCACTTAAATCCAACCTGCTAGTTGGGACAAGATATTCTTTTCCCCTTGCCCAAACTTCTCCCTGAGCCATTTTCACCTGACAGGTAGCATACCCTGTACCCTGCAGTCAGGGAGCAGGTGGCCTGAAGCAGAGTTGGAAAAAAGGCTCTCAGACTACACCCAGAGTGGAAAAAGTCAATGCATTAGACGTAAGTGATCATCATCAGTTATATTAATCACACATTCTATTAATCTAGAAATCCACAAACTAAATCCATTTAATCATGAATTAATTTGTCACTCATTGGCTTGACATCTACTAAGTGTCACACACAAAGTATAGACTGAGCATAAAAACTGAAAACACAGTGCTGAGTCTAGGAGTTAGTGGGTTTTGGTAGCTGCAAAGCAGCTTGTACGGGTCAGACCAGAGGCAAGGAGCTGAAATAAAATTAATTCGTAGATCAGGGTGTCTCTGAGGAGTATCAAGAGAGTAATGAACTTTATAAAACTATATTGCCAAAAACTGTCAGGAAGAATTTGCAGTGATTAGATAAATTATTTCAAAAGGTATTTGGTGTTTATTGGTGCAACTACATTCCTTCTTTGTCTCACCCCAGTAGCTCCAATGGTCACAGAGTTTTATCTACATAAAAAGATTTTCTTCCCACTGATTGCCACTCTGTCAGTAGATGAACATAAAATAGAATAGAATAAAGTCAAATAAAATAAAAGAGGGAAGACTAAAATGCAGGCCACATAGGCAATTCAATTATCTGAAATTCAAGTATGAACTTTGTTCTCCCCAAGGAGAGAAGAAATGCAAGGATCCTGGTAGGAGTCACCAACAAAGCGACTTAGTTGATTTTTTTCATATATATATATTTTTTTCATATATATATATATTTCATATATATATATAAATTTTGTGATTCAAAATAGCATTTAGTAATGCAACACTTTAAGTTTTCAAAGCACTTAAATATTTGTTTTATGCTCAATTTCTTAAAATCCCTACATGTTTATTTGCCCTCGCCTCTTCCCTCAGGAAGCTCACAGTTCCACGGTACAATCATCCTGCTATCCAAGCTTCTATATAAAGGTGGACTCAGTAATAGTTCTGAAGTACAAAGCAAACAGTGTGGAAGTTTACAGAAAGGAGTGATGAGTAGCACATTGTTAATGGGTTGAATGGTGTCTCCCCCAAATCCCCATGTTGAAGTCCTCACCTGTAGTACCTCAAGCTGTGATCTTATTTGGAAATAAGGTTTTACAGATGCAATTAAAGTGAGGTCATCTTGTGGACCCTAACCGAGTATTACTAGTGTCCTTGTCAGAAGGGGAAATTAGGACACAGACACAGGTAGATGGAGAATGCCAGGTGAAGATGAGTCAGAGCAGAGTAATGCCTCTGTACCTGAGATTGCCAGCAGACTGCCAGCAGCCAGGGAAGAGGCATGGGACAGGTTCTCCCTTACAGTCTCCGAAGGAACCAACCCTGCCAACATCTGGATGGGATCTCAGACTCTGTCCACCAAACTGTGAGACTGTACATTTTAGTTGTTTAAGCAGCTCAATGTATGGCACTTTGTTACAGTAACCTCAGAAAACCAACACACAGGACGCCTAGGGGGCTCAGTGGTTGAGCATCTGCCTTCAGCTCAGGGTGAGATCTGGGGATCCTGGGATTGAGTCCTGCATCAGTCTCCTTACAGGGAGCCTGCATCTATGCCTCTGTGTGTGTGTTTCTCTCAGGAGCAAATAAATAAAAATATTTAAAAGAAAAAGAAACTAACATTCTTTCTGTCCATATTCTGATCACACTTTTTCTCCTTAACCTCTTGGAGAGTGTTTACATTTCTGCCACTTAACAGTTTTTCAAAGAACCCCAGTAAGGCTCTAATCTTCATACAACTGGGCATGGCCTCTCTCCTCCTCCTCCTGGGCCCTCCATGGCATATGACTCTGCTGACCATCTGCCCCAGCCCCTGTTAGACAGGTAGGCAGGGGGCCGGTCTCTCTGTGGTGGGGGTGGGGGGTAGGTGCTTAGTGCTCAGGTCCCAGGATAAATGTCACAATCATGTCTAAAGGTGGCTGCCGAGTTTGAAGAAAATTCCTGTGAAAGCATCCTTTTCAGTGAGGGTGGGAAGCCAAGGGTTAAATAGAATAACCTAAGCTTTCTCAATCTCAACCTCAGCACTATTAATATTTTTTCAAGATTTATTTATTTATGAAAGAGAGATAAAGATAGAGATGATAGAGATAGAGAGAGATAGAGAGAGAGATAGAGATAGATAGAGATGATAGAGATGATAGAGATAGAGATAGAGATAGAGATAGAGATAGAGATAGATGATAGAGATAGAGATAGAGATAGAGATAGAGATAGAGATAGAGATAGAGATAGATAGAGATAGAGAATCCTCAAGCAGACTCCTCCCTGAGCATGGAGCCCATGCTGCACTTGATCCCAGGACTCTGAGATCATGACCTGAGCTGAAATCAAAAGTTGACCACTTAACCAGCTGAGCCACCCGGAAATCCCATCACTATTAACATTTTGAAGTGGATAACTCTCTATATTTTTGCAAAAAATAAAAAAAAAATATTTGCGATTCTTTACATTTCAAGATGCCCTCCACCATCTAGATACCAGTAACATTTTTTTCTAGTTGTGACAATCAAAAATGCCCAGTAATAAGAGTGGGGGGTTAGGGACAAAATCACCCCAAATTGAGAATGGCTTGAATGATAGTACTGAGAGAAACAGGCAGAAGTCAAAGAGCTCCAGCCAAGTTGAGCCAAGAGAGCAGGATGAAGGGGATAGATACAAGGAGGGCCTAACTGCTTCTGGAGAGCTACGAGTGGACAGTGGATCTGTCAATGCCTCTGGGCCTCTGCTCATATCCTTTCTTCTTCTTGAATACTGTCTTATCAATTGATTCAGTCACTAGCTGTCCTTTGAAGTCCAGATGAAGGCCACCAAGTTTGACCACATCATGGCTCAGAGATCTTTCCCTTTCCTTCTGAGTTCGACCACCCTGGATCATCTCTGTCCCTCTTTGGAAACCCAGCCACTCAGTCTTCTCAAGTTGTTGTTGACTGAAGTATGAAGCTTCCTTTCCAATTACAAGGTAGCTCCAGGAAGGTGGGGTATGGCCTTTGTCTACGGGGCCTTGCACATCAGGGATGTTCCAGACACCGATGAGGAAGGGAGGAATCAGATAATTATGAATGGTCGAATGCTCTCTGATATATACGGGACCTTCTCCAGAGCCACCTCCTTCTGAATTTGCATTGTGCTGCCTTTCAGAAGAGAAGGTAAAAACTACTGGGGTGGAACTCCCCCGCAGTAGTCATCTGAGGATCAGCAATGAGATGTTCAGACTCAAGAGGCCTCGGTGCCCCCTTTATCCTATCTATGTGACAACCCCATTGTGGCAGATTTTGTGCTCCTGGTGTAGCTGAAGACTAGAACATTCTTACAAAGTTCTGTTTCTGAGAGACCTAGTAAATAGGACTACAGGGATTGAGGATTCTCTACCATCTGGTGGCCTTTGTTGCTCTGTTCACACAGTTTCCATGTGTGGTCATGCACCCACTTACAACAATCTGTCCAAAGCAGATACCTGCATGTCCACACATCTAGGAATGCTTGGGATATACACGAAGCTCTATCGGCTATTTGGCATACAGATCTTCTCTGCATCCACAACACTCCCTCGAAATACCTTTTGACCCACAGCAAGGACTCCTCTATGCCAAACTACTAGTGAACCAGGCACCTGTAGAATTAGTGCCACATTCTTATTATATATTGTATGAAGGGCCATTACCATGTGGTCTTTGGGCTTCAGCCCTACCTACTCCTGTTCTGCATCTGAATCCCACTGTATACCTCTTAACCACTTACTGTCCCTCAGACAGACTTGCCCTCTGCCCTCCATTTCTCTCTCCTATTGTTTACTTGGAAAACATCTATCTGCTCACCCTTTGAGACTCAGCCCACTGAAACTTTTCTCAAGCCCCCTAAGCAGAGTAGATTCCTACTGTCTTAGGCCATCTCTTTTCCTCACATCCAACTCCATTATGTATTCATTTTGTCCTATTTTAATTACTTATTTCCCTGGGTCTCTTTCTCATCATTTCTTAACTCTTGACCAAATAACATTTTGATTCATCCTCATAAATTTATAGAGACAGGTCAGGCTGTACTAGGGTTTTTTTCCTATACCAACTGGCATTTTGTAACTTAAATGGTGATCAATCACTTGAGAACACATTCGACATCTTCTAGATCAAATTAATGGGGGAAATTGACTGACATTAATATAAGGATTTTATTGTCCTTTATTTCTCTATATTTCATGACATCAATAGAATCACTCATGCAAACTTTGCATACATAATGTTTACTCAGAAATGATGGATTAACATTCATTTGACTAAAGTGAAAACTGTCTCAATTATATTAAAAATTATTCATTAAAACTGGTATATGTCATATCAATCTTTCCTCAGAAATAGAATTCTGTATTATATAATAAGGGGAAAACTTCTCATTTAGAAGAAATGCATTTAAGCTTTAAAATCTACCTCTAAATGTTCAAAGATTTGGCACTGGCAGTTGAAGTGTTTGTACTTGTCAGGAATTTAATAATTCCCTTTGAAAATGCATTTTTTTCTGATCACAAATTTTTTTTGACAATTTGTCAAAATAATAATTGCTAACTTTTATTGAGCAACCCTCAATATTATTATAAACTGCTTTATTTAATTCTCATAGTAGTAGTTTGAGATGGATTGCCCTTCATCTTGAAGATTAAAAATTTACAGCTCAGAGACATAGGTGACTTGTCCAAAACCACACAGCTGAGAGGGCTGAAACTGGGATATGACTCCATCTGTCTTGCTCCAGGAAGCCCACTCTTACCCTCTGCTTATGCTGCATTTACCTAGATCAATTTGCAATCCTAGACTCCTGCAATCCAGCTACTAATGATACCTTAATGTACATGATCCTGTACAATTTGCACTTTGGGCACACATGTTAGACAAGTCTGGTAATTCATGTGCTTGTTCCTCCCATTACAAATAAGTAATCTGTGGCCCAGCTATGTAAAACGACTAAATTAAAAGAGCTAAAAAGTAGCAAAGCTTGGGCATCAGGGCAAGGTAATATTCAGGTATCTTTACTCTCAGGTCAATGCCTAATCCACCCAGCACACCTTGTCCACATATTTGGACATTTATAAGAATTAGGGAATTATTCACAAGCGGGTACACATACACATGCCAGTTTTACCTAATTCTGAGGCCTTTAAAGTAACGTGAAAAAGAGACATTAAATGGTAAGAATTCACCACTCATTTAACCCTCCGGCTGGATTAAAACATATGCTAAAAAATTGGCATGGATTCCCCTAACTGGTCCATCCTTCATAGGAATAGGGAGGGTTCATACTTGGCAGATTGATTGTTGTTAAAAGAATTTGTATAAGGTAATATCAACATATGATTCCTTACATATGATGAAAATGAATCAATAGTTTCTAACTTAAAATTTTTAGAAAGATGCAATTTTCTCTGCAGGTTAGATATGCTCATCATCAAGGTCATTCAAGACTCAAATAGCTCACAGTACAACCAGAACGCTTGCTCAGATTTACTCATAGACTTACAGTCTGTGTTTGCTGGTGAAGAGCATCGGCTGCATACAAATGACTTCACCTCTGCAGCACAGAATTTAAATCAACCAAGCAAGAAGCCAACTAGTCCCTCCACTACATGGTAATCTGCCTCTAGAATAAGGCCACAGACTGACTAAATATTTTGGTTGCATCAGGACTTTACCATATCAAACAGAACTTCATCTAAGGGGACTGCTAAAAGCAATTGATTGTATAAAACTACTCAGCGTTTCTTTTTTTTTTTCTTTCTAGCATTTCTTTATAAGAAGCTCAGCTCTGTTCATCTCTCGTTTACACCCTCACTGAAGAATAATTGACAGCCAACAGAATGCATATATTTAAAGTGTTCAATTTGATACGTTTCACATAAATATACAGGCATGAAACCATCACCACAATCAAGAAAATAAACATATCTGTCACCCCCAAAAGTATCCTGAAGATCCTTTGTAATCACTTGTTCCTGCCTTTCTCTATCTCATTCTTCTCATCCACTGATCTGATTTCTGTCACTAGAAGTTAATTGGCATTTCCTAAAGTTTTTTTATGAATGGAGTCAAACAGCCTGTACTGTTTTTATCCAACTTCTTCACACAGCATAACTGTGTTGTCATATGTGTTTACAGAATACATATTGTCACATGCATTACTATTTCATTTGTTTTTATCTCTGCATGGTGTCTCATTGAATGAGAACACCACAATTGGTTTAGACATCCATATGTTGATGGACATTTGATTTAGTTCCAGTTTTTTTTGGGGGGGGGGGTTGGTTTGTTTGTTTTTAAGATTTTATTTATTTATTTGAGAGAGAGAGAGAGAGCAAGACAGAGCATGATCAGGGAGGAGAGGGAGAAGCAGGCTCCCCACTGAGCAGTGAGCCCAATGAGGGGCTCAATCCCAGAACCCTGGGATCATGACCTGACCCGAAGGTAGATGTTTCTGCACCACCCAAGTGGCCCTCCAGTTGTTGTTTTTATAGTTTCTTTTTCTTTCTTTCTTTCTTTCTTTCTTTCTTTCTTTCTTTCTTTCTTTCTTTCTTCTTTCTTTCTTCTTTCTTTCTTTTTCTTTCTTTCTTTCTTTCTCTCTCTCTTTTTTCTTTCTTCTTTCTTTCTTTCTTTCTTTCTTTCTTTCTTTCTTTCTTTTTCTTCTTCTTCTTCTTCTTCTTCTTCTTCTTTCTTTCTTCTCTTTCTTTCTTTCTTTCTTTCTTTCTTTCTTTCTTTCTTTTTCCTTTTCTTTTCTTTTCTTTTCTTTTCTTTTCTTTTCTTTTTACAAACAAAGCTACAATGAACATTTTCCTGTAAGTTTTCGATGCACATAGACTTTCTTTTCTCTTAGGAAAATATGGAAAGAGTGGCTGGATCACATTTTGGACATATGTTTACCTTTTTTAAAGAAACTGCCAAAACATTTACCAAAGGATTTGTATCATCTTAGATACCCACCAACAGCAGATGAGATTCTTGTTTTCCATATTCTTGCTATCACTTGGTACAGTCTATCTTAAGTTTTAGCTGTTCTATTAGAAGTATAGGGCATCTTGTACTTTTCATTTATATCCCACCAGTGACTGAGAAAGTCAGTTTATACATGCTCATTTTCTATTTATATTTCTTCTTTAGCAAAGCATCTATCCAAATCCTATAAGAAATTTTAACTGGATTGTTTTCTTATTGAGTTCTGAGAAATCTTTATCTAGATACAAGTCTTTTCGGCACATCTATGCTTCTCAAATATATTTTCTCTCAAATTGTCTATTGTCTTTTCATTCTCTCAGGAATCCCTCCTGAGAAGCAGCTGTGTTAATTTTGATGTAGTCCAATTTGTCCATTTCTCTTTCATGGGTTCAGATTTGGGGAGAAATTGCTGCCTAACCGAAGCTCAAAAGATTTCCTACAATGTTTTTCAGAAATTTTATAGTTTTAGGCTCTACATTTAGATGTATGATCCATTTTGAGTTAATTTTTGTACGTATATCTGGCACCATTTATTGAAAAGATGATCACTTGTCAGAATGGCTAAAATCAAGAAGACAAGAAAACAACAGGTCCTGGAACAGATGTGGAGGAAAAAGAACCCTTGTGCACTGTTGGTGGGAATGCAAACTGGTACAGCCACTGTGGAAAAAAGATGGAGGTTTCTCAAAAACTTAAAAATAGAAATACCACATGATCCAATAATTCTACTATGAGGTATTTACCCGGGGAAAACAAAACACTAATTCAAAAAGATATATGCATCCCTATGTTTATTGCAGGATTATTTACAATAGCCAGGGTATCAAAGCAATCTAGGTGTCCATCAATAGACAAATGGATAAGAAAAATGTGGTATATATACAATGGGATATTATTACATAGCCGTAAAAAAGGATGAGTTTATGCCACTTGAGATGGATGGAACTAGAGGGTATTATACTAAGTGAAATAAGTCAGATAATACCATATGATTCCACTCATAAATAGAATCTAAAAAAATGAATAAAACAGGTATGAGGTGATATCTCATTGTGGTTTGGACTTGAGTTCCCTGATGATGAGTGATGTTGAGCATTTTTTTTCAGATGCCTGTTAGCCATCTCTACGTATTCTTGGAGAAATGTCTGTTCATTCTTCCGTCCACTTTTAATTGGATTGTTTTTTCAGTGTGGAGTTGTATAAATTAATTATATATTTTGGATACTAACCCTTTATTGCATACACCACTTTCAAATCTCTTCTATTCCTTAGGTTGCCTTTTAGTTTTGTTGATTGTTTCCTTCACTATGCAGGTTTTTATTTTGATGTAGTCTCAATAGTTTATTTTTGCTTTTGTTTCCTTTGTCTCAAGAGACCTAGAAAAATGCTGATGGCTGATGTCAGAGACATAACTGCCTGTGCTCTCTTCTAAAATTTTTATAGTTTTGGGTCTCACATTTAGGTCTTTAATCCATATTTACTTTACTTTTTGTGTATGGTGTAAGAAAGTGGTCCAGTTACATTCTCTTACATGTAGCTGTCCAGTTTTCTTAACACCATTTATTGAAGAGACTATCTCTTTTCCTCCTTTGTCAAACATTAATTGACTATATAATTGTGGGTTTATTTATGGGATCTCTACTTGGTTCTGTTCATCTATTTGTCTACTTTTGTGCCAGTATTGTTCTGTTTTCATTTCTTCATCTTTGTATTATATCTTGAACACTGGGATTGTGATACTTCCAGTCTTTTCTTCTTTTTCAAGATTGCTTTGGCTATTTGGGGTCTTTTGTGGTTCCATACAAATTTCAAGATTATTTTTTCTAGTACTGTGAAAAATGCTATTGGTAATTTACATTAGGATTTAATAAGGATTGCATTAAACCTGTAGATTGCTTTGAATAGTATGAAAATTTTAACAATACTTGTTATTCCAATCCATGAGTATGGAATATCTTTCCATTTGCTGAGTCATCTTCAATTTCTTTCATCAGTATTTTATAGTTTTCAGAGGTTTCCACTTCCTTGGTTAAGTTTATTCCTAGATATTTTATTATTTTTGGTGCAATTGTAAATGGGATTTTTTTCTTATTTTCCTTCTGTGTCCTCATAATGTATATTCCTTCATAGTGTATAGAAACGCAATGGCTTTTGTACATTGGTTTTGTATCCTGAGACCTTACTGAATTTATGTATCAGTTCTAGAAGTGTTTTGGTGGAGTCTTAAGGGTTTTCTATAGATAGTATCAGGTCACCTGCTAATAGTGAAAGTTTTGCTTCTTCCTTACTAATTTTGATGCCTTTTATTGCTTTTACCTGTTTGATTGCTATGCCTAGGACTTCCAGTACTATGTTGAATAAAAGTGGAGAAAGTGTTATTTTCATTTCTACATTTCTAATTTTGTTTGAGTCTCTTTTTTTTTTGATGTCTAGCAAAAGGTTTTGCAATGTTGTTGATCCTTTTAAGAACCAAAAAAATTATATTGTTTTATTGATCTGTTCTATTGTTTTTTTTAGCTTCTATATAATTTATTTCTGCTTTAATCTTTATTATTTCCTTCCTTCTGCTGATTTTCAGTTTTGTTCTTCTTTTTCTAGCTCCACTATGCATAAGGCTAGGTTGTTTGAGATATTCTGGCTTGAGGTAGGCCTATATTGCTATAAATCCCTCTTAGAACAGCTTTTACTGCATCCCAGTTGTACTGTTACGTTTTTATTTTCATTTTTCTCCACGTATTTTTATTTCTTCTTTGATTTCTTCACTGACCCATTTATTATTTAGTGGTATGTTATTTAACTTTCATGTATTTGTGCTCTCTTGAGATTTTTTTTTTCTTGTGTTGATTTCTAGTTTCATAGTGTTGTGGTTGGAAACTGGTATAACTGGTATACCTGGTTGGAAACATGGTATAACTTTGATCTTTTTGAATTTGTTAAGACTTGTTTTCTGGCCTACTATGTTATCTCTTCATGTTCCTTGTGCACTTTAAAAGAATGTGTATTCTGCTCATTTAGGTTGAAATGTTCTGAATATGTCCGTTAGATCCATCAGGTCCAATATATCATTCAAAGCCACTTTTGCCTTGTTGATTTTCTGTTTGGATGATTTATCCATTGATTTAAGCAGGGTGTTAAAGTCTCCTACTTTATGTATTACTCTGAATTACTTCCTTTATGTTTGTTAATAGCTATTTTATGTATTTTGGTGCTCCCACGTTAGGTCCATAAATATTTACAATTGTCATATCTTCTCGATGGATTGTTCCCTTTATGATTATGTAGTGTCCTTCTTTGTCTCTTGTTACAGTCTTTGTTTTAAAAGCCTATTTTATCTGAAAGAAGTATTGCTACCCGGGCTTCTTTCACTTCCATTTGTATGATAAATGCTTTTCCATCCCATCACTTTCAATCCATGTGCCTTTAGTCTAAAATTAATCTCTTATAAGCAGTATATAGATGTATCTTGCTTTTTTTTAGCCATTCCATCACCCTATGTGTTCTGATTGGCACATTTAGTCCATTTACATTCAAAGTAATTATTGATAGATATGTACTTACTAACATTTTGTTACTTGTTCTGTGGTTGTTTTCGTAGTTCTCTGTTCCTTTCTTCTCTTGCTCCCTTCTCTCACAGTTTGCTGGCCCCTTTTAGTGATATAGTTGGATTACTTTCTCTTTATTTTTTTGCATATCTATTACTGGTTTTTGATTTGTGGTTATCATTAGGCTTATAACATCTTATGCTTATAGCAGTGTATATTAAGTTGATGGTTGCTTAAGTTTGACCCCATTTAGAAGCACTATATCTTTACTACTCTCCCCTCCATGTTTCAGGTAAATGATGTTATACTTTGCATCCTTTTATTTTGTGAAATCCTTGACTGGTTTTTTATAGATATCCTTAATTGCTTTGCTTTTGTGCTTCCAACTGTTGTTAATCCTATGGTCTTTCCACTCAAAGAGTTCCCTTGTTAAAGAAATGTTAATTTCTTGTAAGCCTGGTTTAGTGGTGATGAATTTCTTCAACTTTGTCTGTGTGGGAGACTCTATCTCTCCTTCTATTCCAAATGATAGGTTTGCTTTATAGAGTATGCTTGGTTACACATTTTTTTTTTCTTTCAGTACTTTGAATATATCATGCCACTCCCTTCTGGCCTGCAGTTTCTGCTAAAAAAAAAAAATTATCTGATAGCCTTATGGGGTTTCCCTTAAATGTAACTTTTCTTTTCTGTTGCTGTTTTAAAAGTTTCTCTTTATCACCACTTTCTGCCATTTTAATTACTATGTGTCATGGTGTGGACCTCCTTGGGCTGATTTTGTTGGGTGCTCTCTATGACTCCTGGATCTAGATTTCTGCTTCCTTCCCAATATTCAGAAAGATTTCAGATATTATTTCTTCAAATAGATTTTCTGCCTCCCTGAAGATCTCTTCAGGGATCTTCTCTGGTATCCCTATAATGTGAATGTTATTACACCTGATGGTGTTGCTTTGTTCCCTTAATCAATTTTCATGTTTTAATTATTCTTTTATTCTCTCTCCTGTTCCTCTTGTGTGCTTCCTATCACTCTGTCCTCCAGTTCGCTAATCCATTCTTCTTCTTCCTCTGGCTTACTATTTATTCCCTCTAGTGTATTTTTTTATTTCAGTTATTGAGTTCTTTGTCTCTGATTGGTTCTTTTTTGTTTTATGTCTCTTTGTTGAGGGTGTCACTGATGTTCTTCCACTCTTTTTCTGAGTCCAATTTACTTTACTTTAAATTCTCTATCAGATGTATTAATTATCTCCATTTCATTTAGACCTCTTGTTGTGATTTTGTCTTATTCTATATTAAGGACATAATCCTCTCTCTCTTCATTTTGTCAAGTTCTGTGTCTGTGTCTATGTGTTAGGAAAGTCAGCTATGTCCTCTGCAAGATCCTAGGGTGCCCTGTAGTGCAATGTCTCCTGTTCATCAGAACCTGGCAGTTCAGGAAGGTCTCCTTTGCATGCTGCATGTGCCCTACAGTCATGCTGAGCCATGTTTGCCTTCAGTCCAATCATCTGTAATGCTTTCTTTGGTGTGGGCAGGGTTTGGTCCCTGTATTGTTAGTGGCCAGTCAGGGGCTGTCTTGGACTTGAGGTGAGTCAGACCAGGTATTTACCAGAGGTATAGTAGCACTGAACCACAGGACACTTTCCCTTTGTTGTCCCCTGAGAAGCTTTTGTTGGTGGGCAGCACCTGCTGTCATACCGGAGGCCCACCCCAGCGCATTGCTTGGGCCACAGTCAGACTGGTAGGTGTGGTTATGTTCCCCCCTGGGGCAGGAGTCACTTTGGAGTGGTATTGGTCCCTGTCGAGGCTGCTTGCCTACTGCCAGGCTTGTGGCACTGCTTTAGATGGGCCCAGGCCAAGGCTATATTGGAGGGGGCATGTCTGCAGGGGAACGTGGGGGCAGAGTACACTCTGTTAGCAAGGTTTACACAGGTCTGCTGTGGGAGGAGACAGATCTGCAGAAGAATGTGGGGGTGGGGCACACAGTGTTAGCAAGGTTTTCAGGAATCTGCTGTGGGAGGAGACCTAGAGTGGGGGCCTGGATGGACAGGGCATGTCCACAGGAGAATGCCTGTGTGGGGCATACTGTTAGCAAATTAGGTAGAGAACATTGATGCTGAGCTGGTGCCCAAAGGTGAACCTGTGTTTTAAGTGGAGGTGTGGGAGAGGGAAATGGCACCTCTCAGCTCCTTCGTTCCTGGAAAAAAAATCTAAAGATCCTGGCTCTCTAGCACATGCTCTGAAATTAATAAATAAACCTTCCTGTATACCCCAGGCATTTCTTAAACTGCTGCTTCTATGTTATGTCTCCTGTTACATCCTGTTATATCTCCTGTTATCTCCAGGCTGTTTGTTGGACTGTTTCTGTAAGGGCTGGGACTCAGTTTCCTATTGCTTTCCAGCTCTCCCAGAGCCATGCCCACTGATTTTTCAAGTTCCAGGTGTTAAGCCCCACTGACTATAAGAACTTGAAAAGTTAGGCCTCTCTGGTTTTTAAAGTCAAATGCTATGGGGATTCATCTTCCCAATGTAGGTCATTGGTACCAAAGTGCTTGATGTGAGTGTCTGTTTCTCTTCTCTGCTTCCATGGTGTCCCTCCCTCCCACAGACATTCCTGTGGGTCAGTTTTGCTTCTGACCAGGTTTCTGCCCTTCCTAACCTCTTCAGTGGGGTATCCTTACATGTCACTGTGGAGAGTCTGTCCTGACAGGTCTTCAGCTCTTTTTCTGGGTTTTTCATGCCAATGTGGGTGTTACCTAGCTATATCCATGGGTTGAAGTGAGCCTAGGATGTTCCTACTCTGCTATTTTCCCCAGAAGTTGATCTTAACTTACCTATCCTGATGTCAGTATCACACTATCTTGGTGACTCTTGTTTTAACAAGACTTGAAGTCAAGTAGTCACAAACCTTGTCTCACATTTTCAAAGGTGTCTTGGCTATTCTAATTTCTTTGCATTTCAATATAAATTTTACAGTCAACTTGTCAGCCTACCAAAAATTTACAAGAATTTTTATGGCTGTTGAATCTTGAGATAATTTAGAAATAATTAACATCTTAATAATAATGAATCTTCTGCCCTTTGAAAATGTATTTAAGTACATTCTCTTAATCTTTTGTATTTTTCAGTGCACATGTCACTCACACCTTTTGTCAAATTTGACTATAATCATTTCACATAGTTTGACACTATGGTAAATTACATTTTAAAATTTCAACTGAATAATCTTCTAGTCTTTTGGTAGATTCCATTAGATTTTCTAGATAGATAATAATCTAGTTTAGAAATAAAGGCAGTTTAGGAGTACCTGGGTAGCTCAGTGGGTTAAGCATTTGACTCAGGTTATGATCTCAGGATCATGAGATCAAGTCCCATGTCGGGCCCTCCATACAGCAAGGAGCTTGCTTAAGATTCTCTCTGTCCCTCTCCTTCTGTCCCTCCTCCCCACCATGTGCTCTCTTTCTCACTCTCAGAAAAAAGAACAAAGGAAGGATAGAAGAAAAAGAGAGAAAATGGAAAGAAAGAAGGAAAGAATGAAAAAGGATGAAAGAAAAATAAAGAAAAAAAAAACAGTTTTTTTAATTATTTCAATCCAAATGCCTTTAATTCACTTTATTCATTTTTCTTGCCTCATTGTATTTAGCGCCTCCAATGTAATATTGAATAGAATTGATAAAAAGTGGACATCCTTGTCTTATTCCTGACCTTAGGAGAAAGTGTTTATTTTTCAGCATTAGGTATGATGTTAACTGTA
Organism: Vulpes vulpes; assembly: GCF_048418805.1. Lineage (NCBI taxonomy): Eukaryota > Metazoa > Chordata > Mammalia > Carnivora > Canidae > Vulpes > Vulpes vulpes. The sequence continues at coordinate 99,295,519 of NC_132787.1, read as the reverse complement.
GTGTTTTCCTAGATGCCCTTTATTAGAGTGAGGAAGTTTCCTGATATCCTTAATTCACTGAGAATAGATGTTGGATATTGCCAAACATTTTTTTTCTGCATTTATTAATATGGTAAATCACATTGTTTGGTTTTTTGAAAGTTAAATCAACCCTGTATTCTTGAGATAGACAACACTTGATCATGATGTATTATGCTTTGTATACATTTTTGAAGTCTTGTTTGGAACATTTTACTCTATGTTCATGACAGATATTTTTCTTTATTGGAACATTTCCTGAAATATGTATGCCTGGCTTGTGTGTCAGATAATGTCAGTCTCATAGAATGAATTAGGAAGTATTTCCTCTTTTTGAATATTCTGGGATACTATGTGTAGAAAATTATAGTTGGTAGGACTTACCAGTGAAACCACTTAGACCTGGGATTTCCCTTCTGGAAAGGTTTGTAACCACATATTTAATTTTCTCAATGCATACAGGTTATCTATTTCTTCTTGAATAAGCTTTGCAGTTTGTGTTTTTTCAAGGAACTTGCCCATTTCATCTGAGTTTTCAAATGTATAGACATATTATCTTTAATAACATTGCCTTTTAATATCTAATAATATAGTGATTTCAGCTCTCTGGTTCATAATCCTGGTAAATGATGTCTTCTATCTTCTCTAATCAAACTCTAGAGGCTTATTAATTTTACTAATTTTCTCAAAGATCCAGTTTGAAATCTTGATGTATGGGAAGAAATAATTGAAGTATGTGAGGGAGATAAAAGGATAAGTAGAATATTGATAGAGTCTTACAGCCTTAAATAACCTTAAGTCAAAATATTTTTAATATCAAAAGCAAAGAACACCTTTTCAAGGAGCCTTGATCTTAACTAATAGGAGGTGGCTGAGTATGATGATTACAGGCAATGGATTATGAAACCAGGCTGCCTGCATTTGTGTCCTGGCTCTGCCTCTTCTTAGCAGTATGAGTTTGCATGAGTTACTTAGCCTCTCCATGCCTCAGTTTTCTTATCCATAAAACACTGGGAATAATAGTACCCATTGCATAAGATTGTTTTATGAGTCAGTGTAGTGAGTATATGTGAAATGATCCTAAAACTTCTGGAATATGATGAATACTACAGGAATGATAGCTGTCAGGATAAGACAAAAAAATCGAGAAATTATTTGCCATACCTTGGAATTACAAAATGAAAATATTTCATATTACAGATAAACACTTTTTTTCTTTTCTTCCAAGGAAGCAAACTAAAAGCCCAAAGAGATAAGCTGGCCCCAAAGGAAAAATTAACATGTGAGAAGAATAAATTCAGATCCTAAATTATGCCTATCTTTTTCTTGGATACATCTGTAGGATGCTTCTGGGCATTGTTTAAAGTTAGAAATTCTTATATCTAGTAGGGTCTGAACATTGTTCTAACTATCCTTCCTAGGCTCACAAAACCAGATGTAATTTCAAATGCTATGTCACTATGTTCTCTGTCCTTATAAACCACCAACGTGTCTCTCATATGTCAACATTTCAACATCCACAGTGCATCTCCTAGATTGTCATACCACCCAAGATTGGCATCAAAGTCCATGCTCTATTTCTTGGCTCAAAATGTGTGGTTCTCTGGTTCAAAAATCTCCTTACATAGATGATAAAAAAAATGAGTCCTCAAGAAGTGACATACTGACAGGTAGACTCTTTCCCTTTCACAAAGTAGAACTTACTAAATTTGAGCTTTCCATGGAACAAATACCCTCTTATAAATAATTAATGGAAATTTAAAAATGGAGTGTTGATCAATTTCACAAAATTCAGAGCATCGAATAAGAAAGCAGTGAATATTATCAATATTTTAGCATTTTCACAGCTATCTAGGTGATAGATGCCAGGCAGGAATGAAGAATAGATATTCACATCTGTAATCCCAAAAAAGCATACCATTCTGATTTTTCAAGGCCTCAGTTTATGTTGGAGAATATCATATAACTTGGACTCTGGCCCTATTTAAGCGGGAGCGGAGATGTACAACATACCAGCTGTCACAAAAGCTCTTTTTCATGAGGTATTTTTACTACTTGAAGTTTAAAGCTATTCAGTAAGAGTGAAAATAAAATACCCAAGGATTAGAAGCCTCTCCTGTTGGTACTTTCCATGTTTAGTGATCCCTTGGATTAAAGTGGACCGTTCAATCTGTCTAGGAAGTTGGAAATCTGAAAAGGAATATAGAAGCTGAGTAGAAGCACATGAAGTTAATAAATAGAACTATCCTTGCTCTCGCTTAACTGCTGACACTGAAATCCATTCATTCTGTAAGCATAGGGGAGGTCTACAGGGCAAATCTCCCCAAGGAAGAAAACATATAGGCTTGTTCACACTATTATGATCTTGGGAATCAGAAACAGTCTCCATGAGCTTCTATAAACTTTTATATCACATCTCAAAATATAGTCATCATTTCTTCCTTGTTTCTGAGAAAAAGGAAGTATTTTTTTAATTGCTAGAAGAATGTATAGATTCTACAAACACAATGACTGAGGTCTATATCCTGAAACTCCCATTTGACACTTAGTTGTCTTAAGGTGAATGCTTTGAGGATATAGTTCTCTCTCTAGTGGATGAGACTTTTTACATTTAGATGTTATTTTTCTTTTAGAGAGTTAAGAGAGAGTGGAGATTAATGACTGACAGGCCAAGTCCTCAAAATTGAAGAGGTACATTCAGTCCAGGTGATTTGCTCAAACTCCCATCAAACATACTTCATTCAAACCTGTTCCCACCTCACCCGCAGATAACCTACCTTCTCTCTCTCCTGCCAAAAACTCAAACCACATCAAAGTTTGTTCTACCCCAAACTTTAATTACATAATCTTTTCCAGAACTGCATGTTATTATTTGTCCCTCCCATTTAGGTAAGTATTTTTATTTTACCTGTCTCATCTTCATAACAAGATAAGAAAAACCCAGAGATCTGGTGGTATACCTTCATCATTTTCAATGTCCCAAGACAACCTTCCATTCATTTATTAGTGAATATGCATAATCATTGTCCCTTAATAGGCACTGAGATAAGCCTAGACAATGAAAAATATTATAGAGTATCCTCTCCTGGTCAGGGGCTTACATAACAGAGCTCATAATATTATGGGTCAAGTTCGACTCTAGATGCTGGGGAGTTGGCAGTGAACACAAGATATAAAATCCCTACTCCTGTACAGTTTATATCATAGTGAAAAGCTTTAAAAATAAATTATACAGTATTTTAGAAAATATTAAGTTCTATGGAGAAAAAAAAAAGGAGGGAAGCCAGAAGAGTACAAACTTAAATAAGACCTGGAGAATGAAGCTTCATTGATGTGGTCACGTTGAAGCAAATATCTAAAAGGAGAGCAAGCTAAGGGGATCTGCAGGTAAAGAGTGTTTTGGGAAGAGAAAACATTGAGTACAAAGGCCCTGAGGCTGGAGCATAATTAGTGCATTTGATGAACAAAAAGAGAGCCAGTGGGGCTGCATCAGAGTGAGCCAAGGAAGAGAACAGATTACGTATGGTTTTTAGTCATTACAAGTGACTTTTAGACTAAGATGAGGCTTCACTGGGATAATTTGAGCAGAGGAGTAGCAAGATCTGTCCTTGGCTTTGAAAGGCTCACTTCAGTTGCTCTGCTGAGTAGAAACTATAGGGCAGGGGTAAAAGCAGAAAGTGTTTAGGAGAGGATTGCAACAATCTAGGCAAGTGGGGATAAAGGCCAGGATTTGAATTAAATGGAGGTTGAGAGAAATAAATTCTGGATATATTTTGCAGATAGAACCAACATGATTTCAATATAGATCGGATGTGGAGTGTGAGAAGAAAAGGAAGAGTCAAGGATGACTCTGAGCGTTTGGCCTGAGCCAGTAGAAAGATGGTATTTACATTTACTGAGATGACACAGCTTGTAAGCAGAGCATCTTGGGTGGGGATGGGGGAAGATCAGGAGTTCCATTTTGGATTTGTTACTCATCCTGATGGAAATGTCAAGTAGGCAATTGGACAGGCTGAGTTCAGGGGAGAGGTCTGGGCTGAAGAGATACATTTAGAAGTTGTTGGCATTTGGATGGAATTTAAGGACGTGAATCTTGATGATATCATGGGAGTGAGCATACTTAAGAAAGGACGTGTCCAGCTCCAGAAGCTGCACTGCCTCTGAGATGTATATACATGTATATGTTTGTGTGTTTGTGTGTGTATCTATTTATATCTTATGTTATATATATATATATATATGTTTCTAACATATATATTATGTTCTAATCCATTGCAAACTGATATTTTGCTAAAAACAAATAAAAGAAAATTACTAGAAAAGGGAAACCAAGTAAAAATAAAGGCATACATAACACAAGCCTATAGTTCGTTAGATTAAAAAAAAAGAGTATATTTCAATAATATAATCAGAAAAAAACGCAATCAATAAAAATTGACCAAAACTACCCATTGCTCATTGAAATTATGCATATAGTGATTAATAGGAGCATTGCATTTGTAACTTTTTATCCTTTTGCAATTATAGTTAAACAAAACATGAATACTAATTACTACTAATTATTAATACTAATAAATACTGATTCCCCATTTTCAAAGTCTGAACATACACTGCAGATATGATACCTAACTTTTCAAAATGATAAATGAGCTTGTTTCTTGCTTGCTGATTTATCCACTCTCGGATGGATTGATGACAAGAGCACTTATTCAGGGTAATGTATACCTAAACTGTTTCTATGTTTTGTTTACATATTACTCATGGTAGATAGGCGGGCTGATGGGAATGGAAAAAGAAATTTTAAAGCACTCTCTGGGTCTCAGAATATTCTTTTTTTTTTTTTTTACTTTTACACAAAATGAAATAAAGGACATCATATTTTTAACATTCATCTTCAATCCTTCATTAGTAGTCACTTTCAACAATTTATCTGATGTTTCAATGATTTAAATTATCTTTCCATAAAAGAAATAAATTCAGATTTTATGAAGTTTCAGTTGACCAATTAAACTTAAAATACCACACGTTGCAATGTGATCCTATTGTTCATACCTAGGATTCAGATTGCATCAGCTGTGACTTACTACTTGAGACCAACAATGCTGAAACTATCCCCTATTAGGTGGTGAACAATGAAACAAGTGGATGACTGCAGCTATAGATGTAACAACGTCACATTGTTCTAAATGTTTCTAGATGTGTTCTGTCAATATCTGTCCTAATCTTAGCATGAACTAGTAAGAGTGTACAGACCAACATCGCACACTCTATGATCATGCTACAGTACATACTGGTCTATGTGACTAGCTGGGCACTGCACAACTCCAAGGAGTACTGAGGATATGGAGATCTCTGTGAAAGCGCCCTCTGGTGTTCATCGGTGTAGCACCTAACAAAACTAAGAACCAAACACTGGTAGAGGATAGTGTTTAGAGCTCAGGTTGATGAGAAAGAACTCCATGAAGCAGAGCAACATATGTAGGATGAGTCAATCCAGGAGACTATTGTGTCCTAGAAGGCAAGTAATCTACTAGGTCAAATGCTACTGATAGGTCAAGTAGGACAAGCCCAGAAATGATATATAAAATTTGCATCATGGTCATTGATGACCTAATAAAAGATGCACAGTATGATTAGGAAGCTCAGAGAAGGGCACCACCAACAAGATCAGTTCAACACTATATTCTTCAACAGAAGCTATTTACATGGACTTTATAAACCTTCACTATTTTGACAATGGAGGGATGAAAAACCTCCCAAAAGGAAGTAACATCATGTCATCATGTCCAAGGCTATAAAGACACAGAACATAGACAGCCTACTCAATCCCTAGTTTGCACTGATCACCAGGCTCAGATTTCACTCTCCATCATTGTCCTCTGCAGTGAGGGTTTTCACTGCCAACATGCCACTGGCTCACAGGTACCCTGCAATGTTCTTATTTTGAGACAATGAGAGTGCTGTTCTATCACTGCACCCAGCATGGAGCTTGGCATCTAGCATCTATTTAATTTATATCGACTTCCATGATGATACAACCATATGTATTGTGGGGGGTTGTTTTTGCTTTTAATTATCAGGATAAGGACAACTATTTGAAATGAAGTTAATTGGGAGAATACCTCTCTGAAATAGAAACGGCTCTGGGGAATTAAGCTCTTTCAATCACAGTGTTACACCCACCTATTAATCATGTTCAAACATTCCTGTGTGTAAGCATCCATTGTCTCATCTTGCTACTTCTCCACCCTTTCAAAACTCCTAGCTGCTGCTGCTGCCACTGCCGCATGAAAAAATAAATCCAGAAAACAGTTCATTGATTGAGTCAGGTCTCCTGGTTCACTAGAAACACAGTGAAGGCCTTCCTAGAAGAGTGTGCCTGCCTGAAGGGTGCTGCTCTCCACGACCCACTTCAAGATGGCTTTAAACAGCTGTATGTTATCTTGCTACCTCCCACCAGCAAGAAGTGAATTAGGGTGTGTCTGGTTTGACAGGACCCAAGACAGTGTGTCCTCAAGACTCAACATCCTTTCATCTTAGCAGATGGAAGATGTAAGAATATTTTGAAAATAAAACAAATTAAGATTGACGGTTTCATGAAGATAAGATGTTGGGTATGAGTGCTTATTGGTCCTAGATGTTACCTCATGAGAGGTCATTGGGAGCTGACATATGGAGCCATGCAACCCAGCACTGCCCCCTCTCTGCTCTTCACCTATGAAAGATGTAGGCTGGACTCCATGGCCCTGAAGGTCCCTTGCAGCATGGGCAGTGGTGATGCCTCATTTCTGTCCTTTACATAATTATTTATGGGGGTGTGGGCTCGATTATCCTGACATTTAAATGCTGAGTAATTTTCTCAAAATACACACACTCTCTGAGGGATGCAGGCAGTTTGTGTTGTGTTCTAGACAGTAGTGTAAATGAGGTAACAACAGCATGTGGGGGCCTGGACTGGGTATGAGGGAGGTCTGGGAGGCCTCTGGGGCCTCAGAAGGCAAAGGTCAATAGCTCCTTTGATAAATTCAAATGTTTTGTGAACCCCAAAGTGAGAAAACTGGAGATCATTCCTTGGTGGAACCTGAAGAGAGAATAAGCAGAAAGGTTCTGAAGGGAGCAGGGCTGTCAGGAGAGCCCCCTAGGAAAACCTATCACTGCCTTGAATGAAGGAGAAGGAGGGCAAGCAAATCTCTCTCTGTTCTGGATTCTGAAGTTAAACACAAACCCATCTGTTTGACTTGAGAAGTGTGTCTTGTTTTCAAGAAAAAGTAGAAAACAGCAGTCTCACTGACAAGACTTCTCAGCAGCCCTAACCCTGGTGCCTGCCCAAGCCTGCTGGAACTAGTGTAAGAGTCAGCGTCAAGGCTGACTGCTAGAAACACAACCCTGAAAGAGCACAGTGTTGGAGGAATGGACGTGTCCTTGCAGCAGCAAGTCTGGACACGGCTATGCTTGGAGTAGTCAGCCATCTCACCATCATGCCAGGGGCTAGAAGTGAAGGACAGGAGAAGATGGTGCTGCAGTGCCTTAAGATCACTTTGCATCTGAATCAGGGGGAGGGATTTCAACGAAGTCAGAGTTCTAATCAACTGGGAGCATGGAAAGAAAACAGGCACCAGAAAGTATCCCACATTGTTGAAGAAATCCTTATCATGCAAGTCTGGGAGTTCACCTTGAAGAGCTCAATGAAATCTAGTGGGAGAGGCTTCTAGAAAGAACAAGTCTGTTCAACTCAGGGCTCATTGTCAGATTTGGGTTTGTATTACAGGAACCAGCCAACTCTGGGGAACCAAAATGGCATCTAGTGGAATCTTCCAAAGGTTCCTCTTATTTACCCACATAATCTGCCTAGACGTCTTCACAGGGAAATAGCTACCAGCATTCCCTGGTGATTTCAAAGGTTCTGATTTGTTGTGATGCCTTGTGATTCTATTTGAAATGCCTTTGTCAATATAGTTAGACAATAGGACAAATTAATTCCATTATTTTCTTCCAAGTAGGTAAGCACTTTATCTTCCAAACAATGACTCCATAGAAGGCACCAGGTCAGACACTAATGACATCAATGACTGAGACTTAGGGATGCCTGTGGAGACTTCAGTCAAGTGCAGGAGAGAGAAACAGATATGAAGACAATCTTCAGTGTGCATCATGTTAACTACAATGCTAGAGGGATCTACGTGGTACTCTGTGAGCTTCGAGGAAGTAATGAACTGTCCTTGAGGAGGACAAATGTGCAAGAATGCACAGAGAAGGAAATATGTGAGCTGGATCTTGAGGCAAGAGGAAGATTTCACCGGGTACTGAATTGGGAAAAGAGGGCATGGAGTTGGGAGAAAATTCTATGCATAGGGATTTGCACATGCAAAGTAACATTGGCCTGAGATCTTAATATTTACCTGTGCTCATTAAAAAGAAGTAACCACCATGAGCTCCGATTGATCAATTGTCAATCAGCAGGAACCAGGGTTCTAGCTCCTCAGAAATGACAAAACAAAAGGAGTGAATGGGAGCAGCTAGGCTCCAGGCCTAGAATCCACTTGTGTCTTCACTGTCAATCCTCCAGTCCACAAATCCCCCTTCTGGACAGTAGGGGCAAGAATAGAGAAGTATAAATAACCAAGGACATCAAAAACAGAAACATTTTTCATCCTGATGTAAATTATAGACTGATTACATTCCAGAGGATCTGAATTGCTACTTTGCTTTTGGTAAATCTATAAGAGGAAATGAAACACTTATGGATTGGAGAGATGAGAATAAGAAAAAAAAAGAGACTTGGCTTTTCTCAAGCCATAGAGCACACAGCCGAGAGTGAGGGGCTTGGCAGAAAATGAAGTTGGAGGCATAAGCTAAAGCCAGATTAAGGCTGAATGTTCTATGCTAAGGAGCACAGACTTCACACTGTACAACTGAGAGCTTTTGAAGAATTTTAAGCAAGGAATTGGCATTACCACCTTTGTGTTTCAGAAAGATTACCTTGGCTTCAGTGCAGTTGGATGGATATGAGGGCAAAGACTGAAATCAATAAAATGAGACTGCTCAGTGTTGTTTCTATAATCCAGGCAAGGCACAACTGGTAGTTAAAAGAGGAATGGGAACTTTGAAAGGCAAAATTTGGTGCCTGACCTGATGTCTGGGGTGAACATGAAGAAATCATGGGTGCTTCTGAGGTTTCTGGACTGAGCAACTGGATACAAGCTGGCGTCATCCACTGAGCTAAGGAGCACAGGAGGAGGAGAAGGTGTGGTAAGGCAATGTGCCATGGACAAGAGCAGGTCAGTCATGTTGATTTGAGAGACCCATGTGGTATTCATGTTGGAAGTCCAGATGTCCAGAGTTAGACACATGTGGCTGGTGCTCAGAAGAGACATGTGGAGTGAACAAAGGAGATTTGGGAGAAGTCAGAAGATGGAATAGTGACAGCACCAAGTGAAGAGGCGATCATGTAAGATATCACGGTAAGGAGAACAGCAGAGAAGAACCCAAAGTGGTGCCCAGAAGTGAAGGAGGAGTTAGGTTTGGGACTCTGGGAGTGGTTCAAAGTATCAAGAGTAGCAGCAAGGATAGGAAGGTTAGAGGTGAAAAGTGCTGTTGGCAAAGCTATGGTTATCTCTGACCTTGGTATGGGAAGTCTGAACCAGGCTGTGAGGACAGGAGAGCCAGACTGAAGTAAACTGAGGAGTGACCAGGAGGGGAGGGACTCTGAGGGAGGGAAGACATGGAGCTGTGACCAGCTGTTGAGCTGCAGGAGACATTGGTGACTATTGCTTCTCTTTTTTTTAAGTGGGAGAGATTTGTGCATATTAACAGATATAACAGACATATTAACATATAAATAGGTCATATTTGTGGACTTTCTTAGGTGGAGCTTTGGACAGATCCAAGTCCTGCAGGAGCATATTCCAGAGTGCAGGCAGGGAGACTTCCCTTGTGAGGGAGAGAAGGAAGAGAAGGATGGCCATGTGTACTGGTAGTTGAGTTTAACAAAGTGGGAGACAGAAGGCTGAGGGATGCACAGCCTGATTTTCTTGAATTTTTAAATTAGTCACAAATTTGCCATATAATGAAAAGGTTTCATTTCCCACTAACTTTTATTTTTTAAGGATTTTATTTATTTATTCATGAGAGACACAGAGAGAAAGAGGCAGAGACACAGGCAGAGGGAGAAGCAGTTTCCATGCAGGGAGCCCAATGTGGGACTCAATCCCAGGACTCTGGGATCACACCCTAAGCCGAAGGCTGAAGCTCAACCATTGAGCCACCCAGGCATCCCTTTCCCACTAACTTTTATCCAGATCTTATAAAAGTATCACAAAATGTCACAAAACCCTTTGCAATCTACTTTTTATTTAATTGTATTTGAGGAGGCCTTGTCATGAATAGCAGGTTGGTATGAGTAAGTAAAAGAAATATTTCAGGTATTTGAGAAAGCCAAACTCCATACCCTAATATCAACCCAAAGCAAACACATGCACACACACACAACTCTAAGACACTGCAGAAACTACAGGAATCATAGTTAAGTGATAAGAACTACCAACCACTATCAAAAATGAATCTGATCATACCAATGCAGTCCCCATTCACGCAGAGCCTTAGCCTGTGGCTCTCTCAAAACCTCTTCCCATTAACAGGGAATAAGTAATAATCAAAAAACGAGAAAAGAGTCCAGCAGAGCCTTTCCTATGCCGGAAGTATGTCTTTTCCTTTCCCTCATTCCAGGGGCAACACAACATGAATGTGCTTTTTGATGTTCATTCACTAAAGAATGAATAATTTATAAAACTGGTTTTCTACCAATGCAGCTAAGAAATGATAAAGTCTATTTAGGTGAAGAAGTGGCCACAAATTTCAGAAATATTGAAGAAAAGATATATATATATATATATATATATATATATATATATATATATTAACGTAGGCTCCACGGTGGGGCTTGAACTCACATCCCTGAGATCAAGACCTGAGCTGAGATCAAGAGTCAGATGCTTAACTGACTAAGCCCCCTAAGCACCTCAGGAGAATTGATATTCTGGGGACATTTTCCAGCTTAGGATGTTTGAAGTACTCCGAATGTATGCTGTATGGTTACAAAATCCAAGGACATAATAACATTCCATAAGCCAGCATGAACCCTTCCAGCAATGGCAAGCTCATTACCTCATAAAGCAGTTCATTTCCTTAAGTGAGACAACACACTGCCTTCCAATGACATCCTTTAATTCATAAATCTAGAAACATTAAACAAAAAAAGACCATACATTTTTAAGAATTAAAGTTAATTGTTCCATCAAAAAACTATTTCTGGAGTACAAGTCAAAGACAGTAACTCCAACAGCATTGATTTGAAGTTTACATGTGTAATTATTTATTCAATATGTCTCCTTCATAAGACTGCAGAACCTCTGTCTAAATTGGTAGATCTCATGCATCTCTCTTTTTTAATCATAATTCAAAAATTAAATACCAGTCACAACCAGAATTCCAAGAGTAACATTACAAAAATCTTTTCTAAGGTATTTTAGAGCAAGAGTATCATAGTAGATACGGATATGAATTCATTTTAATATGTTTGATATGATGAAAGATTGGAGCCTTCAAAAATAAGAAAGTCCAGCATGTAAGGGAGTCCTTAAAAGGGGATCCCTGGGTGGCGCAGCGGTTTAGCGCCTGCCTTTGGCCCAGGGCGTGATCCTGGAGACCCGGGATCGAATCCCACGTCAGGCTCCCGGTGCATGGAGCCTGCTTCTCCCTCTGCCTGTGTCTCTGCCTCTCTCTCTCTCTCTCTCACTGTGTGCCTATCATAAATAAATAAAAAAATTAAAAAAAAAAAAAAGGGAGTCCTTAAAATGCTCTGGGTAGAAGGAGGTTCTATTCTTTGTTCATCAACAATGTCCACACAAATTGGTGTGACCTTCAGAAGTCAATACTGGGTGAGAACAGAACAATCAGAAAAACTTAGCCTGAGTTTTTTTCCTGGCTGAGGGAAAAGCTCATGATGTCCAGAAGCAGAAAACAAAGGCACCCCAGCTATATAAAGGCTGGTGAGGACCCAGGGGGAGGAGAAGCCCAGCACGGTGCCTGATAATTTGCCCCAAACCTTATGGCTACAGCATGAGTTAAGTCTGACTGTTGTTGGGAGGGTGACATTCTCCTCAATTATTTGTTTTTTCATGGACATTTAAGATAAATATATCCATGCAGCTACTGTTCATTTATTGTACACACTACGTGCCAGATAACATGCTGAGTATGGCATATTATTTGTTCCCACATAGAATTTACAGTTTGAGAGGATACAGAGTATAAGGAAGTCCACAAATAATCCCACAGTTCATTGTGGTGAGGGTTCCAAAGGTAATAAACCCAGTACAGTAATAGAAAATATGCAGTGTCAGGTAAAACATTTCCAAGGAAGAGATACCTAAGATGAGAAGCAAACAGCCATAAAAGCAGGCATAGAGTGGCCTGGACAAGAGGGGCCATCTGGCATAAGAACTTCTGCTCTAGAACCCAAAGGCAGCCGAATGGGCAAGGCAGGCAGAGGTCAGATCACTGAGACCTTGGCAGGAAATTTGAACTTTATTCAAAGTACAGCAGGAGACTGTGTCTCTCTTGCACATAAGTTGCCACTCAATAAGTATTTGTTAAATGATGATCACATTAATGGAGTTGTTTTCTTGACCTCTATTCGCTACCCCCCAAAATGGGACTTGGTCCATGTCTCAGAAGCCTGCAAGGAATGGAGAAGGCAAAACAAAACATCTGGATGTGGAGCAATCATGTTGGGCACCAATATAAAGCACTAGGAGTGAAGAATCAACAGTCCAGGAACAAAAAGGCAGCTTATAAGGCCCTCATAAAGGGAGGGCTACTCACATTTATGGACACCCTCTCTTCATGACTCTTCTAAACACAACTTCCATGAACATATTCAATTATCACAACAACTATGATAGGTAGGTATTATGGTATCCATATGTTACTAAGGCTTAAAGAATTTATGTAATGTCACTGTCAGGATTTGAAGCCAGGATCATCAGCTTCTAACCACTTGATCTTCCCATGCACCAGAGAAAATTAATGAATATGGAACAAAGTCATCAAGAGGTAAAGGATCGCTTAGAGCAGGTTTGACAAGACCAGGCATTAATAATGACTACCACTGAGTGCGTATTATGTACTAGGCCCTGTTCTATGGGCTTCATATGTATTCACTCAATTAATTATTATAACAGCACAGTAGAGCCCTGGAATGTAAGTGCTGTTATTACTCCCTTTTTATAGGTGAGGAAATTGAGGCACAGGCAGGATAAATAACTTTAAGTTTACAGAGCTGGAAAATGATGGATCAGGATTTGAGCACAGACTGTTTATGCCAGAGCATGTACTCTCCACCATGACGCAACACTCCTTTTAGTAAGTACCTACTGACAGCTAGTTTGTAGACACATCTGTTATACCAGGAGAGCTTTCTAATTTATATTTCAGTAAACTCCAAACATTCATACTCAAATATGAACCTAAGAAGATATTCCCCAAATCAACAAACTATGTCAAAAGAGTTTGATAAAAGGATGCCATGTCTCTGCGTGATCCATCTGCCCAGAAACTCCAGCCAAGAAATAAATCATGGCCATGACATTAATCTACTCTAAGAAAAACTTTTGTTCCAAATGCTATGCCATTTGTTAGTCAAATATTCACAAGAAAATGGTCCATTCCTCAGTGATGGGAACATTAATATCCTCTGGTTTTTCTTTAGGGTTGAGATTTTCACTAAAACGAATCACAATTGTCCTGTGAGAATGAAGAATTCAACGGTACTTATTAATGAATATTGGTGCCTCAGCTTTTCTGAGAAACATAAAAATTTAACACAGTTAAAAAAAAGAGATAGTCAAGGGCAGAGGATTCAGAGCGCCCACATCAACCATCTAAGCAAGGGAGATGCTAAGTGGATAAACACAGAGAAAGGGAGAAGCCCCCCTTTCTTCTATAAATCATCACATTCATGTCCTGAACCACAGATTTTATAGGACATTAAACATAATCAATAGGACTCCAGAACAAATTTTTATTTACCATAAACTATAGGAGCAAAATACATGTTTTCACCATTCCTACCCATCTTCAATCCCTACCCATGTTCCCATAATTAGTTTCATAAAATTACTGCCTGGGTGTAAAACGAATTTTGTCCATTTCCTGGTGAGAACAGCTGAAATTTGCTATAAACATTCTTATCACAAAAATATATCTAGATGTTTCATTAATAAACAATAAGGAAGTATAAAGATCATAAACTGCATATAAATCATAACATCCGTCAGCAGCCTCAAATTTCAAAACTCATTTCCCTGACTCATTCTCATTAAAATTTACTTATTTTTCCTAGAAGTGGAGATTCTAGAGAGCAGCTTCTCAGATTTTCTATGCCAGTGCGATGCTGATCCTTAGAAGTTAGAATATTTTTCTCAGTACCACTGCAGTTCAATGACTACCTTATCTATGGCAACTTCATTACATATCATAATCTTTATTCTGGAAAACTTTACATGTATAAATAACCATTTCCCATGTACCCATCACCACCTGATCATTGTTGTCTAAGTTAGCTCAGATTGCAATAACAAATTCCCATAGACTGGGTGGCTTAAACAATAAGATTTATTTCTTTAAAGTCCCTCAAATCTCTTCCTCTAAGGCTTTGATCCCATTCACACAATCCAGCCTCATGACTTAATTGCTTTCCGAAGGCCTCACCTCCTAGTACCCTCACTCTAGGGGTTAAGATTTCAGCATGTCAATTTGAGGGCACACAAACATTCAGACTATAGAAATTATAACTTTATTTTTCAATCTGATCACCCCTGTCTGTCCCCTCTGTATTAGTATGAAGCAAATTCCAGATTGCTTTAACAAAAGAAATACTATGAAACGTAGCCACAATACCAGTAGCATAGTACAAAACATCAACAGTTCTTCAATACCATCTAATATTTTCAGTGTTCAAATTCCCAATTGCCTCACAAATGTCATACATTTATTTTAAAGTTTGTTTGCAAAAGGATCTAAATTTGGATCCACATATTACGATTGGGTTATACAAACTTTAAATCTCTTGTACTCTGTTTCTTTTCCATCTCTGTCTTTCTTTTTCCTTATAATTATTTTCTGGAATAAATCAAGTCATTGATCCTGCAGTCACCTGTTCAGATTTTATTGATTGTATTCCTGATTAGTTTAACACATTCCTCCTTTCTTTGATTTCTTGTAATTAGGATTAGGATCTCAAGACTTATTCATAATCAGTATCCATTTTATGGTAAAACAGATAGCAGTATGTTCTTCCACTAGAAGGAAGATAATTGTTGGCTCTCTTTCAGGGATATTAGCAGCCATTGATGTGCAATGTCTAGCTCCATTAATTATGGCACATGTTCTTACAGCATTAGCTGGAGAAAGTGTAGGGAGAAACTTCCTTTATCTGCTATTTGGTTGGCCAATAGTGTAATTTACATAGAAAAACAGGATAAACATTTTACTCTTTTCCTTTTTTTATTCAATTTGATGCTATCAAAAATCCTTTTTTTTTTTTTTTCAAAAATCCTTTTTAAGGAGAACTTAATGACTTCTTCTTGTGGTTGCCATCCTGTTTCTTTTGCCATTTTGCTTTTCCTGCCTAGACTAAAAAGTCATTTTCTATCTTCATGAGGTTATGCAGCACTTTTGCTAAATCATTCCCACATCCTTCCCCCTTTCTATTGAAACTCTGTGTTATTATTGTACACCTGTATCACAGTCTTATTTGACCATGCTGGTGTTAGAAATAAGAGGCCACAGTGCATTTCCTTTTTCCTTCAATTCTAAGACATTATAACATTATAAATATCACTGAAAGAGAGAGACTATGAAAGAAAGTATGCAGTGCCCAAGATAGTTGAAATAAACAAGTCTAGTCTATTTTGTTTGTCTAAAACAAAGAAACTGCAATTTCTTTGTCTTTAAAGGAAATCAAATTTATTGTATTTAATAGAATAGAATGTAAAAAAAATGACTGCTATTTGCATTGTCTGTGAAAAGCAGGGGTCCTATGTTTTGGTTGGCATCGCTGACTTCCCTGGATGCTTCTTCTGTCACTAGGCAGCTACTCACAGTTGGTTGCCCCATTGTCTAAGATAGAGCCAATTCTGGTATCAGAGTGAACTCAAGGGAAATGTTTTACATAAACCCAATTTAAAATTTCAGCTTTATCCTGTGGTTTGAAATTGTCGTTATTTAAAATCTGAGTATTCTCTTCTGTAGAATGAGAAATAACACATGCTTTCAAAGATATTATCAAGATTAAATGAGATAATAATGGTACAATGCCATTAAGTACTTATCAAGAGCTGCCATTAAGCAGTAGTTGTAAATACTATTGTATTACTAGCTTGTAAAAAAGTAAACGTTTCAGAAAGCAGATAAAATATTCACTTCCCTTAGGTCTTTAAGATCCAGTGAATATAATAATCATTCACTTTGCTGAAACAAATTCTAAAATCTCTCCTAAGGAGGACACTCACTAGGCTAAAGACTCCTCCCTCAGATTGTAAACTTCCTGAAGACAGGCACTCTTTGTATCTTTGAGTCCTAAACTTATGGCACCTGACATATGCCACATGTTCCATGAGTAGCTTTGAACTGAAGTGATCCAGCTTTAATGACAGTACTAGAGTGCCTCACAAAGCTACAGCATTAGATAAATATAATATTCCTTTCCTTGGAAGGTTATGAGAATTCTAGAAGACGTCTTATGGGACCCTGCTCTATTTCACATAGCTAACATATGGTGGGCACTCAAACAACGCCAGCGGTCATTCTGAGAGTTTCATGAATTCTAGCTCCTGCTCTCATCCCACCTTCAGGCCATACAAATTCGGCAGGCTTCTGCCTGCCTGTCCTCAATAGGATAAAATGCTTCATCTGTCCTAATCTAACTACAAGGCCATAAAAATCTGTGACTTCTCTCTCCAAACTTATCACCAAATCCGGAACCAATTCATCCTTGTTTGTCTGGATAGTCTTGGTTATGCCTGTTACTCATTGCATTTATTCATGGTGCTTCTTTCATTCTCAAAAATGCCCTAATTCGATCATCCTAATGACAATTGGTGAGGCATGCCCTGGGTCTCCGTGGTATCCCCAGGTGCATGATTTACTCTCAACAGATGTTTTCTGGTTGAAACAAAGATAGTGCTTTGCTAACCAGTCTAAGAAGAAGCAGGTGTTCCCATCTCTGTGTGCATTTTCCCCAAAGAAATTCTGAATGGAATTTCTTCTCCAAAAGACTTTATTTTTGACATATTAATAATGCTTCCTTTGCCCCTAAATAATTGATGGGTTTAAAAATATCAGTCAATAAAAACAGAGTGATCTGGAGTGGAAGAAAACTGAACATTCTGGCAGGAAAATAAAAGCTACATTACTGAGTATATAAAGTAAACTTCACTAATGGGACTTATTGGCATTTTCACAGAATTTTCATTTTCTTTGTTACCAGAACCAATAAATCCATCACATGACTGGTCCAACTGCATATTCAAGACTGACACTAAGATTCCTATGGAAATTCATGCTTCTTCAACTTGTGCTGGCAGGAATGTGGGTGACATGGACTGCCTCAGAAAAGAATGCAGAGCATGAGGGCACCTGGTAGCTCAGTGGTTGAGCATCTGCTTTTAGCTCTGGTCATGATCCCAGGGTCCTGGGATGAAGTCCTACATCAGCCCCTCCTCAGGGAGCCTGCTTCTCCCTCTGCCTATGTCTCCACCTCTCCCTCTGTGTCTCTCATGAAAAAATAAATAAAATCTTAAAAAAAAAGAATGCTGAGCATGGCAAGACTCAGCCATCACTGGACAGGAAAGCTTTCTAAATGAATTGGCCTCGATTATAGCCACACAGAGAAAAGTGTATTTCCTAAAGCTCACTGGCCTGTTTTTATCACTTGCAAGGGATTCAGCTACTTTGCATAGCTACTTCTTAATGAAGAGTCAAGGAGAGACTCAATCAAGTCAAGAACTAATTGCAGGCAATTTCATTTTATCATAAACATCAATCATGTTGACTAAAACTCTAGTATTCAAAGTATGAGAATATTGCTATTATTGACATAACAAAATGCTGTCTCATACAGTACAATATTAGTGGATCTCTTCTGGGAGGGATTTCTCTCCCCATGGACATTTGACAACAACGTCCAGAAACAAATTCTAATGCCATGACTGGGCCTCTGGCATGCAGTAATCAGAGGCCAGACACATATGCTCCTAACCATTCTATAATGCGAAACATAGCCCCTAAAACAAAAGAATTATTCCACTCAAAATATCAATAGTATCATTATTGAGAAACCCTGGTCTTTATCAATGAAAACACACGGTATTAGAGAGGGGACAATCATATTCAATGGCCACTTACTAAGAAACTAAGTTTGTCTTAGATTCTGATAGAGATAAACAGAACACAGTTCTGAGAGATCCTACTCTGGCAATTAGAGATCTGGAAAGCCTCCTGTAATACAATTATGGGAATTCTCCAGGTACTATTAAGAATATTCTTGTAAAAAATGGAATGGGGCTATAAGGGGAAAAAAAGAATTCTGTTCTTGTCAAGAAGTCAGAATACTGAGACCAAGAAGGGAGCCACAGACTGCACCACCTCTCATCCTGAGAGTTAATGGAATTCTGTGTGTACTGAGCTTCTGCAAACTTGGGGAAAGGGGCAACAGTTCTGCCTTTTGAATCGTATCAGTGTTTTATATATTCAGAAAATAAAATTAGCTGTACAAGAAGAAAATGCAAACCCTAAAAATGAAAACAAGTAGAAACAGAAGTATATCAAATACATAAGAGTATATCAAACTAGTAACAAAATTCACAAATAAACATTTCAGGTGATTTTGAAAATGAAACTACATTCTTAAGGGGATATATGTTATAAGCAAAATAACTTAAAAATCTTAAACAATGATCAGTGATTTATTTCTGCTGGTAGAAATGTCAGTCTTGTTCATATTAAGACTATTTTATGTGTTGCAGTTAGAGGTTGCCCAGGAAACAAAAAGTACATTGTAGGATACAGAAAATTAAACAATGTTCAAGCTATTAGGAATCAAATGTGCAGTGTAAGAGAATAGGAAATATAATTTAAGAAATCTGATAAAGGGTGCCTAAGGTGAACTTGAATTGAGAATATCAATACAAGCACATGATCCTTAAAAATGCCTTTATTACTTTCCTCCAAAAGGGGCTAGAAGCCATGATACCCTGACAGCATTAAATACAAGTTATTTTATCAGAACCCAGCAGTGGAGCCATGAACAGGAGAGAAAACAAAATTGGAGTGCCCTGTGTGAGCTGGGACTACAGAGGGATGTCTGGAGAGAGCTGAAGTCATGATGAGAGGCCACCACCATTAGAAGGGGCAGAACAAGAGGGAGGTGGGTCCTGGTTTCATGCTGCCTTGCCCTCTTGCCTTCCAACAGTCCCTCCTTCTGGCTGACCTTCCCTGGAGGCCACTTGGTAAGGAAGCCTGGGAAATTGAGTTCATCGTACACTACAGTGAAGATCAGAGCAAAGGAATGGTTGGAGAAGGCACATGATGAGCACCGTAACACTTGCCTCCATTGGAGATAACTCTTAGACCAACTCCTTACTCCGAAAATCAGTAGATAGAGGGAAAGAATTATCCTGTCTTCGTAAGAGAATCTGTAGTTGATCCTCGGTTATAAAGCTCTTCTTTACAAAAGAATGCCAAGTAAATAATGAAAGAAACCAATAAAATCAATCAATTACCATTTTTGCCACATTCAATGAATATTTGATTTTGACTAGATTCGTGAGTAAATGTTAAAATCATTAACTACGATGTTGGGAAACAGAATTTTTACACAGTGGGAAAACATCACAACACAGAACACTTGCTCTTTGTTAAAGGGAAAATGTTCTCTGACAATGGAGCCACACTCCTGTTGGTAATAACCATACAATAATCACCACTTTAATCAAGTGATCACACTCAGCACTACCAAGATCAGCAGCCTTAACTGTGCTTCTTGAAATAAGATGAAATACAAAACATTGCCTTTGGAATATTATTGCCAAAAATAACCTACATACTAAAATCTTTAGGCATAATATCCAATTTACAGGAAATTCAAGGAAGCAGTTAACCACCATAAAGATATAATCAGGTTAATTCAGAAAATGAGATATTCTATTAGACTACTACATTCTATGAGAAAAAATGGAATATAATAAAACAAAAGAGACATATCTCTTTTTTAAAATATTTTTTAAATTTATTTATTCATGAGAGACACGAGAGAGAGACAGAGAGAGAGGCAGAGACACAGGCAGAGGGAGAAGCAGGCTCCACGCAGGGAGCCCCATGTGGGACTCAATCCCGGGACTCCAGGATCACGCCCTGGGCTGAAGGCAGTGCTAAACCGCTGAGCCACCCAGGCACCCCAAAAGAGATATATCTCAATAAAAAGCATGAACATTGATTTGAAACTGGCTTTCAAAAAGTTATTGAATAATGCCATGTAATTACTGTGAATTCTCATGTGTGACATAATAGAGTTGCAGTAATATAAAATAATATCTTTATTCTTGGGAGATTATGTTGAAATATATAGGGATGAATCATCATGATATCTGCAACTTGCTTTCAGATACATGAAAACACATATATGTATGTAAATATGTATGTGTGTGCAAATATATGTGTGTAAGCAAATGTGTGTATGTGTGTGAGGTCAATTGTAAATAATTACTGAACATAAGCAGTGAGTATATGACTGTTCATTGTAAATGTTTCAACTTTTCTTTGTTTGAAGCTATCATAGTAAAAATGTGCAAAACCCACCACATATTAACATTTATAAAGGACAGTGTAATCACTAGCACATACTTAGGCTTTTATAATTATCATATTTTTAAAAAGAGATTTACTAAAGAGTAAACTAACCCTCAGAATGTGACCTTACATGCCTATATTACAGGGTGAACTGTTCCCCTGGCTGAGAAATCATCAATGGCAAACCTGTTTTTTCTGTTTTCTACACATTAACAGGTTAAAATACTGCTCTGCAATTGAAAGCTTCTCCCTTATTGCTTCTTAGAAGCTAAAAGCAACTACTTCTGCATTCCTTTGTTGTGGAATCTTTTTTTTTTTTAATTTTTATTTATTTATGATAGTCACAGAGAGAGAGAGAGAGACAGAGACACAGGCAGAGGGAGAGGGAGAAGCAGGCTCCATGCACCGGGAGCCCGATGTGGGATTCGATCCCGGGTCTCCAGGATTGCGTCCTGGGCCAAAGGCAGGCGCCAAACCGCTGGGCCACCCAGGGATCCCTGTTGTGGAATCTTAAACTGTTAGTTATGACTTTAGATATTAATTTTTTCCAGGAACTGGTTTTATGACTATTTTTAGAAATCAAACCAGAAAAAATAAAATTAATTTTAGTATTCACATGATAGTAAGTCATCATTCTGGAATTCTTGCCTAGCCAAGGGCATATTCTAGAATAGTTTTTGTATCTGCAGCTATCTCCTAGAATCTCACTCTTAACAAATTCTCAGGAAATAGTGAGTAAGTGTCTGAGTCAGTATGAATTGAGGAATGAGTCTGCTAAGCTTATTTACTTACTTACTTATTTGCCACCTGACAAGTTAGGCAATTATTTGTAATCCTTTTTTATTTTTAATAAGCTACCATTTTAATGTGCAGGGGAAATCAGTATTTTCTTTGCTGTTTGTCTCTTTGAAATTGAAATAATTATATTTGGTAGCTGTTCTATTTTCACATCACGCCATCTTAAATAATAATTTGATTTTATTAAGAAAATTTTGTGTTATTTTTATGGATACGTGTGAGATGTGAGAAAGCACTAATACATGCATTAAAATGTTAAGTAGTAACTATCAAACTAGATATTTTTATTCCTCAGAATCTTTTTTTATTGAAGTACAACTGACCTGTAATTATTTCTATTGTTCTATTTGTTCCATGAGTACAACATAGTGATTCAACATTTGTACACATTGCAAACCAATTACCCCAATAGTCTAGTTACCATGTGTCACCATATTGATTGTATTCCCTGTACTATATATCACAAAATTACAATTTTTATACTATGCAAAAATATCTTTCAAAAATTAGAATAAAACAAAAACATTTTCTTTTTTTTTTTATTTTTTAAATTTTTTTTTATTTATTTATGATAGTCACACAGAGAGAGAGAGAGAGGCAGAGACATAGGCAGAGGGAGAAGCAGGCTCCATGCACTGGGAGCGCGACATGGGATTTGATCCCGGGTCCCCAGGATCGCGCCCTGGGCCAAAGGCAGGCGCTAAACCGCTGCGCCACCCAGGGATCCCCAAAAACATTTTCAATTAAAAAAATAAGATATTAACTCTGAATAGTGTCAACTAAGGGAATTTCTTTTTTTTTAGCAACATGAATTTTCATAGTTTTATTTAGAAACAAGGAAATAGCAAATTGTCTGATTTGAAGTATAGAGCTCCTACTTCAATAGTCATTAGGCAGGGATTTCATGTTCACATACAAGGTTGTTAGTGAAGCTAACCTGGCTCTTCCAGCTAACCTAGAAGGTTTTGAACTTTAGCTAAAGCCCTTAGTCACGTGATTGATTAAATAATCTTCCTTTATCTATAGATCATGCATTGTTTCTTAGAGCACTCTTGCATGTCACAAAATAGGAAAACAACCATGGGAATTTCTAAAGGATGAGTGAAAATAACCACAGAGGGAATAAATGAAAAAATGAATAAAATGAATTACACTTCTAGATTTTTATGCATAAAATATAGTCTTAAAACATAAAAAGCAAAAGTCAACAGGATTATACAAGGAAATTACTTGATAAGCATATGATAAAATCCTAATTTTGGAATAATTAGTAGAAAAAACTAAGACTATAATAGATTTCTATATGTTTAACAACATTGGCCTAAAGGATAAATGCTGAATATTTCACAATACTATGCACCAACATTCAAATAACCACAAAGCCTGAAAGAAAAAAATATATTTTAAAAAAGATAACATTAAAACTATGCCGTCTATTCTCTGATGAGTAGGTCATTAAAAAAATAAATAATACAAAGATGACTAGAAAATGTTACACTTATTTTTTTTATATATTAGAAATAATTCATGGGTTAGAAAACATTAATTATTGTGGTATTAAGAATTTTTTTAACTGAATTATTGTTAAATATGAGAGCTTGTGTAATGAACCCAAAACAGTATTTTGAGGGAAAATGATAGCTTTAAATTCCTCACGTGAGAAAAGAATGACTGAATAATTAACAAGCTAAGAATTCATCTACAAAATGTAGAAAAGGAACAGCGAAACAAATCCAAAAAAAAAAAAATAAAACGTAAATAATTTGACAAAACCAAAAGTATTTATTTAAAAAGAGCAATAAATTGGCTGTTTATAAGACAGATGAAGAAACAAAGGAAGGTACAAAAATAGCATTATGACAAAAGAGACATAGCTAAGATCCAGAAAATTTTTGAAATGATAAAGAGGATACTGTGAACAATTTAGAGACATTCTATGCTGATTAGGAGACATTGGTTGTATAAGATCTCTCCATTCCAATCATGAGATCTCATCATTCCTCCCATGTAATTAATTCTATCCCTGGCTCTATCTATTTATTGCCCACCACTATGTTTTGTCTTTTTTTTTTTTAAGATTTTATTTATTTATTCAGGAGAGACACACACACACACACACAGAGGCAGAGCCACAGGTAGAGGGAGAAGCAGGCTCCATGCAGGGGGCCCAATGTGAGACTGGGTCCTGGGACTCTGGGATCACGCCCTGAAGCCAAAGGCAGGTGCTCAACTGCTGAGCCACCCAGGCGTCCCATGTCTCATCTTTAGGTCGCTAATTCCTCATTTGGTTTCAGAAAACAGTGTAAAATATGGAAGAGTATTTTGTCAAATATCAACCTTGGCACGTGAAGTCCCTGGTCCCACTTGCAAACAAACACTTGCTTAAGGGACAAATTAATCTTCCAGGAAAAGCCCGAGATGAATGTACGTTTCAGACAGAGCTAAGGAACATATTTAAACAAGTGAAATCAGACTATACTCACTATTTAGAAACTCTTTTCACATAAATTATCATTTACAGGAATGTTCATCTTACTAAATTAGGTCGATCTCCTTTCGTATGAGCATAATGTTAACAAACATGTCACAGTTGGGACTGTTTACATTCTGTGGACACTGTGTGTGTGTACATGTATGTAGATGTATGATTCCTCTGTTATGCTCTCGCATGGCATTCTACACTTCAAGGAACCAACAGTCATGGTTTAATTGTGCACGGCATTTGGCTATTGGGATTCTTATTTAATATCTGTCTGGCCAAGGAAAGCAGAGTACTGATAAGATAAGCAATTTATTTTGACCACCATTGTATACCTTTTAGACCAGTGCCTAGTACAAGGTGCATATTTGACTCTTTCAAAGTAAATTCTAAAACTGTAAATGCTAGATTAAAATATATTATGCACTTAAATTGTTAGATACTGTGAAATTGCCTTCTAAAGGTTTTATTCCAAGTTAAAGTTTAATAATAGAGGATGAGTGAGTCATATTTTATTTTTTATGTGAACTTTCTGTTCATATACTTTTTTTTTACCCTATCTAATCCTTTTTGCATGAGGATGAAATTGAATTGAATTTGTCGAAATTGAATTTGTCGTTTCAAACTACGTTTTTGAATTACTTAGCAATAATGGTTCATAATATTCTCTTTTCATCTTTTTAATTCCTCTAGGATTTGCATTTTCCCATATTGGTAGTTTCTGCTTTCTCTTTTTCTCTCTTATTTTTTTCTTAATTAATCTGGCCTAAAGTTTATCTATTTTATTGATCCTTCAAAAAGCCATTTTTTATATTGTTCATCGAGTCTTTCTCTTGTTTTGTTTTTTGTTTTTTTTTTTTTTGTTTTTTTCTATTTTCTATCTAGTTGATTGGATTCCCTCTTCCTGTAATACAAGCTGGAAACTCTTTAGATGATAAGATGGTCAATTGTGGGTCTCCCCTTGCTTATTTTCCTTTTCTCAGGGATCATAGTCTTGTACTGCCTGTTCAATATCTAAGAATATTTTTCTATATATTTTGTCCAGGAATTTAGTTATTAAAGGTAGAAAGGTAATTCAGTACCTGTTAATCCATTATGAGAAAAAGTGAGAAATCTTTTTGTTTTGTTTTAAATTAAAAAAAAATTATACTTTTCTCCTTCTGAGTGCAAATTATATTAACAGATTTCCTGAAGTTTAAATATCTTAGCATTGCTGACATGGCTTAGTTGTTCAATTATATTTATGTCACTTTAAGGCCCTGTTAAACAACATGCAAATTCACTGCCAAATAATATTTTATGTACATATTTGAATCTATATTCAAATTATAAGTAGTCTAAAAACTTTCCCCTTTTGTTAATCTACTTTGAGTATCAAAAGGTTATAGCTTGGGCTCTATTTAATAAAATGAGAAGTTCATCTTTTTTTCATGCATGGAACAAATTTAAACATATATGTTTATAATATTTCCCAGTAGTCAACCTTAAAAAAACCCTGGGCTGCATTTATTTATGAGGGATAGATCTTTTGAAAAACACTGCAATTTTTTTAAACCAGGTAATACTGTTTTGTATGACTTCTTGGGTTAATTTATATTTTCCTAAAAAACACTGATTTTATCTACATTTTCCAACATATTGTATGATATCATACAAAATATTCTACTTTTTTTTATTCCCTGTCAGTATACTATCTTCCTCATTCCTGATACTGTTATTTATGTTTTCTTTTTTTTTTTTTTTAGACTTGCCAGCTTTTAGCTACTTTATTGGTATTATTGATGAAGTTTTGAAATATAGGTGAGGTCTGTAGCCCATGACCAAAAAAAGGATTCTTGAGATGTCTTTGATGCAAAATGGTGGTTTTATTAAAGCAGGAGGACAGGACCAAGGGCAGGAAGAGCTGCTGCCCCAGGCTTGTGAGGGATGGCTGATTATATACCTGTATAGTAGAGGGAGGTAAGGAAAAGGGAGGTTTCAAAAGGATTTTCATATGCTAAGGAAGACCTACAAGATACTAGAGGCCTTGCTATTGTCAAGTTAAAGATTGTTTTTCCCTCTAGCAAGACATTAAGACAATTGGAAACTTTCTGAAGATGATACAAATCCCACCCCACACAGGGGTCCTTTGTAGGATATCAGCTGTGCTTTGTTCTCAGCTAGCCCTCTATTCCCCATCATTATCAAATAATTGGCTTTGATTTTATTTTTCTTAAACCGTATTATTTTATATTACTCTTATTCATTTCTTTGTACATAGTCTTTGTTGCTATTTTTCTTTTCCTTAGTACAGTATCCGGATGCTTTGAATTTTTCTGTTAACTGGATGAAAGCACTTTACATTCTTAATGTAAATTTCCTCTAAGTACTGCCTTGGCCACAGCATGAATTCTTTAAATGAATTCTATTTGTTAGGAAACCCTGATAGAAACATTTAACAAAGCATTAAGCTGATAATTCAAATGACAACATAAACAAATCTATTCATTTTCTGACTGCTCGGTTCAGCAATTCTTTCCTATTATCTGCACTTCTACTAGGCATTAGGTGCAAACATGGACTCAAAAAAATTGTTTAAAAGCTACCATAATAGATCATTACAATAGACCCTCTTATTGTAAGAGGTCTCTTACAATACTAGTTACTCTAGATCCTGTATCTGATCCCTACTTCACTCTTGCAGCCTTTGTTTTTGTTGGTTTGGTTTCATAGTACAACTTATTTTTTAATTGATTTTTTAATTTAAATTTTAGGCAGTTATCATACAGTGCAATATTGGTTTCTGGAATAGAATTCAGAGATGCATCACTTACATCCAATACCTAGTGCTCATCATAACAAGTGTCCTCCTTAATCCCCATCACCCATCTTGCAGCCTTTCATTTCTGATTTGACAATAGACTAATGTTACCCACTCAGATGTGGAGCTCCAGTTGAGCAGTATTATGGCCTGGGTTGAGTCAATGAGTTTGCTTTGGCTTCTTTCTCTGGCATCTTGTCAATGATATCTTGACAGTAAATCCCTAGCCTGCTTCTAAAATTTTCTGTGCAACCCCTGTCTTCATTACAGATTATACAGCCTTCCACTTGGTTACACAGCCTTAAACACACACGCGCCACTGATTTCAAAATTACCACTACATTTAACTAAACTTTGCTGAGAGCTAGACCCCAAGCCTACCAGAGGCTGTTTTTATAAACGTCTTCCCATGCCCAGAGTTTGGCTTGCACAGCCAAACCTGGCTCAGTAAATCCCTCATCCATTTCCTAACTCCTTTCTGTGTAACAGAGGAACAACATTCTTAAAGTTCTGCTACATTTTGATTAAGTCTCTCTAGTCTCTCCTGGGTTTGCACTATGAAAATGTTATTCCTGCCCTACAATCTCATTTACTTCTCTTCTTTACACTTATGTTCTCTTCTTTTAAATGTTCAAAAATTATTAAAGTCATACTTTAACAGTAAATGTTATTTGAAAACATTCATAACAGATGAGTAATGGATACGTATTTATAATGGAGGACTGTACACTAAATAAACAACTTTTATATTGTTTAGAATATCCCTTTTCATTTCTCTGTACGTTCATTTTTTTCTTATGGGTCTCTGAATAATACTGTGTAATATATTACCTGAGGTAAAAATTATAGGCAAAAATATGGATATTTTAAGGCTCAATCCATAGTACTACATACTTCCACTGAAATGTTACAGTATTTACAGCAACAATTATATATGTTATATTCCTCTTTTTGGTTTTTTTTTTTGTTTGTTTTTGTTTTATTTATGATAGTCACACACAGAGAGAGAGAGAGGCAGAGACATAGGCAGAGGGAGAAGCAGGCTCCATGCACCAGGAGCCCGACGTGGGATTCGATCCCGGGTCTCCAGGATCGTGCCCTGGGCAAAAGGCAGGCGCCAAACTGCTGCGCCACCCAGGGATCCCTGTTACATTCCTCTTATTGCACTTTTAAAATCATTGCTCTCTTTTTTACTTCTTCTGTTAAATAAGTAAAAGTAGTATCATTTCTTTTAAATTTGCATCTGTAATAACTAACAATTTTGTAGATTTTTAATTGTGCTTATTATCAACTTGTATTTCTCCTTCAGGAAATTTTTTGATATACTTTTTTTTAGTTTTAGTTCTCATTAGTTCATAACAATGCTTCACAAAATGTATCGACTTTCATTTTATGCGATACAATTATTTTTAATATATTAAAGTTAAATTTTAATGTAGTCAAATACATCAGGCTTTGCATTTTTTTTTTACCGTTTATATCCTTTTGCTAATTGTTTATATCCTTATGCAGTTCATGTTCTTTGCAAAATAAATTAATAATCATGTATATATTTTACAGCTTATAATTTCACCTTGTTAAAAACACTTTTACAACTGAAATTAATTATGGTGCATTATAAATTATAATGACTTGTGGAGAATTTTTTTTCCACTAATCAAACTCTTTTAATATAATTTGTTGAATAATTTTCATAATACCCATGGGTTTGTGACTCCATAGTTTAATTGGTCAAAATGATTCACTCAAACAATTTTTAGTCTAGATTTGGTCATATTTTCAAGTATATACCTGAAGAATGGATAACTGAATTCTTTTATGGATTCCCACAGATAGTTTTTCTATTATTTTCCAAAATTCAACATTTCATAAAACGAGGAATACATGCTCCTCAGTCTTTTTTCTATGTTCAGAATTCAAAAAAATAAGAGAAATTCATTGAACATCTCTTCTACTCTCAAATTCCAAAAAATAAAATAAAACAAAAAAACCTCTAGAGATGAGAATTTGAGTAAGTTGTAGTTGAATTCTCAATCTCCACCTCCCAATTAAGAGTCTTGTATTTGATAGATTTTGAATGCATAATGCCCCAAATACTGTCATTAGAGCTATGGTGGGTTTATAAACTTAGCTTCTCTATGACTGATGAAGTTTTGGAATATAGGTGAGGTCCAGAGCTAACAACCGATAATGAATTCTTGAGACATCTTTGGTGCAAAATGGTGGTTTTATTAAAGCACAGGGACAGGACCCGTGGGCAGGAAGAGCTGCTGACCTGGGCCTGTGAGGGGTGGCTGATTATATACCTGGGAGTTGGGAGAGGTTTGAGGATAGCACACTCTCTAAGGAATTTTAAGCAAGGTTTCCAGGACCTTGAGGGGGCTAGCTATTGTTGGGAAAAGGTCACTTATTACCATCTAATAAAACCTGAGTCATGAGAGGTGCCTGGGTGGCTCAGCGGTTGAATGTCTGCCTTAAGCTCAGGGCATGATCCCACGGTCCTGGAATTGCATCCCACATTGGCTCCCTGCATGGAGCCTGCTTCTCCCTCTGCCTGTGTCTCTGACTCTCCCTCTCTGTGTGTTTCTCATGAATAAATAAATAAAATCTTAAAAAAAAAAACCTGAGTCATGAGACCCTTCAGATGTGTATCAGTGGGCCATGTGCTTGGAGGATGATTACTAACATGTATCTTGGGGGTTTAGAGATAAAGGAAATTTCTAAAGGAATTTTTATATGTTAAAGTAGACTTACAGCCTCCTGGAGGTTGGGCTAAGATTACCTTCTGCCCTTAGCAAAGTATGAACATCGAGGCAGTTGAGTCTGTAGAGGAATGTCCCTTTGCCTGTTTCAAGGACTTGTCAATATGGTGACCCATGCTCATGCCTTGCCCTCAGCTAGCCTTGTGCTCTCCCATTAACTTGAATCATGGAGTAAGAGATTTTTATCTCTCATCAATAGAGACTGGGAACAATGAACCCATAATATTTTTTGTGTTACTCACCCAAACCCTCCCCGATGCCATCTTCAGAGCAACAGTACACTATCTTATAAGATCAAGGTACCAATACAACCAAAAGTAAGTGATCTAGCCTCCACCTCAGCTCTCACCAGTAGACTGGAAAAAAAAGTTTCATTTATTGATCAGAATAGCTATAATTTTGAAGTATATATTTTAAGTTTTCAAGTTGTGAAATATGTGCATATGCAATTATATTGTAAAAGATCCCACGGACACCAAAGGGAGGAGCTTTTTAGTTTAATTAATCTTTTTTAATTAATTAATCTTTTTAGATTATTTCCTGTTTGTTTGTTTGTTTTTTCCTAATCCAAATTACCATTCTTAGACTGATTGAAAGGATCTATTGGATGAAGAGAATTCACATAAAAACTCAATGGCCTTCTACATGATTATTTTACATTCTACAGAAAGGAGGGACCTAAATATAATTACATTTTCCACTGATTTTGTAGGTCTATCTTTCACTTTCATGCTCTTTAAGACAAATGCACATGTATGTTCCTGAGCTTCAAAGTTATTATGTACGAGATCTTGCAAACAAACTTCACACTATGTCACTATAAAGGAAAATCTAGACTCCTTAGGATGTCAATTACCTAGTCTGATACTGGCATCCTGGAGATTTATGAAGGCCAGATGGAAATTTGAACATTTTTGTTCATTTGCCTTCATATTTCATTCCTGTTCTGCCATCGCTGTCAAAGCGTATGGTATCTAAATGTACAAAGCCTAGTCTTTTTGTAGGCCAGTGAGTTGGTGGGTTGTTTAGTTAGTTGCCAAGTTTCATGGAGCAAATTACATTCCTCACACTCCCCAAAGTGATAAAGTATCAGAATTTACATTGATACCAGCTCTGCTCTGCTATCCATAAATGCTTGTCTTATGAGGCAGCATTTCCAACCAACATGTTTACATATATAGCTAACATCATATTGAGGAGCAATAAAAGTGCTTGCTTTGCAATTGCAGGCATGCCCAAGGTGAAAACATGGTGGTCATTGGCTAGTCCTGCTCCCAACACACATTAAAATTAGGAGAAGGAAGACTGGTTAGATTAGCCAGAGTCAAGTTGCCCATATATGAGATGAGGTTATATATCTGGACCCTCATGTCTCCATTCTATCTCCTCACTGCTTTTATCCTGAACTATAAATCCAGACTCTCATCTGGTAACTTAATCTCAATTCTAGATTATGCTCTTTGCTACTTGTAAGATTCAACCTTATCTGGTCCTGACCCTGGGCTCTGCAGTAGACTAATCTCCTTACCCTACAAATCAGTTATATTATATCTAGTATGTTCCAAAAAAGTTAATCAGAATGCTATTTTTCTTCCAACAGAATCTCTTGTAAACAATAAAATAGCACAAAGATTGATTTGATCAATATTTTGAGTTAGAATGAGCTGTCAGAGTGCTCAACACTATTTTCGGTCTTCTCATTTTCATTAATTTTAAGGAAGATAAATCATATTAACTAAATATGCTGTTCTAAATTGGATGGTGTTATAGACTAGGGAGAAAGGACTCAAAGAATGCAATTGGAAATGACTGGGTAGCAGTGGTAAACAAAACACACAGGATTCATCTCAGAAAAGAAAAACAAACCTCCTAAAAGAGAGTTTATCTGTGTATTTTGGCTGCACTTTAAAGACAAACTACACAAATATAGTAGACCCAGAAACTGACATTGGTGAATCTATAATTTACACAGCCTACCAAAGGGAAGCGACAATTTGGAAGGAAAAACTCAGTTCATTAAATCCATCAAATCATGTTTGATCATCGGCTCTCCAAATTGTAGTACTTAGAAAATGGGGAAACTCAGGTGTGAACAATTCAAGCAACTGTGTTAGACACACTGTTCATGCTCAAGTTCACTACTCTGGGCCCCAGGAAACATGTCACTTCGCCAGTTACTATCTGTGTGACTTTGGGGAGGTACAGGTACTCAAATTCTCTAAATTGCAAATGCCTTATCTGTACAATGAGGATAATACTAATTTCTACTTTATAGGGTTAAGAATTAGATATAAAAGTGCATGTAAAAGCCTGAAACTTTTCTTGTTATTTAGTAAGTGCTTGATATCTGTTCATAATTTGTAAAGGCTTGGGAGTTTTGGGTTTTTTTTGTTTTGTTTTGTTTTATTTTGTTTACCAGACCCCACAAGTTGTGTATGGTGCTGTTTGAAGGTAAGAAAAATATACTATTAAAAATGATAAGAAATATATAGACAAAATAAGATCTAAATCTGTCAATCCAGATGTAACACTATAAATCTACACAGCAGGAAGGGTGAAGAGGCCATGTCATAGGCAAAGAGGACTAGAAAAATAAGAATACCTGACCTCTACAAGTTCACAGACTAGAGAAAAATACAATTAAGTATAAGGGAATGCATCGATTTCAACAACAGAAACACATGTTAAGTGCTATGAAATTCCCAGGGAACCTATCACTAAATCTGTATTGAGGAATTAGAAAAGCTTTCCGAGGGGAAATAACATTTGAGTTGTTGCTTTAAAGATGAGTAGGAGTTTTGCAAGTGGAGAACAGTATTGGAGCATCTTGAAGATTGGGAGCAATGTTTCTGAGGCCAGAAAATTAAAAAAAGAAAAAAAGGCAAAAAAAAAGGCATGGGTGAGTTGTTTGATACAGCTAACACAGAGAGAAGTAAAGCAAGAAGTAGAAGGAAGAGAAAGAAAAGATTCAGCAGAGATAAAGAGAAGTCCAGTTGGCCAAAAACAGAGTGACATGCTAGGAGTTTAGACATCATCCTGAAGATGATGGTGAGTTGGAGGACAAGACATTACTCTAGGGAAAGATAAGTCTTCGGGTGCAACCATGAAAAGGACTGCAAGAAACCTGTAGGGCAGAAATGAGGTGGATGTTTATCCTGGTCAGGAATATCTCCAAAGGAAGAAAATCTCCACAGAAGATATGTAAATGTTCAATTGGGAGCATCACAGTTCCTGGAGCTAGGCTCTGAGGAAAGAGGGAGAACCTACCAATGACAGATCCTAGAGTTTATTGTGCTGTATTCTTTGAGAATTTGTCCAGATAAGAAGCCTACTTGTTAGAGTGAAATGCTGACTCTCTGATCCATTGGTCAAGAAGAGTCTGTATAGAGTTTTCCAAGGATCCACAAAGCCAGGGCCACTATGGTCTAGGAGCTGAATCACCCTTGAAAGATCAAAGTTGCTGAGAAGTAACTTTGGAAAGGAAAACTAGAGCCAGTAAGAAGTACTGCCTTTATGACCCACAGAAGAGTTCTCTTTCTTGAAAAATGTCTGTGAGGGGTTCATGAGGAAAAGGAAAAACACATCTATCCAGGACCAAGTTTGGAAGGACTAAGCTTGGATAGGCAGGACAACAAAAATGGGCTTTGCATACTTAATACTTGACCCTGAACTCCAACTCCATTATTTAGTGACTATATGATATTGAATCCATTATTTAAATTGTCTTAGGTTCTGGTTCCTCAGCAGTAATGTTGGGATCATGGCTGCCCATACCACAAGGCTGTTGTGATGATGAAGCATGACAGAGTATGTCAAGCACGTAGCAATAATAGATGCATACACTGAGGCCCAGACACATTAGTTCCTCTCCCTCACCTCCACCCCTGACCAACGCTAGCAGCCTGCAGGTATCAAACACACGAATCTTGATAACTTTATCCCAGCTCTTGGCAACATTCAAAAGCACAGGAGAATTGAGGCATCTAGGCCTCAGACATGAAGAAGAACACCAAAACTTGCCCTGGTTCTCTCAGTTGCCCTTCTAGTGGTTTTTGTTTTGATCATTATTTTCTGTATCTTTAGAAGAAGAGTTTGTGCTTATGTTTAGTGCAAGTGCTTTTTGATTAGCTGCTAATTCCATGGGGCTCATCATCTATGGCTTTAAAGGAGCAACAGTATAATATAGATTCAAAAATTACTCTCTGGTTGTTTTATTAAAACAATACTGGTAGGGGCACTGAGGTGGCTCAGTGGTTGAGCATCTGCTTTCGACTCAGGTTGTGATCCCAGGGTCCTGGGATCGAGTCCTACATCTGGCTCCCCAAGAGTAGCTTCTCCCTCTTCCTGTGTCTCTGCCTTTCTGTGTCTCTCATGAATAAATAAATAAAATCTTTAAAAATAAATAAATAAATAAAACCATATTGGTAATGGATAGCTACAGTCTTGCTTGATAGCCTTTGACCATCAGATTTCTCAAGGGGCAGTTCAAGCAAGTATATGAATAATCCATTTTAGTCAACAGGTATTGGGAAATTGCAGCACCATTTAAAAGCCACTGGAAAAACAAAACTCACTGTCATTATTTCCTGAGTTCCAGACTATACTATCAACAAGAGATGAGTAATTTTCCACCTCTATTGGACCTCAACTATACCCTGATTTCCCATCAGCTTATTAGCCTAGCATTCTTAATAAGAAAAAAGGTGTTATCATCTAAATTTTCAGAATTTATCTAATATCTTCTAGAACACAGACCTGC
The DNA here is from genome assembly GCF_048418805.1 of Vulpes vulpes. Classification (NCBI taxonomy): domain Eukaryota; kingdom Metazoa; phylum Chordata; class Mammalia; order Carnivora; family Canidae; genus Vulpes; species Vulpes vulpes. Next base: position 99,260,996 of record NC_132787.1, on the reverse strand, counting down.
GGCATTATGAAGAATCATAAATTATTAAAATTAAACTATGGTCAAGTCTTGATTTGCTCGCTGAATACATAATAAAAGTGCTCTCATCGTTATTAAGGGGACTGAAAATGCTTTAATGCAAAGAGCTGATAAGAGTCAAGTGAGTTGGGCTCTTTGTTAGTTTCTCTGGGGCTTTGAAAAAAGTCACTTCACCCTCCATTGCCTCAGCTTACCCGCCATAAAGCCAGAGAGATGGTTGCCCTGGTAACACTCTGAATTCTTGAGAATATATTTTTTTAAATGTTATTGAAAATTATAACACACAATGTAAAAGTCTGCTGGAATTATTGGTATTGGAAATGGTACAATTTATGTTGAATTTTAAACTGTCAGTTTATCAAAGACTTGTTTCCAGCATTGAGTTCACTAATGCCTGACTCTCTCTAAAAATAACCAGCAATTTCAGTAAATTGTGAAAGGGGAACATTTGCACGGCTTCCTGTCAGTAAAGACCATTTATGTGCTTGAAAGAAATGCCATTTAGATATGACAAATATAAACCCTGAAATTCTCTATAACTAACCTTGCTCAGCAGAGAGAATATTCCCTTAGAAACTTACCATGTCAACAGGATCTCCTGGCAAAAGGGAGACTTTATTCCAACATGGTGATGTTGAAGACAGTTTATAATGCTCACTATAGTTTTAAAACTTTTCTTCAAAGTCTATTTATTACTACCTTTTAATTTATAAATGTTATCCATATGGTGATGATTCCTCAAACTATTCTGGTGACTCTATTGACCTTAAGCTCCATTCATTCAATAGCCAACCAGACATTTTATGCTCAACATATTCTTGACTCAACATTTCAGCCTCTACATTAAACCTGGTCTTTCTCCATTCATCACATGGTCATGACTGATTTCCTTTTGCACATGTCAAAACCTGTTCAGCCAACTGAACCAAGGTTCTATGCCACCCAGAACCTGATTGACCTTTATACATAAAACATCCATCTTTCATACTGTGTCTAATTCCAGATGTGCCTAAAACTATTTTGCTCCACCATTTCCACACTCTAGGTAGAGAAAGAGCATGGAGTAGGGAAATAGAAAAGAGGCCGGCAATATTTTTGCTTGATCCTAGGACTAAGAAGTTATGTTTGATACGTGTACAGATGTTGAATTTGACTCTTTCCTGGCATTGAGAGAAGAGATTTATCTTATTATTATTTTTTTATTGGAGTTCAATTTGCCAACATATAGCATAACACCCAGTTCTCATCACATCAAGTGCCCCCCTCAGTGCCCGTCACCCAGTTACCCCCACCCCCTGCCCACCTCCCTTTCCACCACCCCTTGTTCGTTTCCCAGAGTTAGGAGTCTGAGAGAATAGATTTAAACTGAGTTCAGGGGGATCCCTAGGGGGCTCAGAGGTTTAACGCTTGCCTTCGGCCCAGGGCCTGGTCCTGGAGTCCCAGGATGGAGTCCCACATCGGGTTCCCTGCATGGAGCGTGCTTCTCCCTCTGCCTGTGTCTCTGCCTCTCTCTGTGTGTCTGTCATGAATAAGTGAATAAAATATTTAAACAAACAAACAAAGAGTTCAAATGCTGACTCATCACTTACTAGCTTATTACGAGGAGAAGGAGAAGGTCATTTGGCCTATCTGACTTCATGTCTGCTATAACCGATCAACCAAACAAATGAGCATATCCATCTATGTCTGTATCTCCACCCAGTTCCAGGACTCTCATCAAAGCCACTATAATGAGTGGTACCAACTACCATAAACACCTTCTAAGTTGTCTCCTTTCTATCACTTTTCCCCACTTCAACCCATTATCCCCAGAACAAAGCGATCATTTCAAAGGTCTGCTACATGTCATTCCTTTTCTAGGTTATAGCTTATAAGTAGCTCCCCATTATTGAAACTGAAATCCAGATCTGGGGAAGGCCTTCCAGACCTCACTTTTTGTGCATCAACACTCTTGTTCACTACGCTGCAGGAGCACTGACTTTCTCCTTGTCCTCTAGGCATAAACACTTTCTTCCCACAGGTACTTTGATTAAGTACCCTTTCTACCTGGAATGCCATTGAATGGATGGCTCCTTCTCCACAGCCAAGGTTTCACAGTAGATATATTTTTTCTAGAGAGAACTTACTTCTCTGATCACCCAGTATAAAACAGGTGCTAGTCAATAGGTTTGTTTTATACCTTCTCATTAGAATGTAAAGTCTAAGAGGATATAGACTTCATCTATTTTTGTAGACAAACACCTATCCAACACATGTGCATTCTCTGTTTTGAATGCAGGTATCAGCACCATGATAATTATATGTTTTTGCTCATTTGCCTTGTTTATTTGTTTAAAGGAACTATCTGTTCCTCCAATTTTGTTTATTAGCTGTGAGTTTTAAAATGATATTACATTTATTTATTTTTTTTAAAATTAATTTTTATTGGTGTTCAATTTACCAACATACAGAAAAACACCCAGTGCTCAAATGTTGGGAAATATCAGGAAGGGAGACAGAACATAAAGACTCCTAACTCGGGGAAACGAACTAGGGGTGGTGGAAGGGGAGGAGGGCGGGTGTTGGAGGGGAATGGGTGATATTACATTTAGATGTAGAAGAACCTCGGTTTTAAATAAGTTACAGTTTTTTGTTTTTCTCACAATTCATTAGTGATTTCTTTATGATATAATATATTTGTTTATAAATAAATAGAGAGAGACAGAGGGAGATGAACTAAAATGGCAGATATTTATCTAGTGCTATCTTTGGATTCTATATTTTTATTTTTTTAAAAAATGTTGAACTAGCCTCATAAAATGATCTGGGTTGCTCTCCATCTTATTCTATATCTGTCCTGGATGTAGACAGTCTATCCATTTATTTCGTGGGAATTTTATATTTTGAAAGGTGCCCTGTGATTATCCACAAAATCTTTAATACCTGCTGCACTCTCTCATAGTTTTAGAAGCCTATTCCTTTTTTTACAGATATTGGTCGAGTTGAGCTTTTGCATTTTTTCTCCATCGAGGTAAATTTTACATAATGTTCCCAGTTAAAAATATACTCGTTATTAAGATATAATGTTAATACATTGAAAACTACAGTTTCTAATGTACAGTTCTACAAATTTTGACAAATGCATACAGCTGTGTGACCACCATGACTAGAACATAGCATAGTCCTAGCCCAAGGAACTCCTCTGCCCAGTGTTGCCAAGTTCTCCCCTAGTCCCCAGTTCTGAGCAACCACTGATGTGTTTTCTATATCCGGAGTCTTGCCCTTTGCAGAGTGTCAAATAAATGGAGTAATACAATACGCATCCTCTTGAATCTGGCTTCCTTAGCAAAAACTTTTTAAATGTATTCCTGTTGTTGTGTGTATCAATTCATTTCTTCTTATTTTCTGAGTAACATTCCATTGCATGGATTTATTACATTGTATTTATTCATTCACCAATTATGGCAGGCAAATTAGTGACCTCTAAAAGTAACCATGCATCTAATCCTTAAAAACTGAGTATGTTATGTTAGGTGGTAAAAAGAAACTTTGCTAATGCGATTAAGTTACAGGCCTTGAGATGGGAAGATAATCCTGGGACAAAATATCACATGGATTGGAGAGACAGCAATGTCAGAAGGATCTGCTGCCCTTTTGCAGGCTCTGGAACGCAGGGTCCAAAGGCCTTTAGGAACTAAAGTGGAACCCAGCTGACTGCCAGCAAGAAAACTAGACCCAGTCTTATATCACATGGAGCTGGGTTCTGCCAACACCTGAATAACTAAGGAAATACATTTTCACCTAGAATCTCCAGAAAGGAATATAGCACTGCCAACACTTTGATCTTAGCCTGAAGGACAGGTAAGCAGACTTCTATCCACCAGAAGTATAAGATGATCAATCTGTGTTATTTTAGGTCACTAAGACTTTGGCAATTTTTTTGCAGCACCAGTAGAAACCTAATAGACCAGCTGAAGGACATTTGGGTTTTTTTTGCCAGTTTTTGGTAATATTGAGAAAGCCACTATTAACCATGGAGTACAGTTTTTTATGTAAACTTAAGCTTTCATTTCCTTTGAGTAGAATTTCTGGGTCCTATGATAAGCACACAATTATTAGAAATTGCAAAACTGTTCTCCAAGTGACTAAATCATCTTTCATTTTCACAATCAATGTATGAGTGTTCCCACTGTTCTGAGCCTTCACCACCACTTGGTATTTATAGGAAGTTTTTCATTTGTTGGTTTGATAAATATTTGGTGGTAACTCCTTCACTGGTGATTTTAATTTGCATTCTTAATGATTAGTGATGTTGACTTTAGTAGAGTATTTGTTCAAATCTTTTGCCAAACTTTAATTGGGTTATTTTATTATTGGGTTTTGTGCATTTTTCATATATTATAGTGTATTAATTTCCTAGTGCTGTGTATATTACTACTAACTTGGTGACAACACCCATTTATTACCACTCAGTTTCTATGTGTCAAAAGTCTGGGTTCTCTGATCATAGTCTTACAGGTTAATTCAAGGTGTCAGCTACTGCATTCTAATCTGGTCTCATCTAGAGCTCAGGATCAACCTCCAAGCTCATTCAGGTTGTTGGCAAAATTCAGTTTCTTGCTGCTGTAAGTGGGGCTGAGATCCTGGTTCTCTGCTGGCTCCTCGCTGGAGTTCCCTCAGCTCCTAAAAGCCACTCTGAAGCAGGATCCTAACAACCTGGCTGCTTACTCAGAATCCCTCTCTATTCTCTGTAATGGGTTCTTAGCCCTAAAGTGATTCTCCTATCACATTTCCCTTATAATGTCATCTAATCCAAGAGTGTTCCATTATATTAAGAGGCTCTACCCAAGGTACCTGGGTGGCTCAGCTAAGCATCTGCCTTCAGCTCAGGTCATGATCTCAGAGTCCTGAGATAGAGCCCTGCATTGGGCTCTCTGCTCAGTTGGGAGTCTGCTTCTCCCTCCTCCTTCCCCTCTCCCTGCTTGTGCTTTCTCTCCCTCATTCTCACTCTCTCTCAAATAAATAAATAAAATCTTTAAAAATATAAATAAATAAATAAATAAATAAATAAATAAATAAATAAATAATAACTCTTCCCATACTGAAGGGAAGGGATTATATAGTGCAAGACATCTTGGGACCATCTTAGAATTTTGCCTACTACATCTGAATATAGATCTGCCTTAGATTTTTGCCTACTACATCTGAATATAGCAGAATATGTGTTTTACAAATGTTTTCTTTTGGTCTTTCACTTCTCATTCTCTTTTAAAAATATTTTTTGAAGAATAGAAGTGTTTAATAATGAAGAAGCCAGTTTTTTTATTTTTTTCCTTTTCATGTATTGTGGTTTTGGTGGCGTACCTAAGAAAGCTTTACCTAACCCAAGGCACAATGATTTTTCTCCTATTTTCTTCTTGAAGCTTTATACTTTTCCATTTTCCATTTGAATATATGATCGATCTTGAGTTAATTTTTGCATATGGTACATGGGTATGGGTCAACATTTTGTGGGTTTTTTTCCTCTTTTTTGCATATCAATATGTAATTAATACCATTTGTGAAAACATCATCTTCTCTCTATTGAGTCTCCTTTGCACCTTTGTCAAATACCACACACACACATACACACACATATATGTCTGTTTCTGGACGCTGTATTTGCCACTGTTTTGGATTACTGCAGCTTTATACTGAGTTTTAAAATCAGAGTGAAGCCTCTAAATTTGTTCTCCTTCAAAACATTGTGACTTTACATTTTGTATTATGTTATATTTATAAGACAGAATATATTGCCCTACCAGATACATTTTAGAATCAGGTTGTCAGTTTCAACAGTAACAAAAAAATCTTGCTGGGATTTTGGTTGTGTTGAATCTACAAATAAGCTTGAGGAAAACTGATATAGTAACAGTAATGAGCCCTCTATAAATACACATGATATACCTCAACATCTATTTAGATATTCTTTCATTCCTTTTCCAGGGTTTTGTAGTTATCAGTATATAACCCCTACATGTATTTTGTTAGATATATACCTGAGTATTTCATGTTCATTGGTGCTTTGTAAATGATATTTTCAAAATTCAATTTCTGATTGCTCATTACTAGTATATAGAATGACCTACAGGTTGACTTTCTGGCTTGAAACCTTACATTTGTTAGTTCTTGTAGATCTTTGAGAATTCTTTGGGATTTTTCTATATAGATAATCATGTCTATGGAATTTTTTATTAATCTATTTAATTTAATATCCACTATTGGTTTCATTTCATACATTTTTAAATGCTTTAGTTGTTGCCCTTGAGTTTATGTCATCAGTTAGTCATAATAACTTCAAATAATATCATTTCAGTCTATATAATTATAAGAACTTTACAATACAATGATTCTGTCTTGCCTTTTGGGATGCTTTTATCCTATATTTTGCTTCTGAATATAGCATAAATCCAAATACATTTCTATTATTTTTCCTTTGGAGAGAATCATTGTTAAAGCAAGTACAAAAAAAGAAAGAAAGAAGAAAGAAAGAAAGAAAGAAAGAAAGAAAGAAAGAAAGAAAGAAATCAAGTACAAATAAGAAGAAAAAAATATTCGCTCTTATTTTAATTATTTATGGGGAACTTTGTAACTTTTCTATAGAGACAGGTTTCTATGTATTACTGTATTCTTCTGCCTAAACAATTTCTTTTAATATGTCTTCTAGTGTAGGTCTGTTGATCAAGAATTATATCTTTTTTAGGTCCTATCTGTGGAAGATATTTTCATTGGATGTAGGAATCTGTGTTGGCCTTTTTCTTCTCAGTACTTTGAAGACATCCCTTCTTGTCTTCTAGTTTGCATAATTTTTAATGAAAAGTCTATCATATTTCTATCTTTGCTCTTCTGTGTATGTTTTGGTTTTGGAAGGTTGTGTTTGTTATCGCTTTTTTTTTTTGAGCTTCCTTAAGGATTGCCTCTTTTCTTTGGTTTTTAGCAATTTGAATATGAATGATGTGTGTGTGTGTTGATTTTATCACACTTGGTGTTCAAATTTTCTAGATTTGGGGTTTATTTTTTATGTTATTTTTAGAAAATTATCAATCATTATATCTTCAAGTAATTCTTAAGTTTCATTATCTCTCTTCTTGCATTCTAGTATTCAAATCACACATATAATACTTAGACCTTTGGATGATATTCTATAGTGCTTGTATGCTTTGTCTTGTTTCTATTTTTCTATCTTTTCTTATTATGTTTCATTTGATTTCAATGGACCAATTCATTGACGTTTATATTCCTTAGGATTGTTTTGTCTACTAATGAATTAGTCAATACCATGCTTCAGTTTTGTTACTATATTTTATTCTAGCCTCCAATATAATCTTTTTTTTTATAGTTTTCCCCTCTCTGCTGAAATTCCCCATGTGTTCATACATGTTTTCCACAAGATTTTTAAACATATTAATTATAGTAATTTTTAATTCCCTGTTTCATAGTTCCAATATCTGGTTCTTACCTGAATCTGGTTCTGTGGACTATTTTGCCTCTTAATAGTGGGGGTTGGTTTGTATTTCTTTTTTCTCTGACTTTGTGTGTGTGTGTGTGTGTGTGATAGATAGTCTTTGTTGGAAAGCCACACATAAGGTATGGGACAGTAGACACTGAAGTAAACAGCATTTATGCCTGACATATGAATCAGAACCTCTTATTCTGTTTGGTCATTAGTTAAAAGTGTTTGTGTCTTCCAGGCCTGCACTGCAAGGTAGGCTTTCTATGATCCCTTGCCCAGTGGTTAATGTTTTCCATGATTTCTTGGTGAAAATCCAGGAAGAAGGACCTATGAAAGGTTGAAAACCCCCTTTGTGTCCAGAACTCCAGAAACCTTGCATTATCCTATATAGAGACTAACAATTCATTAAACATGTTAGCTAAATTTTTCCTTCCCACTTAAATGAAGGACCAGTCTTCCTCCCCTGCTTTGTAAAGGTTAGTCATTTCCTGTTCTATTTCTCCTTGAATATACATGCCTTTCCTTAGGTCTAAGGCTAGGTGCTTACTTTGTAACTTCACCTCTTTGAATTTGATAAAATTATGATTATTTTAATATGACCTCGGTTTTCCTTGTTGTGATGGGAGTAATCATCTATCTAACATTCTGTACCCTAAGTGAAAGTTAGAAGTCCGCAATTTCTTAAGACAAGAAAAAATCATGTGTATTTGCACTACATACTAATCAAACCAATCCAGAAATCAATGGGAACATTAGTTGTAATAAATGAATTCACCTTAAATGATTCTAGAAATTAAAATGTGTCCAAGTCAATTAAGGAATTACAAGTAAGAGTCAAAATCCATTCATGTTTTTAAAGAGCTTACAATCTATTGGGAGAGAATAGAATGATAAGGAGAAAAGTATAAAAATTCACTGTCAAATTCTTTCTGCTATTCCCTTCTATTACCTTTAAACAATAATGATAAAATGAGTTTTCTGCTATCAAAAATTGAGGTCTGGGTCTAATCTCATGAGACCTCGGACAGCCATCTCTGAGAGGCATTAAGAAGCTTGTAGGGAGCACAGAGCCACCTGACTATAAGTGTCTTGTCTTAATAAATCACTGTAACAACTGACTATACAAAACTTGAGAGAGTAGGTTAAGATAATTTAGAATTAAATGTGGCTCAGAAGCAATGCTGAGGTGTGCCTGGGTGGCTCAGTCTGTTAAGTGTCTGCCTTGAGCTCAGGTCATGATCCCAGGATCCTGGGATTTAGCCCCCACTACAGACTGGGGACTCCCCACAGGGAACCTGCTTCTCTCACTCTGCCACTCCCCCTGCTTTGTTCTCTTGCTCTCTCTCTCTATCAAATAAATAAATAAATAAAATCTTTTTAAAAAATGCTGAAAATGATATTCTGATCCCTATTTGTCTTCTTTGATGGCATTTGTATATATTTTCGCAATTAATTACTACTTTTCATTGATCATGCCAAGGTGGGAAAAAAAGATAAAAAGGAAGTAGAAGTAGATAGGAACAAGGAAAGTGTGAAATCATAAGAACCCAAGGGGTAGTTCATATTCAAATATATATATGGAAATAGAGTTTTAAAATCCTCTGCAAAACCAATCTTAATCTTGGGTTATATAACATGGTATAAGGACAAACTTGGCTTTTGAAGCAGAGCAAAGAAGAGAATAGAATCAACCAGATGTTCAGACAAATTGCTGAGGCCTCACAGCAGTTTTACTTAATGCCACCCTATCATCCGCTTTAGACAATTTAAGATCGAGAGCACAGTCAGACTGACAAATACATTTGCTCAAGACCTTCTCCATTATAATTCCATTAATATCTCTGGGCCCAGAGCCAGAGAAAAACATCTGGTAGGGATTATATTTTTGCAGAGATAAACTTGCAGATGTTCAAAATCATTTTTAAGAAAATTTATCTATAAAATATTGTGATAGACAAGATGAAAAAAATGGCAAAAATGAGATTGGGAATTATATATTATAGAAGTATTTTGGAGTTTTAAAATATTTTAATATAATAAAATCAATATATTCACACATTAAAAGTAAATCCATAAAGATAAGAGGGTATTTAAAATATTTCACTCCAATTCCTTACACTGTCACTCCCTATTTAATTTCCCTTACAACAGTCTTTATTTTGATAAAGATGATAGCTCTCACAATTACAAAGAGTATACTCAGTCAGCGCCCATTCTTAAGCTAGAAGCATTGTTTAAATATTGACTGCCTATGTAAAATGGGAAAAAACTAGTTTATTTCATATTATTCCTCCTGTATCTACTCTTCATATTTATGTTACTAATTTAAGTCTTCCAGTTTTTATTTCACAGTTAAAAATAAAATCCTTGGAGGACACCTGGGTAGTTCAGTAGGTTAAGTGTCTGACTCTTGGTTTCAGCTCAGATCAGGATCTCAGTGTCCTGGGATCCAGCCCTGAGTTGGGCTCCACATTCAGTGGGGAGTCTGCTTGAGGTTTTTTTTTTTCCTCTCTCCCTCTCCCTCTACCCCTCCCCTTGCTTGCACTCTCTATCTCTCTCAAATAAATAAATAAATCTTTAGGGAAAAAATAAAAAATAAACAAAATTCTTAAACATATTTCTTCATCCGTTATATCATTAGCTATTAGATTAAATATAACACCTTTCTAGTGCATAGAACAAGGAAAGGAAAGTCCTTTACTTCTTCTCCCACGCTAGTTCCACTTGCTAGCTATTGTAAGCTCTAATATTATTCCTATATTCACGCATTTATAACATTCAAATTCTGCTTCCTGACTATTGTTAAGATATCCAGGTATTATCTGTAGGAGAATAATAATATTGAAAACTGAATAATTTAAAATATTATAATTTTTAAATATTATATACTACATATTCAGTAGTGATTGATTCCTGGAGAAAGACATGGAAGCCTATTTTAAACTCTTGCCACTCAAAGACTTCATGCTTCAAGGTTAAAAGATTCTCAATTTTTTTTTTCTACAGCAATTGATAAAATACATGGCACAATTCTATTTTGTCCATAATTGGATGACTTTTTATGTAGTGTCATGGGTTACTATTTAAATAAATCATCCTTTACATTTTTAATTATGATTATTAAAATTCTCTATTGATTTGTTTCTGGAGCCTGAGATTTTCATTGCCCAAGAGGGGAGGAAAAAAGAGTTCACAATATGAGAGTTTTATTTTTTTAATCTTAAAGACAAGCTTTTAAGCTTATTTGAGGAAAAACAGTTGTTTATGAGAATTTCATACCCCAAATCTTTATTTTATGAGAGTAGAAAAAAATATTAGTGAATAGGAAGAAATAGTAGCCCAAAATAGGGCCCTTTGCCAAAACATGAGGTCATGAAGGTGCAGAAGTTGCCAGACAGGTCAAAAGAACTGAGAGACTGAAAGAGGTACAGCAATGAGACAGGGAGTGAAAGAGCAACCACAGCAAAGAGGCAGCAGCATCCTCTTCTAGCACATCTCCTGAAACAGTTTTCACACATTGCATCACAAATGACATGGCTGACACCCAAAAACCAGATAGGATGAGGTATCTCAGTGAAAGGCCATTGAGAATACATTGGATAACAAGTGGATCTGAGTAATTAGTAAGAAGTAGGAAAAAAAAATGACTATAGGAAATTTTAAAAATGCAGCATGACTTGACCTGATGCATTTAGAGCACAATGCACAAAACAACTATTAAACACATTTCCTTTTTAAGTGCATATACCAAGAGAGTCCATATGTTAACCCATTAATTATAAATATATTTCAAAAATTAAAATCTTACAAGCAGAGCACTTGGATAGCTCAGTCAATTATCTGACTTTTGATTTCAGCTCAGGTCACAATCTCAGGGTCATGAGATTGAGCCCCTAGTCAAACTCTGCATTGGTTGGGGAGCCTGCCTCAGATTCTCTCTCTCCTTTCCCCTTCCACCCTCCACCCTTAAAAGGAAAAAAAAATCTTACAAAGCATATAGTGTGAATACATCAGCATTAAATGAGAAGCCAATATAAATAAGATATATTTTAAAAGTCCACACATTTAGAAGTTGAATACACTTCTAAGGAACCATGATGAAAATAGTAATTTAAACTGAAAAAATAAAAATAAACATATCAAAATTTGTAGATACAGCTAGCAGATTTCAGTGGGAAATTTATAAATGAAATGCTTGTATTAGAAAAGAGAAAAGATTTGTAAAAAAATTTTTCATTTTAAGAAGCTAGAGAAAAACAAATTAACCCTAAAGGAGGAAGGGAGGAATTAAAAGACGTGGTAATTAATGAACTAGAAAACAAAGAATAACAAGATATAAACAAATAATAACAAGATTATTAAATAACAATATATAAAATATATTCCTAAATCTCAGCAAGACAGATTAGGATTAATAAAAATGAAAAAATACAAGTTATTAATGACCAGGGGATAGTAACATATAATTGTAGCTATAAAGAGACCTTAAAAGGATGGTAGAGGCTATTATGAATAATTTTATGCCAATAAATTTTATATCTTGAGTAAAATAATCTTTTTTAAACAGATTTGATTATTTATTCATGAGAGAGAGGCAGAGACATAGGCAGAGGAAGAAGCAGGCTCCCTGTAGGGAGCCTGATGTGGGACTTGATCCCAGGACCCTGGGATCATGACCTGAGCCAAAGGCGGGTGCTCAACCATTGAGCCACCCAAATGCCCCCTTAAATAAAATAATCAAATTAGTAAACAATTTATAAGAAGCAATAGAAAATATAAATAGCACTAGATTTAATAAAAAGTTTAAATTTATAATAACTTTCTCATGAAGAAAAATTCAGGCCCTGATGTTGTCCTGGTTAAACTCTATAATACTTAAGGAAAAAAAATACCAAATACTTAAGAAAATATCCCAAGAAATATAGAAACTTTCATCCTAATAAATAAATTTAGCAATATCAAATGATAAAAGGAAAAAATTAAAAATTCACTGTATTTACATATTCAAGTATCAATTTGAAAATGAATTTTAGAACAATTTAAACATCAGAAAAACATATAAAACCTCTAATACAAACTATACAATGTTACAAGAAATGGAAGAAGATTGAAGTATGTTGAGGGATATACTATTCTCATAAATTAAAAAATTCAATATTACCAAAGTGTCCACAGATTCAACAAAACCTCAGTTGTCTTTTTGGTACAAACTGGCTATTCTGAAATTTCCATGGAAATGAAAAGTATTTACCTTAGACAAAATAATATTTAAAAAGAAGAATAAATTTAGAGGACTCACTCTTTAGTGTTAAAATTTACTGCAAAGTTACATTATCAAGACAATGTGATATGGTTAAAAGGTAGAGAAAAAGCTCAATGGAACAGAAAAGAGTCTAAAAAAGACACAGGCATATATGATTAAATGATTTTGAAGAATTAAAAATACCAGGGCAATTAAGTTGGAAAATGCAAGTTTTTTTCAAAAACTTCTATTGAAATAACTTGATAAATTTATGGGGAAAAAAGTCCCAACTTCTCCTCAGCATTACACACAACAATCAATTTGGGATGAGGGTAGATCTAAATTGTAAAAGCTAATGTTGTGGTAATTTTAGAAGAAAATGTAGACTATCTTCCCAAGTTGGGGAAGGTAGAGATTTCCCAGAGAGTACACAGAAAGGTCCAAATGGAAAGTTAAACAGTGGTAAGTTGGACATCATTAAAATTTAAAACTTCTTGCAAGTTTGAAACCAAGTTCTTGCAAAACAAAGTTGTGATAATCACAGTTATAATGGGTATAGGAATTGTCCAAAGGATATAAATGCTAAACAAATGTATTTGCCTCCAATGAACACTCTTTATACCCTTGCATTTATAGTTATTCAGTCAACAAACCTTTATTAGTACCTACTATGTCCAAGCACTAAGCTAGGCTCTAGGAATAAAAAATTGAGCAAGTCATTGTCCCTGCCATCAAAGAATTTGCTATCTAGTAATTTACATTGACAACTGGATGTAAGAGGAGCTGTTCTGGGGGTAAGTAGAGGATGTGCCTGCTATTAATTGAAGGTTACATAAGTCTATTTTAAGACTCAGGGACTGGCATCCAAAGGAAACCTAGAGGCTAAGGAGAAATTACCCAGTTGAAGAAATGAGCAGTCGTGCTTGGGAGGTGGGGGACTTCACAGAAGTCGAAGTGGAGAGGAGATGTTTGAGGCAGGAGGAACAAAGACCTGTACAGAGGTTCTGGGGAGAGAGAAAGATGGAGTATATTGTGGAAACCAAGTGGCCTTTAAAATGACTGAGTGCCCAGCACAAGAATGGAATGGGGGTGGGAGGAGAGAGGTGAGGAATAAAGCTGCATATAAGAGCAGGGATTTCATCTTTGTCAATTATACTGAGGGGATGTGATTTTATTCTGAGGGCAATGAGAAGAGAGTCAGGTGTTTTGTTCGCTTGCTTTTATCAGGGAATGACTGGATGTGCTAGGAATTCTCTAGCTGTGGTGTGTGCAACAATTGGGTGGGTTGGCGGGGTTGTGGTAGACTAAACTGGCATTGCAGATACCACAGAAACTGATGAGCACACTCTGAAGTGGCAGCAGGTAGGCTGGCCAGAAATGGGCAGGATAGGTTTGAGAGAGATTTGAGAAAATGTGGCTCTAGACATAGAGACAGGGGAAGGATGCAGAGTTAGAGAGGTCATCTATGGCTCCATGTGCTTCAGGTTGGAGAGGTTGCCCCCTCTTATCCTACTCTGTGGAATGGTCAACAAAGACTAGCAGTCAAAAGTGTCCATGAGTCTGAGCGAGAAGGAGGTCTCTGGTGGAGATGAGATTTCCAGTGTCACAAAGGGGCACACGATGAATTCCAGGAGTTTCAAAGAGTAAGTAGGAAAAAAACAGGTCACCAATCTTAATGATATTTTTTAATAAACAACTATGAAGGGGGTGGGAGTCTGCTTCTGAGAGAAGCAAGGATAGAGATTTTTTTTTAAGTTGAGACTTGAGCACATTTAAATATATTGTAATGTATAGAATTGAATCACTATATTGTACACATGAAACTAATATAACACTATATGTTAACTATACTGGAATTAAAATAAACAATATAATGAGGAAAAGAAGATAAGAAAGAGACTAAAGTTACAAAAAGGAAGGGAATGATCCACATGGTGATGTCCAAAGGAGTGTGTGCAGGAGGTAGAGAGAGAGAAAGAACAGGGAGATGAAAGCAAAGTCAAGGTGAAGGTTAGCTTAACCCTGAAGAAAGGACATCTTTCCACTTTATTCAGGAGTGTTTGCAGGTATGGAGGCCAACAGTTGAAGGAGTTGCTACAGGGCCCCGTGTGTGTGTGTGTGTGTGTGTGTGTGTGGATGTGTGTGTGTGGATGTGTGTGGATGTTTGTCTAATAAGAGTTGAGACCACCTACTGACAGTCTCTGAAGAGAATTAATGAATTATAGGAGGAAGTTTTGAAATAACCATCTTAAAAATGTTAAGGGCAACTGGAAGCATAGAAATTTGTTGAGTCCTTGAGGTCCTATTTTGTATTGGTGACCTTGCATATGTGAGGCATTGAACTACATGGCTGTGTATTTTGATTCAGTAGTTTTCACAGACATAAGCTCATGCACAAAGAAGTTGGACCATTGCTTCATTTTAGTGATTTTTCAAGTAAATGTGCCAGGATATAGGGAGGGAAGCCCACGCTATTGGCAAGGGTGATTGATGTGAAAGACTCTGGTGCATAATAAGCTGGATACAGGAAAAAAAATTGGATGAAGCTGAGAAATAAAGAACATATATGGAATTTTGCAGACCATAGATCTTGATAAGGTCTAGGATTCAGTTACTCAGTGAGAATCATTGATGGGATGCACTAGGAATGGTAGGAGATTCTTGTTAGAGAATAGCAGGTTTAAACATAAAATCTTAAAAGTTGGATCATTCCTAGGGGGTCCCAAGTACTGGGAGGGCATGATTGAAGTAGGGTGGACATACAGGGCATTTAGAACCAATAAGATCAAGGTTTGGAACAGCTGTCAAAGTAAACATGGAAATGACTCATCATAGCTTGAGTGGGAATGAAGAGAAATATTCAATAATGATAAGATGAATAGTAGTGAAGAAAGCAAAAGTAATGATGCATTGAAGTTATTAAAAGTAGACAGAAATCTGTGCAAGGTCACAGACAGCCAGAAGAACGTAGCAAATGTCACAAGTCCAAATGGTATTGCCTTGAGTCCCGGGCAAAGGAGAAAGGGAGAATGGGGCAGCAGAGGTCTTGGATTCATATTTTACTACAAGGAACTTAGGAAGGTGTGTTTATTTACCAACAGATAAAGAGAATAAATATGCTTACAAACACATCTGTTCAACCTCTACGGATTTAAGTAGCAGGTTGGATGACAACAGGGAAATGAAATGGCACTGTCATTATATCTGAATTGAAAAAGTCACAGAAAGCTGTAAATAGTAGTTATTATCTTTCCAAAATTTACTCTCAGTCTCTAGAAACCTTCTAGAACCTGGAAATTTGATGAGGAGGTGACTTAAAAAGAATAAAGGTGTTTGTGGGAAGAAAAAAAATACATAAAAGAGCTGCTGGTGGAGAGAGACAGAGATGGTCCATAATTAATATGAACATCAATCTTTTTGAAATGTCAGGGTGAAAGCCTATTCTTGCTGAAATAATTTGATTCACTATCTCTTAAAATAGCACAGAAAGCAAGGGAAAAGGGGCATTGGCAAAGAAGAAGTTGATGAAAACAATAGTACCTGGTTTCTTCCCATCTTTCCTTGGTGTGCAAGGTCCCAGGGGTGGGAGTGGGGGGTCAGCTGATGTTACATGGCTGGGTCCTGGCACTACTCCTGGCCTCCAGTTACTGCTTTGAGCAGTAGAGATAACTGCAGAGTATGGGAAGTTCCTTGATTTATGCTACAATTTATACTCTAAATGAAGTCAAGTTCCAGAGGTATTTTAGCCTAAAGTGTAAGTTTTCCTCATCATTCATTCCAGAAACATCCCCTCCAAACTGCTGACACTGTTTTATATAACACCAGTATGGCAATAAAGCATTATCATTCCCTTTTTTTATCATTCCCTTTTATTAAGTGGCTTCTGTGGGCAAGCATGCACTTTCAATGTATGGCTTCTTCCAGTTCTTACATTGGCCCTATGTGGTTAACACGATCCCCATCTTGGAGAGAGGAGAAGAGAGACTCAGAAAGGTTAAGAGTGACATAATACATTTTTAGATACAAGTTGTTGGCTCTGTTAATTCCCCCCCTTCCCCCCCACCCCCGATGACCTTTCCACCGTGTCACACAGCCTTCTGAACAAGTTTCTCTGGCCACTGGCTTTTTCTCAGAAAAGGTCTGGAAAAGACATAACAAATTACACCTTGTTGCTCCTCAGACCACTACTTGTTTCAGCTCAGTGGCTCCAAGGTGATCAGGGATCAGATCCAAGACCCCATGAGAATATGATGAATCCATGCCATCCTTTATGTCCACACCTCACCTCTGTAGGAAGCACAGATTTTTGTCCTTCCCTAATGCTGGAAGGGGCTCAGTCCCTACAAGAGAGAGCCAACACATCCTGGTGATGATCTTAATTTAGGCATTTTTTCATCCAACATGCATTTACTGAGTATCATCCATGGACTCTATTCTGTGATGGGCATTTGGAATATATACATCAATAAGACATTGCCCTTACCCTCAGTGAGCTCACAGATCCATGAGGGCAAAGCCATGAGGGTAAATGGTTACAAGGCAACAGGGTAGGGGTAAAGATAGGATTATGCAAGCAAACTCCAAAGTAGGCAAATGGAGAGAGGCAAAGATGAGCAACCACACCATGGTATTCTCAACCACACCTGTGAACCACACTCAGGCTTACACTCACTGCCCCCAGGGATGTTTAGTTTTGTCAGTATTACCACCTTAGCCATATCAAAAAGAAACAGAATCAGGGTCTTGAAGTTAATTCAGTTTTTCAGCCATAAGTCAACCCAGGACCAAAGGAAAACTAAATAAAAATTGAAAAACTTACTTCCCAAAAGGGCTAAATGACATTTTTTTAATAATGAAAATGTGTTTCTTCTTAAAAAAAAAAAAAAACTGTGACTGTAAGACCAAAATATACTGGCTCGTGCATTGCTGGTTCCCAGACGTCAATCTTTTTCCAGATTTCTGAAGATATTTTTATCTAGAGATACATTTTATCAATTAGTTTGCTCCCTCTGGGTAACAGAAATCCTGGCAAGTGGAAGAAAGGTAGCTTTAGTCCCCTTTTGCCTCACGAAACTACAAAATCTGGTAGCAAGCTGTGGTTAGTATTGGTTCAGAGGCTCATCAAAGTCTCTGGGACTCTGCTTTTTCCTTCCAGGCTGTGTTAAGAGAGCTACTGCTGTTCCCTAGCTGCTGCTGTATTCATGGAAAACTTAGTTGATGTGTGTCCTAGTCAAGGAAAAGGGGCATGAGCCAACTAAGTTTGCCTTTCGTTTCTGGAAGCCCTACCCAGTAACTTCTGTTTATATTGCAAAGAGCACCGTTCCACCACAGTGGATGTCACATGTGTTATATCTCAAAGACAAACACCACTGCTGTGTCATCATACCATCTGCAAGGGAGGCTGGGATTTTTCATATACACACGTACACACATGCATAAAAATATTATATAAATATGTATTTGTACTGCTTGCATCGTTGCTTCCCCCCTTGTAGGGCTCTGTTAATAAGAAAGATGGAAGAGTGTCTACTGAGGATGCAAATATTAATCTCCACCATAATCTTTAACATTTATTTGCAGAAAACAGTATGGCTTTGGTCTTTCAGGAAAACTTTTATAAATCACTCTCCCTTAATAAACTCTAATGGGGCAGGAAGAGAAACAAGTTAGTGTGCTCAGCTACACTACCAGTACCACCGAAATATTTATAGCTCTCAAAACACAGATCTGCACACTGGCCGTTAAGGTACTCCTGATTCATTTGTATCAACTGGTTGAGTCTATATACCTGAATTCTTTTTTTGGTTCTAATTATTGCTTCGTAACTTTATATTAATATGTTTAAACACTGGTTCATAAATTATGTCTTCCTTAGGAAAGAGATGCAAACTGTCAAAAGGAAGAGTCTTACATTTTTCTGCTTTGATATCTTGAGGCTTAGGGAAAGAGAAAATAGAGCATGAAGCAAAAATGCAATGTGATTTGAGGTTGGTATTCTTGGCTCAGAAATTCCAGCTAGCAAAGCAGTTAGCTGATTCAAAATAGTACCCTTCTTAAAAGACAAAACTAGTATCTGTATATATGCATATGCACACATATGTGTATATATACATATTTAATAGGTGCATCCTTGCACATATGTGTATTTAACATCTCAAACACATATTTTCTTCTGAAATGGGACTCACATATTTTAGGTTATTTTATTTGTTTATTTTAGTGTTGCCAAAGAACAAAACCACTCCCCAGAGCAAATCCTGCCTTCTACCAGGGGATTTCTTAATGTTTCCTGTTGCGACAAACTTAAAAGACGTCTCCTAATTGCAAGGACTATATTAGCTGACCAGCTTATTCTGCTCCCTGTCATCTTTTTAACATCTCAGCAGCTCCAGCAGGTTAATTTATTAACTTCTGAGTCACTACTATATCCTGGACAAATATTACCAGGCATATTAAAATACATTAGTAAATCAAGTAGTCTTGTCAGCTGAATAACTAATTAATCATATGATAAAACATGTACTTACATCTATTATGAATCAGGACCTCTGCTGGACCCTAGCAATACTAGTAGGATCTCAGATGTCATGTCTCCAGTACTGTGGCCAGGCAGTTACAACAGCATACAATGAGTTCCATGGAAAAGCATGTGATCTTTAGAATGTTTTTCCAAAATATTAGTTGAATAGAGAGA
The DNA here is from genome assembly GCF_048418805.1 of Vulpes vulpes. NCBI lineage: Eukaryota > Metazoa > Chordata > Mammalia > Carnivora > Canidae > Vulpes > Vulpes vulpes. The sequence goes on along the minus strand of NC_132787.1, from coordinate 99,241,571 downwards.
GCTAAGGGCAAATATTTTTAACCAAACCCAATATCTTTATCTTATACTGGTACATAAATACGTAAATATACTTTCTTTTTTTTTGTAAGAATGCAATACTCTAGCATCTACTCAAGTGGATAACAATTACTATTTTTCCTAAACTAAGCACCCTTTATATGCCTTAGTAAGTACTTACGTGAATTATACTCATATTCTTTTTCAAAAGGATTTATCTAATTATTTAAGAAAGAGAGAGAGAGAAAGAGAATGCATCCATGAGCAGAGGGAGGGGCAGAGAGGAAGGAGAGGGAGAAAGAATCTCAAGCAGACCTCTGGCTGAGCACAGAGCCCAAAGGACCCCGAGGTCATGACATGAGCTCAAGAGTCTGATGCTCAACCCACTGAGCCCCAGGTGCCCTACACTCACACTTTTTTTTTTAAGGTTTTTTTAAGTTTTTTTTTTAGATTTTATTTATTTATTTATTTATTTATTTATTTATTTATTTATTTATGATAGTCACAGAGAGAGAGAGAGAGGCAGAGACATAGGCAGAGGGAGAAGCAGGCTCCATGCACCGGGAGCCCGACGTGGGATTCGATTCCGGGTCTCCAGGATCGCGCCCTGGGCCAAAGGCAGGCGGCAAACCACTGCGCCACCCAGGGATCCCCACACTCTTTTTAAGAGGCTTTGGAATCTTATTCATTCTTGGGAAAAAATATTTAAGTGATGTTTTCCAGAGATATCCCTAATAAATTAACACAGTCTGCTGATTTCAGAAAACTAAGACCTAAAAATCATTTTTATTTTGGTAAAATAGTACAGGTAAAATATTTTATTTTTCTGACTTTGGAAGAGTAACTGTACTCTTTATAAAGCTGATATTCAGTGTGTGTGTGTGTGTGTGTGTGTTTGTGCATGTGAGAGAGAGAGGGAGGGAGAGAGGGAGAATATTTGTATTGAAGGCTGGGGAAGGTGAAGGTTTCCATTTTCTGTTAATTTGTTTTTATAAATTATGTTAAAATTTTGGTATAAATGGGATCCAACAGCTATTGTTTGTCTTTGCGGCTCTTATCTAGAAAGAATTGGGAGCTTCTTCCTTGTGCAAGGATCAAATTCTAGAGACATTTTTAATGTCCTGACAGATGCTTCAGACTTTTCTATTCAAATATTTAGTTTCTACTTAAAGGGAGGCAGTATCCACAGTGGATATGAGCACAGGCTTTGGAGACAGACAGGAGTAGGTTTGGGCTGGATGGTCTGAGTAGACTGCTCATCCATAAAATGAAGCCCTAATGTCTTTTTTACTTTAAGATTTTATTTATTTATTTATTTATGAGAGACACAGAGAGAGAGGCAGACACATAGGCAGAGGGAGAAGCAGGCTCCCCTCGGGGGGCCCAACGTGGGACTCTATCTCAGGACCCCGGGTCATGCCCTGAGCCAAAGGCAGATGCTCAACCACTGAGCCACCCAGGAGCCCCATCCTAATGTCTGTTTTATTAGGGTATTGCTACTCAATGTATGTGAAGTGCCCATCTTAGTATTTAGTAAATGTTCCATGACTAGATGCTATCATTATTACTATCTAGTTATTTCAAACACCTTTGCACTTATTCTCCTCATATTAATTAAGGCTATTTAATTCATATCAGCTGAGGTATAGTAAAAGCAGCTGTTTTCCAGGATGACATGGCAGAGGCAGTTGAAACAGGTCCTATTTCTACAATGTTATTTACTAATATATGTTCGAATGTCAAGTGATTTGTATTCTTATCCAGGATACTCATAACTCAGAAAATCATCAGTTCAGTAGGTAGAACTGCCAAGATATTAAATGGATGATTTAGGACTAAGTAAGTTGGCCAAATATTATCACAATATTCAATATGTTCCTTCAGAAGAGAATTGAAATATTTATGACACTATGTTTCCTGACAAGCTGTTTAAAGCATATTTTTGCTTTCTACTACTTCTTTGCAGTAAAAAGAGAGAGAGAGAGAGAGAGAGAGAGAGAGAATATTCATGAATAAACCTAGTGAGAATAAGGCATGACCTCAATAAGAAAGAGTACAATTACAACTGGAAGTTATAAAAGAACACTTGAATAAGTGAACAAATGTATCCTGTTTCTAAAAGAAAATTAAATATTCTGAAGGTATCAATTCTCCATATTTAAAATCTAAGCCCAACAAAAGTGCGAGTATTTTTTCTTACTAGTTACTTAAAAAGCTGTAAATTCACCTAAATATATACATAAGTTTATATATATAGAATTGAGAAAAATTATCTTAAAATATATTAAATGTAGCATAAAGACAAAATGATGACATTATCAAATTAATCTGTAGATCCTGATGGAGAAGGGTAAATATTCCAGCAGTAGACCATTTCTTGCATTAAAATTTTCCATGGAATTAAGGCAATATTGGGATGCCTGGGTGGCTCAGCAGTTGAGCATCTGCCTTCGGCTCAGGGCATGATCCCAGGGTCTGGGATCGAGTCCCACATCGGGCTCCTTGTGAGGAACCTACTTCTCCCTCTGCCTATGTCTCTGCCTCTCTCTTTGTGTCTCTCATGAATAAATAAATAAATCTTTAAAAAAAATAAGGCAATATAAAAAATCAGTGAGAAACAGAAAGATTTATCAAATTTTTAAAACTGAGTACCAATTGGGACTTAAATTCATTTAGTTTCCTCTGACGCCATAACTATAAAATTACTAATGATTTAAAAAATAAAAATTTGGGGGATGCTTGGGTGGCTCAACTGGTTAAACATCTGCCTTCAGTGTAGGTCATGATCCCAGTGCCCTGGGATCAAGCCTCAGCCGACTTCTCCCTCTCCCTCACCCAACTCATTCTCTCTCTCTCTCTCTCTCATTTATTCAATCTCTTTTAAATAAGTAAAGCCTTAAAAGAATTTTTAAAATAGGTAAAAATGTTAAAAGAAGGATATATCAGAACACATTACAAGAAAAGCGAAAAAAAAAAAAACCCAAAAAACCAAAAATCTCTAAAATGAAAGAAAAAAAACAGCAATGTTTAAACCTGACTTAAAAACTGAGCTCTGTGCCTATCATTACTTCCCATCCTCTGCTAGATTGTATCATCTTATTCGGGATATTTCTCTTATACATGAAGATGTGTCTTTTGTCCTTATTTATATTCCTCTGTACATCTCTTAATGGATATTAGATATTCTAGGGTAAATTCAGGAAAGGGAAAAAATGGAAATGATAACCTTTATGGATGGAATGCATGTCATTTGTTTGTAACTGCTTCCTAGCATAATCCTTGTACATAACAGGTATTCATTCAGACTTGCTGAATAAATGGATAATTGGATGAGAATAAGAATACCAGTGACAAGTCACAGTAGCTTTGAAAGAATCTAGAAACAGAATAGCACTGCTGGAAAAAAAAGAGTTGAAGATTGATTTAGTTGAGTCTTTTAATTTGCAGACGAAGAAATTGAAGCCCAGAATAATGAAATGACTTAATCCAGATCACGTGGTTTGTAACAAGCAGAAGGTGAATAAATTAAAATTAATACTTCCCTTTGATATTTTTCAGTCCGCCAGGACATCCAAAACATAACTGAAGTTGTGATTACAGACCTGTGATCAGTTAAGAAAGATACTTTCTCTCCACATTTTAAAAATTTAGATATCTCATAACTTAAGCAGAGAGGAAAGCTGAGGTAAATATATTATTTTTTTTTTTAGAAGCACACTATGATAGTTAATTTGTTCAAGGGCTCACACTGCAAGCATTAAACCAAGCATGGGCTTTGTTTGAGTCCATGAGTGCACATTTGCTTATTTAAGGAAGAGAAAAGTGAATGGTGATCCATGAATGTGGATGAAAACTAAAGACTCACGGTTAGTTATATTTTAGTTTTTCTAGGTCTACAGCTTAAAGGCCAGAAGTTATAGGTCTTTTAGGTCTTTCTGGATGTCCCACAAGGTATGTGCACTTGAGCTAAGCCACTTCATCATCGTTCAGCTTTCAGTTGATAACACCTGGTTAATCCCCAAACATTCAGGATATAAGGAAGATTCAGGAAGACTTCCTTCCCCATGGCATGCATTCCCTTCACCATCACTGACATTGCATGGGCACTGGATAGATTTTCAACATGGAGTGGATGAGATCAACCACACTTAATCCAAAAGCCCCAAGGGTATATCCTTTTAGTTTGATGACTTCATAGGCACTTTCGACCAATCTTAGGCACTCTCTTCCAATTTTCACTATCATTGTCTGTTCCCATTTCTGGATTCCATTCCTGGAGACAAATTGCTGTTACATTCACTCCACGCTACAGAGCCACACTTGAGTTGCAATGTTCTCCTGAAATCCATCCATGGCAGCTGCTAGGGTGAATGCCAAGTTTTTCAGCCATTAGATAGTGAAATCTAGCAGATTCCAGGTTATGCCCACTTCTAATCACACAGCGCTTGAGTAGTTCATTTAGTTTCCAGGTAACATATGTGAGAATATCCACTGGGATGAAAGCCACAATTATGATAGAATCAGGACTGTACTTGACTATCTGAGGAATAATGAATTTGAGGACATTAATATTTCTCTGCACCAGGTTGAGAGGGCCTTCTCCTTCCTGCTAGTTACCAACACAATCTTAGAATTGGCAGTTACAGAGTAATCCTTGTCTGCCACAGTTTTAGGTGTCTGAAGAAATTAGCTCCTATGTTTCAGAACTACCATTTCTTCTCTGAGTTTTTCTTCCAAAACGTCCATTGCACAAGTTCATCTTCCAGAGCTTTTTCCAGAATGCTAATGGCACATGCCACACCAACTTGCACAACATCCACTACAATGATTTTATTGTTTGGGATGGTTGCTTCTTCTTCTGCAACTGGTGCAATCAGTTTTGTTGGGGTTATTATTATTATTATTATTTATTTTAGAGAGAGAGCAGGGGAGGGGCAGAGGGAGAGAGAAAATCCAAAGCAGACTCCTCACTGAGCACCGAGCCTAATGTGGGGCTGAGTGTGGAGCTCCATGTGGGGCTCACTTTCACAGCTCCAGGAGGATGACATGAGATGAAACCAAGAGTTGGACATTCAACCAACTGAGCCACCCAGGTACCCCCAGTGCAATCAGTTTTTCCTGAAGAGTTACATTGTGCCCAGGAGGGAGATAGCTATTAGACTCATGTGAAGAAGACAATGAGGTAAATACATTCTACCTAGAGACCAGAAAGAATTTGGGAAGTTTTCTGAACTCTCTATCATTGTTACCTTTAATGAGGCCTAGAGATGAAACCATTTTACCAAATATAAGGTCGGTTGTTAGCAGAATAGGGTAGGAGCTCAGCTCTCCTGTGTTCATGTTTAATGCTCTTTCCACCATACTCTTATGCTAACCAAAACCTTTCTTACTAAAACAAGTAAGGAGAGAAAAACAAGGCCCAATGGTGTTAAATTTTAAGAATACGTGGGGAAAATTTTATGTTTAAATAAACTTGTTAAAACTAATACTTCAAGAAGATATGTAAAATAGGATATTTTTTTAAATCAGCATGTATTTGATTAACATACATTTATTAATCACCTACCACATGAAGACACAATAGAAGATGTAGGAGATGCAATGATGAATAGATCAGAAGTTGTTCCTGCCCTCATGCAATTTTTCAGTTTAGGGACTAAGGGTCAAGAGTGAGACTGAGATAACACAATGTACCACTCTAGGGATGGGTTACTTTGACCTTTGACCACCTACCTGGACCATTCTGGTTAACTAAAGTTAACCAAGGAACTGAGATTTTATATAAATATAAGTAAAAAAAAATAGTCTCTGAGAGAAACCAAATTTATTCAAAATTCATTCAAATAAACCTCTGAAGTTTATTTCTCAATTTTTACATAGAAAGCCTGCAGCTTAACAGCCACAAATCCAAACCAGTCTTCAATCTCTAGATGAACTATCAGCCCTTATTAAAATGTACATAAAGCTGCCTCCAATGACTTCTACTAAATAGAATCAATCTGAAATAAAAATAAGATCTTCAGGGGAGGTAAAAGTAGAAAGTTTTAGGAATCTTTGAGGAATAGCAAGTATTTCCAATTTGCCAAATAAAGATCCAGGCCTGTATATGTATCCACACTTTTCAAAGAGTTTTTAGGTCAATGACATCACAAAGGTTCCAGGATTTGAATGGTAACATGTTGGATATCACTCTGAATGGTGATGAAGGCACTGGCTTTCCTAAACCGATCTACTGAAAAGGAAATTCTTTTGCACATGCACTTGCAGTAGAATCAGTTGACCCTGGAATCCAGCAGCCTGGTTTACTGGGAAATATAAATAGCACAGAGAAGAGAGCCACATATAGACATCACTTCCTGGTGGTACTTCATTAAGATGATTCCTGGGGGTGCCTAGAAATTCCTGTATCTTCTTTTCCTCTAAGTCTCTATTTTCCTACCCTGGAGAGAGAAGAAAGCAGATCTATGGGGAACTGAGTTGCAAAAGGAAGCAGGATGCTGGATCAGCCTGAGATGACAAGGTATCTCTGAGTAACAGGGCAGAAGCAAAGGTGCCAAGGCTAAAGCTACTACATAAAGCCAGCGCCCAAGGAAAACTTAGGAAGGATGACCATTCTAGGAACCAGAATCCTGCCATGCTGTGATGAGAACTGTTAGTGGTTGGTAAGGTTTACTGTACACCAGGCACTATGCTTACTGCTTTGCATTTCTGTTTAAATCCTCACAGCTCAATGAGTTTCCATCTATTCTATCCCTAACAATTCATCCCACACTTGATGTGCCCAAACATCTGTACTATCCTTGACTCTCAGATGTGTCTCTACAGCATGGACCTCCTTTTCCGTCAACTACCTAAATCTTAATGGAGTTATTTTCATATTTAAATAAAACTACTTCTTCCTTTGTTCCTCTTTCCTATTTATGAGTTTTCCAAAAGGATGACTGAAATCTAAAATGTCTCCTTGTTAAAAAAAAAAAAAAAAGAGGGGAGATAAGATATTTACCCAGAGGGCACTTTTTACAAAAGTACCACTGTACACATCAGTGAATATAAAACTGGAAGTAACCTTGGAAGAAGGCCAAGGTCTTGGCTAATACTCCTTTCTCGTCACCCTGCTTGGTAATCATCAAAGATCTAGTGTATGGTCTCCACAGGGCAGCCAGTAAAGAACACTCAGAAGCAAGAACTATGATGTCAGATGACAGAGAAATCTATGATTCCTGGCCTGGTTGCTTTTTACAGTTTCTACAGACATGTAAGGCTGCCTTACTCATTAGTCAGTCCAAGCATGTGATAGTAATTGCTCATCCAGTCACTAAAACCAAGGAAGATGTGTGAAAGCAAGATAGCAGCAAAGGTTGCTATTGACTGTTAACATTGTAATATTGCTTAGCATCACAGCAAACATGACAAAGAAAAGGGAAAGTAGAACAAAGAATCTCTAAATAACAACAAAGGGCCCAAGAAGAGAGTATATTCCGGGTAGTCTTGTCTCAGTTGGTTCTTTGAACCGAGTATTTTAACCATTTTCTTGATTACAAAGACCATCTCTGATTAAAACAAAGAGAAAGAGGCACCTGGGTGGCTCAGTGGTTGAGCACCTGCCTTTGGCTCAGGTTGGGGTCCTGGGATTGAGTCCCTCATTGGGCTCCCCATACGGAACACACTTCTCCCTCTGCCTATGTCTCTGCTTCTCTATTTGTGTCTCTCATGAATAAATACATAAAAATCTTTAAAAAAATAAAACAAAGAGAAAGAAAAGTATGTGCCTGTTGTTTATGACAGCATCGTGTCTATATGTGTGTGTGTTAGGTGCACATCCTGGTACGTAACTCTCTGTGTGTATGTGCATGTCCGCACGTGACTGTGCTCCGTCACACTAAGTGCTTGAAATAAGCTCTATCATGAAACAGCTCTAACGACAAGCACACCTCAGACACACACCTGTTTGCCTCCTATTAAAGATCCCTCACTTTATACCCAACTTTTATGACTTCCTCTGCCTCTCCTCATTTTTAAGTATCCAGAACATTTACCTCCTAAAATAGAAGCTTTGGATGTTCCCTTTGCCCTCTCCCTTTTCCTTCTCCAAACAGTCCTCTCATCACTTTGAAGGAGTTGGCAAAGTCCTCAGGGGAAGGGAAATTTTTTATAAAACACCTGGGGAGGCTTGAGGTGGACAGACAAGGATACCTGGATTTACAGGCCAAAATACAGACTTCTGCTTGGTCTTGCCTATGAGTTTTAAAAGTAAATTCCCTGCTTCTGTGGAAGCCCAACCTTGCCTTATCCATTTGAACCATCCATATTAACAAGCCTCTATCCAACATAACATTGCCCTGAAGATATTATGGTTCCTGGCACTTTTAATTAAGAATCCTGATCTCTAAGAAGAATATCCACTCAGCAGCATCTGGAAGGAGAAATTGACAGAGTGGCAACAAATCGCTCCAAGCTGATGGCAGAGAGCAGAATTGCTATTAATGGGAAATCATTGAATTTTGGCTCCAGTTAAGCCTGAAACATTAAGCTTTTTCTAATGTTTCTCACCATGGTAGTAAATTGACTGAAAATTGTGATTTTTTAAAAAAAATGGAAGATGTGATGAACCATTCAGCTACAGCCCCAGCCCCAATTTCAGCTCTTCAGCTGAAATCTCCTCTTCTACTGTTTATTTGCTATTTTATTACTCAGAGCTTTAGAAATCCTCCTCTTTTTAAGAGTTTTTATTTTAATTCCAGTTAGCTAACATGTAGTGCTATGTTAGTTTTACGTGTACAATATAGTGATTCAGCAATTACATGCATCACCCTGTTCTCATCACGACAAGTGTGTGCCTTCATCCCATCACCATTCCACCCACCCTCTCTGGACACTATTAATTCTCTACAGTTAAGAATCTGTTTCTTGGCCTGCCTCTATTTTTCTCCTCTGTTTTCTTTCTTTCTTAAATTCCATGTATGAGTGAGATCATATGGTATTTGTCTTCCTCCGACTGCCTTCCTTGCTTAGCATTGTCTGGCTCCACCCCTGTCATTGCAAACATCAAGATTTCATTATTTTTTGTAGCTTAATAATATTCCTGTGTGTGTGTGTGTGTGTGCATGTGCCACATCTTCTTTATCCATTCATCAGCTGATGCACACTTGAGCTGCTTCCATATTTGGCTATCACAAATAATGCTGCAATAAACATAGGGATGCACGTACCCCTTTGGGTTTTTTTCAAAAATTTTATTTATTTATTCATGAGAGACACACACACACACACACACACACAAAGAGAGAGAGAGAGACAGAGACAGAGACACAGGCAGGGAGAGAAGCAGTTTCCATGCAGGGAACCTGACATGGGGCTCGATCCCGGGACTCCAGGATCATGTGCTGGGCTGAAGGTGGCACTAAACCACTGAGCCACTGGGGCTGCCCACATGTACCCCTTTGAATTAGGAAACATAACTCCTCTTAAGCAGATTTTTTCCCTGTAAAATTTGCTACAAATCTAAGCTGAGTGAGTCATTATTCAGTGTCACTTTCCTCAAAGTTTCAATTTAACTTTATACTAGTTTTGAAAGTGATATTGATGTTTATTGGTGTGTCTCAGCTCATTGGTTGTGAACATGAAAGGGTTTTATTTTTTTCCAAAAACCATTTCCCAACTATGCTGTGTCTCTCCTCTTCCTTGCTAGGCGATATTTCCCTTAGTGACATCTTGGTCTGACTTCTTGACTTTCCAGTAACTTTAAAATTATTAAAGGAGTCTTATTCAGGTATATGAGACTTCATTTGAAGGGATAATCTCAGTCTTAATTGAAACATATTTAGCATGGAGGAAGCAGACTCACGGTCCATGGTATTTGTGTAGGGGAGAAAGGGGGGCTATAATCTCTGCCTTTAAACATTTGGGGAGTGTTGGGAGGAAGAGACTGTAGACTTGGATGCTGTAATTTCAAAAGCTAGGTCTCAGATCAGTGAGAGACGTTTCCAGGAGACAGGTTTAAACTCAATATATGGAAATTCTGCCTACAAATTAGTTGTCCAAAAATAGAAAATCTGACTTATAAAGTTGCCCATATTCTTACATCAAGAAAAAGTTTGCTCAGAGAATTCTTCATGATTTCTTTTACTCCTCTCCACCCACTCATACCCACCAGTCCAGCCAATATCTCATCCAATAGCCAATCCTGCCAGGCCAACCTTGGCTCTCCATCTCTGCTAGGTCTGCCCTTCTACAACTACCATCATTTATTGCCTTCAATACTGGAGTAGCCCCTGATCTGGAACAGCCCCCAATAGGAATAGCCTCCTGGTGCCTCCTTCACCCTCGCCTCCCTATATCTTCCAACAACAGCCAGACTTGCATTTTTTAAATAGGAATTATCTTATGTCTGTCTCTCTCTAAAAAGCCTCTATGATCTCCCATGGCATTTCAATAAAATGCATGTTTCCTACCATGACCATGGAGACCAAAAATGGTCTTGTCCCTGCTGACCTCCATCTGAGGTTTTTACATTTCCCTTGCCCCTGAGGTTGGTCCTCACCAGCCTCTCCTGCTGCAGGGCACCTTGCTGAGTCCTGAATGTGCTAAGTAAACACATTTCACGTCCTTTGACCTTGCCATTCCATTTGTCTAGAAAGTCAACGTGCACATGGTGTACTCCTTATTATGTGCTGCATGGCTCAAATGCCACCTCTTTTGAGTGGCCTTCTCTGCTTCCTTATCTAAAATATGCCCACACTACTCTCCTGGTCTTTCTGAATCACATCATTCCATTTTATGTCGCTTTAAAATAGCGCTTAATACAACTGGCTTATTCCTTTGTTCAGAAAATAATTCTTAAGTACTTACTATGTGTCAGATGCTTTTCTAGGCAGTGGGAATAGGTGAACACAAGGGCAAAGTCCATGCCTTCATAGAAGCTATGTGAGAACATCCTCCCTTACAGTCTGAATTACCATCTTCACTTTTTGTTTATCACCACCTGTCTCCTTCCACTAGACCCCCACAAGGCAGTGACCTTGGCGATCTTTTTGACCACTGTATTCTCAGCTCCTGGAAGGGTACCACTAAATAATGTAGCCCAATGAGTATTAGAAAGAATGAATAAATGGATTGTAACTTTTAAAAACATTTAAAATCCGTAGATTAATGAATTCTAGCTATCAAAGCACCTAGTTTCCTTCTCTTCTTAACCCAATGTCAAAGCTAAGAGGTTTTAAAGAAAATCTGGTCCCATGCTTGGTGGAAGTATGGACAGCAGTGCATCTGGGGCGTAGTTACAAATGCAGAGTCCCAGGCCCCACTCCAGAACTTCTGAGTCCGAATCCACATTTGATGAGATATAAGGTAGTTCCTATGCACAGAGTTTGAGAAGCACTGAGAGAGTCCATATACCTTCTGTTAGAGAGAATAAACTGAGGCCAAGAGAGGACAAGGACTGTTCAGGGAATAAGATCCTGTTCTAATCTGGATCTTCTTTCCTCTAAACTGTGAAACTTTGCAGGTATCATATCTGCATTTCAGGAGGGGCTGGAGACCAAATAAATAAATAAACAGACAAACAAATCAATACAACCTGAGAAGTGACCCTGAGGGTATTTCCAGAAGCCTGTCCCTCAGGACTCCTGGCATCTGGAGGCACATGTGCCTGCCATCCTCTCACATCCTATTCTTCCCAGCACCCACTGCTGAGTTGTTTCTAGAGGTGAGTGCTTTTTCTCAGGGGTCATTCCTCGGTGTGCACTCACATCCTGCTTTCTCAATATAAGAATTTATTTTTGTCATTTTATTCTCCACCATCAGGAAGTTCTCATCTGAAACCTTTTTTTTTTCCCCTGAGGGAGGGTTGTTTTCTGCTCATCTTATGGGAGAGATGCAAATGTTCTCTTTGCATTATTTCTGTGCATACACTCTCCCTGCGTGTCTGGAAAGGCAGCTGCATTTTACCCGTTTGCCAGCAGAGCCCTGGCTCACACTCTCTTGGCTGTTGTTTTCCTTCCTCTAGCTCCTCGGACTCTGCAATGCAGTAGAAGGTGTTTCTGATTCCAGTGGCTTCTGAGCTGTCCCATTCTTCCCCGACTATCAGGCTTCTTCCGCAGACAAACTGCTGGTGATGCTGCTCCATTTCTAACGTCTCCAGGACATGTCTAGCAAATAGTATTACTTTGGTCTAACAACTAGCAGGGAAAGGGGGACTTCAAAAGGTTGTATTTTTTCTCTTGTCTTCAAACAGTTGCATTTGGAAACCAGACTTGAGCCTGTGCCTGAGGATGGTTATGCCCCCTGCGTGGCACACCAATTCACCTGGCCTCACCCCAAATCTCTGCACTAAAAGAACGAGAGAATGAATATGACATATGAATAATAAATATGAAAAATCATTCTCAAGTCTCACCTTGAGAAAAGGCAAAACTGTGTCTTCTCTCCTGCAGACAGATTTGAAATACTGCAACTAATACTGACCTGGCACAAGTAATGAAAAGACATAATTTGCCTTTTCTTAATTTTAGAGGAAGTAGCAGGGGTTTGGGAACCAGCTGGATTTGGATTTGAATCAAATCTCTGCTGCTTCCCAACACTGTGACCTTGAGCATGATACTTAATCTCTCTGAATCAAGGATTCTGTGTCACAGTAAGGAATTAATCCACCTCCAAGGGACACTTTAAAGCCTCCTGAGGCTCCTGGCATGTGGTAGCTTCAGTAGACAGTGGATGCTTCTGCAGCTGTGATGATTAGTAGTGGCAGCCTTCAGCGGTGCAGGTAATGGTGGTGGTGGCAATAAATATATCGTGTGCAGCCACTCAGATAAGTGGCTGTGGACCTGGGATTTAAATTGATTTAAAATGTGTCCAAGTATATACACAATAAATGTGGATAATCAGTCAACAGGGAATGGTAATTAGTAAATTCCTGAACCATGGCTCTGCTTGCAAGGGCCAATAGACAACTACCTGCTGGCTCAGAAGGCCACATCATCAGGTGACAGTATTGGCTAACATGGCCCTCATATGAGCAGGACAGGGGCCCAAGCTGGGGTGGTGGGCTGGGCAGGACCTCAATATCTCAACAGACATTAAGCAGAATTGAAATTCTGAATCAGGATCTCTGGGCTTAGAATCCTGCAATCTGAGCCTTTCCATGTGATTTCTATGCACTCTAATTTTTCATAATCTCTGGTTTAAAAAAACCTTCCAGTACACCCTCCATTTAGATAGTATTAATCCCACGAGAAGGAGGCCTTGGTCAAAACAAATAATTATGAGACAAATACATAGCCTGAGTCAAAGAGTTTCCCTATATAGCATCCTATATCCATTTCCAGGCAACATATATACAGGATTAAGAATTTTCTGAAATATGCAGAAATTGCCTATCCCTTTTATGGTTGAACTTTATCTGTTTTCCCATTTTGTGAAGTTCTAGAAAACTCTATATAGTATGTAAAACATTAGATAAAATTAGTATCAGAGAAATGGACAGGAATTTACTCTCTCAATTCTACATTTTTAGTGACCATGTAATTGCCTATCAGTTACCCTCAGGGAAAAAAAAAAATTACCAAGTGTTTACTAGGCACCTATACCAGTCAATTGCTTAGGGAATCCAAAGTCCAAAACCTTTCTCCAGGTGTTTTTACAGCCTAGTATAGAAAAAAAAGAAATGCAAGAAAAAAGTGGGGTAATACTAAAAATGTTACTATTGTAAGCAAAAATAATGATAGAAGTAATAGCAACCACAATATCCATTTACTGAATGTCTCCTATAAATCAGGGGCCATGCTGGATATTTATACAAATTATACCTGACCCTTTCAATAGCAATACAAGAGAGGAGCCATCTCCTCATGTTGCGTAAGAAACTGAGGTCAGGGAGGTTAAGAAACTGGCTCAAGGTCATAAGGCAAATGAATGGCTGGGGTTCAAACTTTGGATTATTACCAAGCTCTAAAGTCATTATTTTTTAAAATTAGGAGTCAGAGAAAGAATTCTCAATGACACAACTATGTTGCCAAGTTCTCTCATCCATGCTGACATAGGGGATGAGGTTAACAGCTTGGTATAAAGCTAACAAGAACTCAGGTGTCTTTACTACAAACTGTGAGCCATTGGGTCAGAAGTGTACAGTGTCACAATCATCTATCCAGTCCCAGGCAATCACAACTCAGCAGCTTGCTGTCTACTTCCTCACCTCTTCTCTCCCACCCCATACCCCCCGCCCCACACCAGTCAACAAGCCTCAAAACAGAATATATTGAAACCAATGATTCTGAAATCATCACTGGTGTTTGATCCATGGACCATGTCATCTGGAAAGTGTGTTATCCGTTTTTATTCTGCTCTGCATCTTCAGAGGCAATTAATGCACTGCGTATAATGCCGGTCATGCCTGTCTCGGGTAGGTAGGTCTCATTTCATGGCCTATCCAAATATGCGTCTCTATATGAAGCCTTTTACCTAACACCTAAGCCAACTTAATCATTCCTCCATCTGTGCCCTCACAGCTTCTGCTACTTTGCTTCATCAAAACACTAGATTTGGAACTCCTTGAGGGTAGAAACTATTTTTGATTCATTCTTTATCCTCAGCTTCTAACTCAGGACAGAGAATGAATCTCAAAAGTCTAGGTAGATGGCAGATGGAAGATGGGTATAGTTTTGTCTCAGCCTTTAGAAGACCCCAGAAGGCCCCAGCAGTACAGAAACGATCTCCTCCTGCTGCACAATCAGCAAAGTCAGCCATTTCCAGGCCTGTGGAGAGAATGAGAGGAGATCATGGCCATGGGAAAATACCATTAGTCAGAAACCCCAAGGGAGCACAAGTGGCGATCGACAGTATTATAATTAATTAAAAGATTTTATGGATTATGACTGTGGCAGGGAACACTTTTGCCATTAGAAAATAGATATCCTACAGGTTTCTTGGATGGAATTTCTCATAAAGCCAGAGTGTTTTCAAACAGCCTGACCTTTTTCTGTTAACTTCAGTATAAAAGCTCCTGGCCTCTCTATTTGACATTCGCTCTCCAAACACACTCACATTATATAGACCATCTTCCATTCTGGCTGATCATTCTTGTGTGCTTTCTCTCCTTTAATAACAGCTGTTCTTGGGATGGGATGTTTTATCAGTTATTAGTAACTTAGCATGGATTGGAATAACTCATTCCTATTGGATCCTATGGGATCCTATGGGATCCTCATTCTTAACTTTCAAGACTGATTTTACATCAGTCAGTAACAACATGGCATGAACTTAGGGTAACCTGGAACAAATCCCTGAGGAGCTGCCATCGTGAAAAACAGGGCTTTTCAGTCCTCAGAAAGGGATCAAGGCTGGGGAAAAGAAGAATGGTGAGGAAGCTCTCCTTGGAGTGTCACAAAATATCTGAAGTGGGCAGTCACCTAGCCCAATTTTATTGTTTTCACTGTAACTACTGATGATTATTATGTCCCAGGCACTGTGCTAGGAACTTAAATAAGCATAACCTATGATCCTCACAATAATCCTATAAGGCAACTGATCCAATTCATCCTTTTTGTCTCAACTTTAGGGCTTCATCACTACCCTCCAAAACTGTGCTAGAACCCTCTCCAAACATCTTGTATGATTTCTCAGTAGCCTTTATCACAATTTTAATTATACAACTGCGTATTTAGCTATACAATATCTGCCTTCTCCACCAGAGTCTGAGTCCATTAAGAAAATGCTTATGTCTATTTTATTTTTAATCTATGGCTCTATCCCTAGCAACTAGGATAATGCCCTACCTCATAATAGGTATCCAATAAAAATCTTTTAATTCATGAGTGATTGAAATGAGTATCATGAAATTGTTACTAAACCCACTTTACAAAAGATGTCAAGATCAAGACCAAGTTTTGAAAGCTTAAAAGTAGCTGAACCAGTTCCCCCAGGTGTGCTTGACTTCCGAACTCATGCATTTTCTCCTACACACACTGCCCCTCTTTCAGCTTCAGGTAGGAACATACTGCTTAATGGAGTATCAGATGTAAATTCACATTTTTCTTTTAATCCTTCCACACACAAGTCTAGATAAACATCTTCTGATGTTTGCATTCGAATCTTACTCATAAGCTTTGGATGGGCCATCTACTAGGATCAGATCAAGTGGTCTTCTAAAAGAAAGCCAAATTAATTACTAGATTTTTTTTTCTGTTGTTATCTTTCTGGATAAGGAATGACAACTGGATTTTAAAATAAAAGGAAATCAGGATGAGAATCGTTATATAAAACATCCATCAGGAAGGCACTGTACCAGCCAGAAACCATTTTGTGGCTTGAAGATGAGGCATCACACCTATAAGCAGTAACTGCAGGAAGAATTCTGGAAAGATAAGAAGAAAACACTGACACTCCAGAGGCCATGTGGTTGGGAAACAAGAGCTGGGCATGGGGAGTCAGATGACACAAGGGAGCCCCAGAGCCTCCTCTGTCATAGTGATAAAACCCACCGAACAAAGTTGACCTGAGAACTAAATGATAGGCTATATTTGGAAAATGCTTAGAAAAGCCTTCATAAATGTGACAAGTTGAAGGCTGACAAAACAAAGACTGGGAAATGCCCATCATATTTCCTGGAACTGACTAAACTCACAAGAAACCCATGACATGTTTGAAGAGAAAGAACCAGGACTTATAAAGAATCCTGACATTTTAGTACCTGGGACCAGTGAAGCTGTACAGTATATTAATCTAAGAGTCATTTTCAGTTTGATTATTGCAGACTTCGCCTGCTGTAGAAAATAGCTCTCCCAGAACCTATTAGCCTCATGGTTAGCCATTGGTATCATTTGCAGCACAAACTTAGATTACGCAATTTATAGGCAGAAGAAAATGTCTAATTTGCACGTAACTGATGGCAGGAAAATGAAAGATAAGTTCATAACATTTCAGCTGACTCTGCAGTACTAGCTTGGCTTTTTTTTTTTTCATTTCCTTACAAATTAAAAGAAACAGAAATACAAGCACAATGATTTCACTGCCTGTGGACGGGACTCTTTACCCTGTACTCAAAGCCCTGGATGATCTGGCTCCAACCTCCTTGACACTCCAGGGTCAGTGTGAGGGGTTTACCGATGGAATTACCCACACATGCTACCCCCCTATCCCAAGGATACATTTTTCATTCTCAGCTCATGATGTCTCTTTTATCCATACACTAATGAATTCACTTATTCTTTCATTCAGATGAGTCACTTTCTGGTGTTGGGATCTGGGGATGTGCTGATCAATGAGACGGGCATGGCCACTTGGCTTAGAGACTACATACCTTACAGACAACTGCTATAAACATCTCTTCCCAATTTCCATCAGTTGATATTACTGTCTCTCTTTTCCACATGTTACTTATTTTTTCACACCTTTATGAAACATTCCAATGGGTACAACTCTCCTATGTGCTCTGTGCCTCCCCCTGACATTTCATAGCTACTGTCAATGAAATGCTATATGGCTAGTGCTGGACTAAGTGCTGCAGACAAGATATCAGATTTAATTTTCAAAATAACATTATGAGGTAGATAATGTCATGAAACTCAGGTTTACCAAAGATGAGACTGAGGCTTAGAGATGCACTCTGCCCAAGGTCACTCTACTCTAAATGCTGATGCCCAGCTTCCACACCAGGCAGCTTGACCCCAGCACCTGGGCACTTCATCATTATGGCTTACTGACCCCACATTTTATCACCCTCATTCTTGTCTCCTCCCGCTCTTTGCACCCTAGGCTGAGAGTCTCCTGAAGGTCTCATTCTCCCCTGCCCGTCACACCCCACCTCCCTGCTAATGCAGCCCCGTGGGACAAGATACAGAGTCAATATTTGCTGGATTTAATTGAATTCTATGGATATCCAATTTAAATTCTGTGATCTATTCTTGAACGATCTAGATGACCTTTTGAGTTCTTATAACACATCAGTTCACTTTGTACTTCAATATTTTGTGGTTTCATTTGCATAAACTCCTTGGTGTTTCTGTCTCCAGATATTTTATCATGCTAGAAAGCTGGCTGCATTTGCTTTTATTCATGCATCTGCTGTTATAGAAAATGAGGAGGGAATCTGACTTGTCCAGGGGGCTGAAAAACATTTCAAAGAATAGATGGCTCTACTAAAAAGGTGGCTGGGTTTTGCCGGGAGGGCACAAGTCAGGAAATACTTTAAGCAGAGGTCTCTGCAGACTCATCTTTCTCAGTGACAGGTCCTGGGATGGCTGCCACTGTCACCACCATCAGAAGGCCTAATGGGCAGCACCCATCTGCAAGCCAGTTTCCCTCTTAGCAATTCTTACTCCAAATGCTCCATAGAAAGTCTACGGTAGAAGTTTTAAGTCGAATTGCCGGAGAGAAATTTGAACATTGATCTTATATAATAATTCCTCATCTCCAGTGAAGGCCTTCACTAAGACAGAAAAGATGTAGCTCCCAACAACTATGTGCTCTCCACAGAGACTTCAAGAAACTATATCCTATGGAAGAAGGTGGGTACAAGTGTTGGGGTCCTATGCAATAGTATTGCTCTTAAGATTTAAGCAGAATCATGTAGAATCAATCTTTCATCCATAATTTTGGTGGAACTATAAATTTCCTGGATTCCTGGAATTAAATTCTTAAAGATACTAAAATTATATGGTTATTGACTGTATGAAATTATTTTATTATTGGCAATATGAATAGGTAGGTGTTCACAGTGTGAACCTGAGCTTAAACTGCATTATCCTTACTAACATAGGCGTCAAAGCCAAAGGAATGAGCAACAGAATTGGGGCACTGCCTCCCAGTTTCCCAGTATCAAACTCATATCTTATTCATTTCTGGCCAGAAGTGGCTCTCGGGAATTATGTAAGATCTGTGAGAGAAACAAATGTGAACTCGTTAACATAGGGCAACATGATGAATACTCGAGTACAGAAGAAATTGGCCAATACTAAGAAAATAAATGGATACCATTTAGCACAATCACACAGTAGAATATTACATCACATTGAAATACATGAATACTCCTCCATGACAACATAAAGAAATCTCACAGACAAAATATAGAGTGAACCCAGCTGACAAACAAAAGAATACACATACTGAATGATTCCATTTACATGGAGTTCAAGAACAGTAAAACTACACAAGAGAGAGGATGGGAAAGAATGTAGCCCAAGGAAAGGATATTGAAGCATTAGGCTTGCTGATGAATAATTATATTATTTCATATTTCAGTGTTTTGCATATGTTCTTTCCTGCCTGGAATGTGGCCCTCTCTCTCATATGCCTGGTAGGAATCTGCTCCTTCTTTAGGACTTAGCCTTGGGAAGACATTCAGAAGACCATTCCTTACCCTCTGGGGAATATCTCTGGTAACTGGTTGCCAAAAACTAGTAACAGATTTTCTTTGGCAAGACAGAACAGATGTCTGAGAAAAATGAATAATAAAGAACTTTACTTTTTTTTCCCTTTTTCTTTTTTTTACTATTCTTTTTAAAGATTTTTATTTATTTATTTGACAGAGAGAGAGAGAAAGTACAAGCACAGGGAGCAGGAGAGAGAGAGAGAAGCAGACTCCCTGCTGAGCAGAGAGCCTAATGTGAGCTCTTAATGTGCCTAATGTGATCCCCAGGACCCCAGGATCATGACCTGAGCAGATAGCAGACGCTTCCTTAACAGACTGAGCCACTCAGGAGACCTGAGGTTTATTTCTAAATGGATACTTTTTTGTTGTATGAATTATCTATTTAAAATAGAATTTTGGGGGAAAATTAAGTACAAGTGAAAGTTAAGTGCCTGAGCTAGCAGTTTAATATAAATTAGGAATAAAGGGGCAAACTCCCTCTAAACCCCTTAGGAACTTCCTTCATCTCACCTACCCCAATCCAGAGACCACTTTTTCTTTTTTAAGAAGACATATAACAGGGATGCCTGGGTGGCTCAGTGGTTGAGTGTTTGCCTTTGGCTCAGGTCGTGATCCCAAGGTCCTGGGATCAAGTCCCGGGCTCCCTGTGAGGAGCCTGCTTCTCCCTCTGCTTATGTCTCTGCCTCTCTTTCTATGTCTTTAATGAATAAATAAAATACAATCTTAAAAAAAAAAGAAGACATGGAGCAAAGTTAAATTAAGCTGGAGAGATAGCAAGTAAAGAGGGAGTTAAAATCTGTAAGTTGGGCATAGTGACTTTCTAATACAAAGCTCTAGTAACGCTCCTATATGAGAGCAGAGATTATGAAATATAAAAGTCAAAAAGAACAGAATTTACTTGCTATCCAGGTTAAAACAATGGTGGGTCAAATCTCCCCAGACTAACTCTCCTCTGCTTGCATTCCGTGGTCCGTCATGTCTACACTGTATGTAAGATAAGGCATCCTTCTACAATGAGACAGGGAAAATTGCTATAAAATAACATGCTTTTCACCTTGAAATCAGAGGATCTGACTTTGGAGAGCCGGGATATTTTTTCTGAAATAGGATCCACAATTGATTATGGGTAGCATAAATTTAATGTTACCATCGACTACAAACCACAGTAAGATGTTGTTTTCTGGAATCCATTTTAATCTTAAGCTGCTCTAATAACAAAACAGGCAAACTGTTTTCATTCAACCTAGCAGCAGATATTTATTTCACATTTACTCTATGTAGGATATAAACATAATAAATGGTCCCAGTTTCATTACATTTATGCTCCAATAAATTATGAACAGAAGAAAAATAAAACAAGGGACTAATATGGGATTTCACATGAAAGGATTGTGGTTGAAGCCACACCTCTACTATATTTTGCAACACAGTATGAAGCAAGTCACCGTATCTCTCTAAATCTTCATTTCCTCATCATAGTATTGATTAACAAGACTGAAGAACACGATTTTTAGGAGCACCCAAGCAATTACAAATTACAGCACATATTATATAGCAGATCCTCAATTTCTTTCATGTATTTTCTTCCTAGGATATCTCAGCATGGCACGTACTAATCATGAAACTACTACCTTCCACTTAGCCAACCAATCAACCCATAGAACATAAACAGTGTCAATATGATGTAATTGTTAAGTTTGGGGTGGTAAATAGCACAATTAAAATCTTCTCGGTTACTTACTGTTTGTCCTCAGGAAAATTTTCTGATCTCTATGAGTTTTAGTTTTCTTATTTCTAAAAAGGGGGATGAAACCATCTTCTCTTAAGGGATGACGTGAGGCTAGCCCAGGATACACCCTGCTTACGAAGTCACTGAGTAAGCATTTGTTTCGCTGCTTCTTTCCCTTAAAAATCGGTGTGTTTTGCATTTTTAAAAATAATTTTCTGAAATCCATTGAGATAATTGGAGACACCTCAGAATAGAAAGCCATCAAGAAAGCCATCTGAAGTAGGAGGGGAAAAAGGAAGAAAAGCACAAAGCTAGAACATGTGTTCCTTGATTCTGTTTTCTGAAGCAGAAGCACCCTCACCAAACTCTTGCCAAACACACAGCCATGCTTTGGGGACCGGTCAGTTGTCAAATGGCACCATGTCACTTATCCAGCCCTCAACACATTACAGGATTCCTCTTAAGATGTAGGCTTCCTCATCCTTTTTTCCAGTGGACTCTTTCAGCCAAGACAAGGCACTGTTCCAACACCCACTTAAAGAGCAGTTGCTCCATCTCAGGAAATGAACACATAGACCTCGTGCCAGTTTGATCCTATCACTGCATATGAGCTTCAGACCAACTCCCAAGTTCTTTTTGTATTCTTCATGACTGACCCAGCCATTCATGCTTAAGCATCTACTGTACAGAAATTCTTGAGCATGCACACCAGGAAATATGTTCAAGAAAGTTCATCCTTAGGGCTGAATTATGTCCCCTCAGAATTTGTCAATGTCAAAACCCTAACCCCCCAGTACCTCAAAATAGGAACTTATTTTGAAATAGGGTTGTTGCAAATGTAATTTGCTATGTTAAGATGAAGTTATCCTGGGGTAAGGTAGGCCCTCTAAAACAGTAAGATTGGTATTCTTATAAAAAGAGTGCCACGTTAAGAGACAGACACACACAAAAGGAGAACAACATGTATGGGGGTCACAAACCAAGGGAGAGGGGCCTTGGGTCAAACCCTCTTCTAGTGCTTCAGAGGGAGCACCACCCTGTGACACCTTAATTTTGAACTTTTGGCCTCTCCAACTGTGACATGACAAATTTTTGTTATTCTAAGCCACCCATCTGTGCTATTTTGTTATGGCTACTCTGGCAAACCAATATCGGCTGATAGTCAATATGCACTGGTATAGCTTATGAGTTGTCAAAATACTGAGCTAACTTTCCTCCAGTTAGTATATAGATGCTTATGTCACTGTTCTGAGACTTTTATGCACCCCTGGCCTCCCTGTACACCCTTTCTTGGGAAACATGGGCTTCCATTATGATACAAAACTAAAGGTTTAAGGCCTCAAAAACTCAGCAAACTCCATCTTTAAAGCTTCAACCACCAGTTCAGGCTGGTTTACTGTCTCCCTGCAAGAGAGGCTGAATATGCCCATTCTCCTCAGCGCACCACGGCCTCATTGCACCTTAAGAAAAGGCCACATTCTCTTACATTGTAAGGATTTTAGCACTAAGTTCTCTGGAGAAGAATATGTTTACATATTAACCATCATGGGAATGTATTAAAAATCCCAAATCTATACAATTCTCTATAGTTCCTGGTTCCTATCAAAAAGGAGATCTTAAGTTTGAGGATGAGTTTGATTCACCTATGCAATGTTTTAGACTTAAAGATCCAACAAAATATTCTTAACTTACATCCATTCAATGATTTCCCATCTCGAGTGGTATTTTCCATCCCTTGTTTCTGCAGCCCCACCCAGGAGTCATTCCCACACAGAATTCCTTTGCCAAGGAGCCTAAGACATACATGCTTCCCCTGTCTCCAGGCATCTATAGAAAGCACAGATGGAGTTACTACCTCTGTTAAACTGTGGCAGGGAAACTTTGATGCCATCTGATACATGAATAAAATGCTACAGGCTATACCTTTATTGTAGGTGGCCCTCTCATGAACTGTTGTGATCCTGTGATCTCTCCGCACTAGATCTATCAACAGCTCCGTATGCTCTAAGGGGAGACTGCTATGTAGACGTGATGTCATATGAAGTCACTACTGCCTAGTTGAAACAGTCATGCATGCAGGCCTGTGATAACACCTGTGCAGGAAGGATGTGGATGCAAACTACAGTTTTAATAGAAGCCCTGAGTTTCTAGAGAGATTATATTTCAGAACCCGTATTCATGCATTTCAGTTGCCATGGGCACAGGCAGCTGTGTGGTTATGAAGCAGCTTTTAAGTTAAGCAGCCAAAGGAGACCCATGATTAAAGTAGATCTCAGCTTGCTTAATGAGTAATAATAGACCCTAAATCCAATACACCAGCTCTTTGAGGGAACTGTCAATGTAGTTTATTTGCTTCCAATAACATTTCTGAAGTCACGTCTGTTACATGAATAAATGAATCAGAGAATGAATAAATGGTTCATTTAATGGTTATACATTGAGGGATTACATGTGGCAAGTATTATGCCAGCTGGCAGAGATGCAAAATGAATAAAATATGGCTTCTGCCCTGAAAGATTTCCCTCTTTAGTGAAGAAGGATGGTATACATTATGGTAATTTTCAAAGTAGACAAGCTCTATGTCATATAAGGCAAACCATTCCTAGAAGAGGGCAGTGTCAGTAAAGGCTATATAGGGGGAGGTGACACTGAGACTTAGTCCTCATGGATGAGTTGGCTTTGCTCCAATATGTTTGAAGATCACAAGCATTCCCAGCAGAAGGAAGAGTATGTAGAAAACACAGTCATGAAAAATCAAGAATTTTAGGGACTGTGAAGAGTATTTCTCCTTCAGACAGCTAGTTCTAGCATCCCCCAAGTACCAACCAGTCATGTCTTCAACATTTAGCAATTATGATACAGAACATGGTCCCAATTCTGCAAAGGGCTCCTCAGCATGGATGCATACTACAGTTTTTGTGGAACAGTGACATCATCTTCAGAGCACAAACCGGGTAGGGTTAATGTTTCATGTGACATCAAGTATGGCCATTTAACAAACACAATTTCCAGTAGTCTTTTGGGAACACACACAGAGAAGAACAGAAGAAGAACAGAGAAGAGAAGAACAGAAGCTGGGAACAAGAAAAATCACCAGAAAAATGCAGAAATCTAGGAATCACCTTTTTAGCCCTTCTCTTGCCCCAAGAAAAATGCATCCAGCTCCCAAAGCACTTGCACATAACAGGAAAGTGTAATAACCGATATTTGTAAAAATCCTTCTGACTAAGATCCTAAGTTTATACTTTATTAAAGGTAACATGCAATGACTCCACAGTTTCAGATTAAAGCCACTAAAAAAATCCTGGTTCTTCAAAGTGTTAGTTTTTGCTCATTTTTAAACATGTTCGTGGAATTATCCATTTCTGAAAGGCCTGACTGGAAAACTGAGATGTCAGGATATTTTCACTTATCTCATAATTACAAAGTGGATGTTGC
The DNA here is from genome assembly GCF_048418805.1 of Vulpes vulpes. Taxonomy (NCBI): domain Eukaryota; kingdom Metazoa; phylum Chordata; class Mammalia; order Carnivora; family Canidae; genus Vulpes; species Vulpes vulpes. The sequence goes on along the minus strand of NC_132787.1, from coordinate 99,217,047 downwards.
CCTCCTTATCCAATTCTTTTCTGTGATGAACAAAGTCACTAGGTTAATCAGAAAACGGTTCATATAGTTGAAATACATATTTTATTTAGATGGACGGAGGCAGAAATATGATTACAGAAAGCTACAAAACTGAAAATCAAGTGGAGTCATTAAGTAGGATTTTAAAGGGATAAAGCTACGCTCCAACCCTGGAAGAAGGCTGCTCTTGCAGAGACAGGGGCTGAGAGTCAGGCTAATGGAAGGTTTTGACTATCCTTACATATTTCTCAAAAATGCAGAAAAGCACAAGCATATGCAATATTAAGCACACACAACGAATTCATGACAGCTAGGATCTGGCTTACACCCAAAGAAAACAGAACTGTATCTCAACTGTACTACCTGTTAAAATTGTAACACATCTGAGAGTTTGCCTTACTCTGAATCACTGTTTAATCTCTAGAAATTTATCTAGCTAGCTTTCAGATACCTTTGAAATTCAAATGAAGTAAGTCTGTATAAATGCAGCAGTCTCATTCCATGAATCTTTTCTTTCCAACAGGAGTCTTTAGAGAGTAAAGATGACACCTGGGAGGACTATTGCTGTAAATTTTTGCTCTCCCAAGTTGTATGGGGCTCTGGGGAGATTAGAAATCATGGATGGTAATTGCTGGCACATATGTAAATAGTAAGTAGTGGCTGTTGTTATTTTATGCATTCAAAGCTCCAGGAAATAATTGCCATCTTAAATTGTCTTTCTATAGGAGGAGATCATTAGAGAGCATTTCTGATTTAAAAATAGGTACATATCTGTTCTTCAGTTAAAAACCTGACTCATTCTTCAAGTTACAAATATAATATCCTCATTACATTTGGTGGTTTGGTTTCTGCGATGACAAGACTTTCTGCTCAGAAGCAGATTTAGTATAAAGCTTAATCTTTCAGGGCTCTCACTTGAGCAAGTCCCCTCAAGGTTCTGGAGGAAGTGAACAATGTATTCAGTCGGCTATGTGATTTTACAAAATTTGCAGAATAGATGTGTTTTAGCAGCAGACAGTTGAGACTGTTGACTTTCCACTTTATCTCTATCACACTTGCTCTCCTGTCAGGTACAGAGTACCTAGCTAAAAGGAACACAGTAAGGGTGCCTGGGTGGCTCAAACTGTTGAGCCTCTGACTCTTGATTTCAGCTCAGGTCATGACTCAAGGTCATGAGATTGAGCCCTATTTTAGGCTCTGTGCTGAACATGGAGTCTGCTTATGAGATTCACTTTCCTTCTCCCTCTATCCCTCCCCCTGCATGTGCTCTCTCTCTTTCTCTCAAATAAATAATTAATAAATATTTATTTTTTTAAGATTTTTTTTTTATTTATTTATGAGAGACACAGAGAAAGGCAGAGACATAGGCCGAGGGAGAAGCGAGCTCCTTGCAGGGAGCCTGATGTGGGACTCGATCCCTGTACCTGGGATCATGACCTGAGCCTAAGGCAGGCACTCAACTGCTGAGCCACCCAGGTGTTCCAATACGTAAATCTTTAAAAGAAAAATTAAAGGTACAGAGTACCTAGCTAAAAGGAAGGTTGAACTTGGAATACATTCAGTTTGGTTTTAAAGAAATATACTAATGTGGCTCATAATCACTTCCATGTGTGGGTAAGTGTATGATAGCCATTGTGTATACGAATGCCTTCCAGGAACACTACTGCCATTAACTGTGACAAGAGGCCCCACTTCTTGACACGAAGGAATAGGGCAGAAGCTGCAGGCTGATAGATTTGGTCCTATAGCACCTGGTGCTAGAATTAAGTGGGTAGTGGAAAAGAGACAAGGTTTGAAACATTCACAACTGAAAATTCTTCCAAATCCTATAACTTAATATGAAAGATCACAGAAATTTTTCCTAAATTTAACCATGACCCCCCAAATTTAAATATCATTACTAAAATTATTATTGACAAATTTTTTAAAAAATTAAATTAACCAGGATAAAAAACTGAATAATCTTTTTATTCTCTCTATAGATAATATTATAAAGTATCCTCATAGGAAAATATAATCAATCAGAGCTTAACCAAATAATGATAGAAATGATATCATAGAGGTAATAAAAGCAGTTAATGAACACTTTGATAGCTCTCAACTTTTAAAATTTTTCATGTGTTGGCATTTTGCATTTTTTCATGTGAATATTTTTCAGTCTAAATTAATATTTACTTTTTTTAATATTTACTTTTATATCTTATTTTGTTCTTTTCTAAAAGGAAGATCCCTAAGATAGATATACTTTTTTTAACTTTATCAACCTTACTTCAAACTTTATTCTCAAGCTGCTTTGGCCTAATTAGCTGCAAAGAATGAATTGTGTCTAAGCAAAAACTGAAAAGAGCTGCAGGGCCTAAGGGGCTTGGGCTTAAAAATAATAGAGATCTAGATTTTATCAGATCCATGAACAAAATTTTAAAAATCAGTCATACTATAAAATAGCAGCTTCCAGCAACTTCTTCAAGTTTTATCTTCTTCAGGAGAAGGATTGGGGGAATAGGGAATAGCTCAGTGGGTTTTCAGCAGACCTGCTGAGATTAGGTGAAAACACACAGAGAGGCAAGATGGCAACTCCCCAAAACAAATGTTTTAAGTCCCATAAAATCTGCATCAGTCAATCCTCCGTCTGCATTCACTCAGATTCTGAACTGTCTATATATACAGGACTTTTAGGGGTCCAAGTGGCAATGAATCATCCTCTTGACCTCCAGCATTTAATCAGTAGAAAAAAAGCACCAGGAATAAAACAGAGATCAAATACCATTTTTATTAATAGATGCCCAATGACTATCATAAGGTTCCAAAGCATGCAACTGAGACCTGAGGCCAATCTGAGTGGTCTATTTTCTCACACATGTGAAACAGCAAGACATATTCATATGCCAGTCAATCAGAATAAGTGGAAAATATCTGATGTCTTCCTCAAATTGGGAAGCCTGTTCCACGGGTTCATTTAACAGAAACTGGAAACTTATTCAATGCATCTGGGCACATTGGATTAAAAGAGGACAAGAAATAATAGAAAATCCAACATCCACATTGCCTTTCCAATAAAATTACTCTGGTGACTAAAAAAAATGCTTTCCAAAGTATATAAGGATGTACCCAATTAAATTAACTTCACCTCTTTTTTGGGGGAAATGTGTGTATATGGTGGAGTGTGGTGATGGAGAGGAACAGAATAAGTGTTTCTTTATATATCCCCTCCCCATGGATGTTCTTTCCTATGAAAAATGAAAAGGGGGTAATAAAGATTTATCATTGAAAAAGGTCTTAAGACTGATTTAAATAAAAGACTCAAATTATTTTTTTAAGATTTATTTATTTGAGAGAGAGAGAGAGAGAGAACTCATGGCAAGGTGGTTGGGGGGCAGAGGGAAAGGAAAAAAGAGTCCCAAGCAGACTCCACACTGAGCCTGAAGAGCAAGGTGGGATTCAATCTCACAACCCTGAGATCACAACCTGAGCTGAAACCAAAAGTCTGATGCTTAAGCAATGGCACCACACAGGTGGCCCAAGACTCACATTCTTTGAACTGATAGCAAATCACAGTAAAAGCCAATGTGTATGTATTAACTTTATTACAGAGTACACCTGTTAACCTAAGTTCTTTGGGTCTTTGCTAAATCTTGGAACAAATTTGTACATTCACCTGCCTTATGAAAATTTTCCCAAAGCCAATAGATAACCAACAGATATAAAACAATCATTCTATAATATATACATAACCTAAAGCTGCTACTAAAGTTTAGTTTGCTTCAGGGACTTATACAATTCCCAGAAATTTTATTTGTGTAGGTGTATTTTTGCAGTATGAAAAGAAGCATATTTTGATGTACTTGTAATGTCAAGGGGGAAATAACCTATAACTCCCAAACAAAAGGACTATAAAAATTTACCATGGGTTTACCATGAGAAAAGAGAAAACCTCACTAAGTCTGCCTCAGGGAAGCATAAGAACCAGACGTGGAGTCAGGAAGCAGGAACCTACTGAGGGATGTCAGTACCACAGTGAACTGAACAGAATACTGCAAGTGTTCTCACCATAATTATGCTGCTACACAGCCATATGGTCTCTAAAAAGTGAACTATAGGGGATCCCTGGGTGGCTCAGCAGTTTGGCACCTGCCTTTGGCCCAGGGTGGGATCCTGGAGTCCCGGGATCCAATCCCGCATTGGGCTCCTGGCATGGAGTCTGCTTCTCCCTCCTCTTGTCTCTCTCTCTCTCTCTCTCTCTCTCTCTCTCTCTCTCTCTCTCATAAATAAATAAAAAATTTTTAAAAAGTGAACTATATTCTTTATGGACCTCCATACCTCCAACCCCCCTCTCCCAAACATACACCAAGAACTCATCCGTCTGTTAAGACCTGTGATGTAGTACAGTATTTAATTCTTTTTTTTAAGATTTTATTATTTATTCATGAAAGATAAAGATACACACACAGAGAGAGAGAGAGAGAGAGAGAGAGAGAGAGAGGCAGAGGGAGAAGCAGGCTCATGCAGGGAGCCCGACTTGGGACTTGATCCCGGGTCTCCAGGATCAGGCCCTGGGCCAAAGGGGGTCGCTAAGCCGCTGAGCCACTCGGGCTGTCCTTATTTCCTTTTTTTTTAATAAATTAATTTTTATTGGTGTTCAATTTACCAACATACAGAAAAACACCCAGTGCTCAGTATTGAATTCTTGATGCAGTGCTTCCCAAAGAGCAATTTTCTCAATCCCAGTCCATGAGACAAGTTCTGAAGGAGAGCTTTCCATGGTCAAGTAATTTTAGAAAATGTTGCACATTTCCTCCATTGATACATTCAGTGTGCATTTGCCTTATGTTAGCTCTAAGACGTACAAGAGTAAGAAAACAGTTTTACCTTTGTTTAGGATAGTGTTTGAAAAACGTATTTGACTGTGAAAACCTCTTAGCACAATATCTATGTCCTATAATTTGGGAATGTCCTCTAAGGCAATAGCTGAGAGTTTCAAATAAGTTCTTTAGAGAGACCTACAACACAGTACTGCATTTAGATAGCATAGTCGGGATCCAGTCGGGAGCTGTCCTCTTGTGATAGTGCTGAATTTGTTACTTGTAACTCCAGCAAACAGACACACAAGACTCCTTTGATATAAAATATAAAATGGAGGGGAAGGGATGCTGCGGAGAGGTAGGAGTATGTTGATCTTTAGTGGTATTTTTCTTCCTTTTCTTTTTAAAGATTTTATTTACTTATTCATGGGAGACACACACACACACACACACACACAGAGGCAGAGATACAGGCAGAGGGAGAAGCAGGCTCCATGCCGGGACCCCGAAGTGGAACTCAATCCTGGGACCCCGGGATCATGCCCTGGGCAGAAGGCAGTCACTAAACTGCTGAGCCACCCCGACATCCCCCTGATATTTTTCTTAATGAAGAGAAAAACTATTTTTATTAGCAGGAAATCATGTGGTCTTGGAGATTCATTGACTGTAAATACAAGTTTGCTACCATGTTAGGACCTCATGTGAGAAAAAGGAAATATATAGCAAGAAAGGGAAATCACAAGTTCTAACTGTGAACTATATTCTATGAAAGATACAAAAGAGAATACAAATGTATGGTCTTTATTTTAAAAGGATTTAGATTCTAATTAGGGAAAATAATGCAAATATATGTAACCCCCAAAAAGGCATTAGAAGTAGATTTAAAAGATAAAGCAGAGACTGTGGAGCTGTAGGTATTTGCAGAAGGGATAGATCCCTCTGTGTAGTCAGGAAAAGCCACATAAAGGAAATGGGTGGTGCAGGTCTTCTAATTCTAAGAATGATTATCTTGAGGAAGGAAGGATGGATGGATGGACACATGGATGGATGGATGGATGGATGGATGGATGGATGGATTAAAGAGAAAAAATCAGTAATGGTTAGTTAGGGAAGTGATCATGTATCAGAATACCTGGGATGGGATTACCACCAATAATAATACCTGATAATGAGAAATTTAAAGAAAGCACTATCAAGCCCCAAATAGATGGCATAGATAGATATAGATAGATTTTTTTTAAGGCAAGGAAATAAAGGCCAATATCTGTCTCTAAAAGCTCACAGGCTTCTGGAAAATAGGTCAAGTTATTTCAATTCAGTAAACAAACATAGCCTAAGCCCTTAGATGTCAAATAAGTGTTGAAGGCATAACAATAAAAAAAAAAAGATTTTTTTTTAAAAGACATGACCCTTCAACCACAGGAGCTCAGAATATATTGATACAGAAGAGGAAGAAATAGGTATATACACAAGTAACTTAAGTAAAATAAAGTAGCAATTCAATCTTTAACATAAGTTAAATCTCAAATTATAAAGCGCGAAAGAGAGAGTTAAATTTTGACTGTGATATTCTATAAAGATTATATAAAGGAGGTGACATTTAAGCCCAGTCTCTAAGAATAAATTACACTAAATGAGACAGAGAATGAAAAGAGAATTTCAAAAAGTCCAGACCAATAAGCAAAGGAATGGAGATGGGAGAGGAAATTGGATGATTAAAGAATGTTAAATAGCAAATGTGCCTATGAGGTGCAAGTAGCAGTGGATGAGACTGACAGTATACTTCAGGCAGAACTGTGAAGGATCTTAAATGCCATATTAGCAAAGGAGCCGTGCAGAAGAACATTTTGATCTGTGCATTAAGAACATTATGATTAAGTCTGTTTTAAAACAAAACTTTTCCAACCATTCTGTTAGGATATGCAGTGGCCACTAAGGAGCCAATCCAGAGAAGATAAGGTCAGAAAAATGTTAAAGCAGCACTTGCTTCCAAATTCTATATCCTCAACTCAATTTGAATAGCTCTACCCCATATCTTATTTCATGTTCAGCCTCCACTTAAGATTTAGTTTCAACAAAAAGATCTACAAGTTTTAAAAATGTTTACTAGCCAAAGATTTGGAAAAACAACTCTGGTTGATAAGTACAAGATACTTGGGATACCCGGGTGGCTCAGTGGTTAAGCATCTGCCTTCAGCTCAGGTTGTGATCCCAGAGTCCTGGGATCTAGTCCTGCGTTGGGCTCCCTGTAGGGAGCCTACTTCTCCCTCTGCCTGTGTCTCTGCCTCTCTTTGTGTCTGTCATGAATAAATAAATAAAATCTTTAAAAAATACTTTAGAAAGGCAAGGATACTTTAGGAAGATATTGTAACAATTTAGGTAAATATGTTTAACCTTTATTAGAGAAATTAATGCTAGTAGAAAATGGAAATATTTAAAAAATGCATCTGAGATATAATAAGGAGAAACTGCATCCTGAATGTTGACATTGAGATACAAATTGGACACACAATGATGACCCTAAGGTTTATGCTCAAGGGTCTAGAAATATGAGGGTATCATTCACTGAGATAAGGATCATAAGCTGAAGAGAAGATAAGCTGTGGCACCTGTTCAATTTTATATTTGCTGATTTTAGATCCAGGCTTGCAACTGAGTACAGAGATACAGTTAGGTGTTTCAGGAGACAAATATGGGTTAGAGATATGTATTTTGGTGTTTTACTGCTAAAGAGTGGATATATGTCCCAGATATGAACCCCCAAGGAAAAATAATTAACAATAAGAGGAATATTAAGAGGTTTTATTTAACATTAGCTAAGCATTTAATTTAGCAGTAACTCTGCCAAGCATTTTACATGCATTATTTTAATTTATTGCTATGTGAGTTCTATGAATAAAGAACATCACTATTGAGAATAATGTAGAAATTAATATCTGAAGTGGAACTAGCTATATTCAGATCCTGACTTGGTTGGCTATTTACCATCTGTGTCATTTAGGGTAATACTTCCTAGGGCTGTGATGAGAATGGATAAACATTTAATGCATATAAATTGTTTATCACAGTTCCCGTGTTCGATAAATGTGAGCAATTATTTTCCACCCCATTTTACAGATAATGGAAAGTAAGTCATAGAGAGGTTAACTATTAAGGACACATTGCTGAAAAATGGCCAGTGCCATCTATTCCCAAATCCACTTTAAACCTTTATGCCAGCCTGACACATGTGCAGAGGAAAAAAGGTCAAGATGGTAACCTTGGGAAATACCTACATTCAATCAGTAAGAAGAAATCAGAGCACTAGTTAAATAGACTTAGAAGGCATGGTCAGACTACCAGGAAAGCCAGGGAGGATGGAGTTGCTATGCTATTAGAGAAAAAGGGTAGTCAGTAATTTCAAAAGCTTCAGAGAATTTGACAAGGAAATGCAATGAGAGACTGCTAGATCTAACAATCAGACAATTCCTGGGAACGATTAACAGAGGACTGAGCAGAGTAGGTAGGATAAGCCCCAAGCAGCCATTTAAGAAATGAATATAAGGGAGGGAAATAAAAACAATAAGTGTAGAAGTATAAATGGAGAATGTCAATTTAACACACAACTTAAGAGAAAGCTTAATGTAGGTGTTCATAGCATGGAGAAGCCTTCGCCATATTTCCACATAGCAACAGGAACCAGTAATGGGAGAGAGGGTGTAGATAATTAGGAAAGGGCTGATGAATGTATCATGACCAAAGAGGATGTCAGAGCACATGGGGAAGAGAGCACAGTGGCACATTTTAGTCTTGGAAAAGAAAGACTCAGATTACTTTGAGACAAGAGAGACAGGAAGATGTGTTTAGCACTCATCATGTGAGGGAAGCAGATGGAATTTACCCCCTTGTGGCTTCAGATTTTTTTGCATGAAGGAAGAAATTCATGTATAAGCATCGAAAGGGATGGTATTGGGACCTTAAGAAAGAATAAAAATTTTCCAAGAATAAGAGAAAGATGGCTGAGCAACCGCAAAGGGTCTGCTGAGTTTAGAACGAAACAACTGATGAAGCAGCTTGTACGAGGAAGCGAACGAGATCATGAATCTCCCATCCACAGAATAAATTAAAGGGAGATGGAGGGATACAAACCCCTCATATGAATGGAAATGGTGCTTCTAAGTCATTATAGATTTCAGAGAAGGAAGAGACAGAGAATGCAAACAAGTATTTGAATAAGGTATAAGACACAAATGTATGCAGCAGGCTGTACGGTGCATGTCACAGAGCTGTGATAGAGGAGCGGGCTTTGCAATATCATTTTCAGACATGTTAGTCACATGACACATGTGTGGCAACTTGCAAGACTGATTCTAGTTCTGACTGTTGCTAATAACTCATTAATGGCCTAACCCAGTCAAAATACATGTCCACTCTCTGGGCTTCGATGTTCTTGCCTACAAA